>NW_024580671.1:8188441-8636359 GCF_017639235.1 Corvus kubaryi
CTCCTCTCCTCTCCTCTCCTCTCCTCTCCTCTCCTCTCCTCTCCTCTGTCTACCCCTCATTCAAAATCAATGACCATGTGGATTATACTATAAGACAAAGGACTAACATACCAATTTCCATGCCAAGTTTATATTTTACGAATAAAAGTTCGTAAGTTTTTGCAGACACTCTGACTTTTGTCATTCCTTTTCAACCACGGGCACCTACAAATATTGGGTGCTCCCTTCTGGTCGGCGGTGTGACATCACAATGTCCCACACTTTTTTTGCTATCAAAGGAAGAAACCTTGTAATTTAAATTTGAAAACTGTGGAGCTTGGATATGGCACAACAGATCATCCACACTCAGCCCAACTCACTGTAAAACTTATACGAAGCCTGTCGCACAAATTTAAAAAGAAGGTGTTTTCTACTCCAAATCTCCCCCCTCACACAGGTTACTGTGTTAACAATACTGCAATTCTCTGTGTGTCTTTAAGATTTCTGGGGGAATCATGCCATGGCTCTGGGCTGAGTAAAAGTAAACCAAACTGCCAGATCTTTTTAGCTGTGGGTCATCACTTCTTGAGATCACTTGCCTGGCTCCCAACCAATGCTATTCACACAGTAAAGGATGCACTTCCTGTAGAGTCCATATCATATGTATCCCGTGGAGATAACCTGGAGTATCTTAAAGGACATAAGGCAAGTATGGGTGAGCAACTATATTAGAAGACAAAATGTATGCCCAATATTTATACTAGTGGTAGAACAAGGAAATTAGATTAAGAAATCTGATTCCTTATCTGCACCAATACAAGTTTTCTGACATCAGATGTATACTGTAATGCCTGGTTGGTTATCCAAGCTTTTCTTTTAGTGGAAGAAACTAGTTTTCTTTACACGGAAAAGTGAGAAGCTGTCTTTACTCTTGTTAGTACATGTTAAGACTTGTGACTTGATTGTTGGGCCTTCTTTTATAAAATATAAATGGGTAGATATTCCTAGAAATACAGGAAACTTAATGAAAATTAGTAAAACCCTAAAGAAAGTGAATGCAATTTAGGCTGTAACAACAATTAAAACACTTGTGAAATCTTTCATCTCTGTAAATCAGTATGTGTTTCCCAAAAGCAGAACTTAGAGAGCCCAGTTTCATGTAGGTTTCAATCTTGTTGGCAGACTCCTTTAGGCTCAATGAGGTGAAACAAGTTTCTCTCCCATGCAGTTCCTTAGGTGACTCCAGATAAAAACCATCCTTTTTGGTAAGGTTAGTGCTCAGGTAAGGTTAGGCTCAGTGTTTTGCTGCTGGTTGCCAGATGGCTCAGAACAAGGACAGAGCTTATGCATATCTTCCTATAAAAGTTGACGTAGATCTGACTTCATCTGTGTATTGAACTCTTTGGGACTAGAAATGAGTGATACTGCAAAACTGTCAAACTTGTAAAACTATTTTTCTGCACCATTTTGACAATTGTGTATTTCCATATTACCACAAGAAAGGGGTAGTAGCTCAGCCTCATAATGAACAGAACACTATGGAAGAAGGACAACATTCATAATTAGAGCCAGTGTTTTACAGGGTTTATCCATAAGAATTACAGATAGTCAGATTTCCTCACGGTTTTCATTTGGAAAAACTAAGGATTTAGGAAACTAATTTCTGTGCAACTCAAAAAGAGGCACAAAAGTAATCTCCAGTCCTTTCTCAGGTCTGTGAATAACAGTTGTAGGAATCTAAACTCTAGCTCACATCCTACAGAAAAAGTGATGTCATTCCAAAGTCTGAAACAGAATTGCTGTGTCTTCTCTTGAGAGGGCTGAGGGAGCAACTTCTGCCCGCCCATATCCAAGAAGGATGTTTATTGCCAACAGGTGGGGGGAATTACGTGCTTGCTGTCTTTTCCCTCCTGCACTTTTTGTACAGCAATATTCAATTACACAATACTTTTCAAGGAACAACATAAAGAGTTAACTGCTAAGTAGGAGTTGAGGAGACGGTAGAGTGGGAGACAATTTTGCTGTGGCACTAAACAATGCAATAAGGAAATAAAGAAAATATAGGTTTGAATATCAAATCAGTGCGTTGTCTATGAGGTGGTGCTGCCTTCTTAAGCAAAACGAATAAATATTCCCAGGCTAAACACAACTCTCAGTGGTATTTCAATAAATGCTTCTACTTTTTTTATAACTCTTACATCAGTTTTTATTTTTGTTACTATGTTCTCACATTCAAACTAACATAGCTTTTGCCATCACATGGGTTGGAATACAAACACTGCAGATGATCACAATGTCAGCATATTTTAGGACATTGAAAGACAACTGAAAAAATTTTTATGTACTTCAGTTTAAGACTGCTATCATACAGGAACAGAGCTTTCTTCCCCCCTCCAAATACTATTCAATGCATCTTGCTGGCAGGGGAAATTAATTTTCCAAACTTTGTGTTTAAAGGATATTATTTTTTTAATAGGAGCGTCTTTGAGATAGAACACATGCCCCTGTTTCTCTATCCACACCATAAAATGTTTTTCCCATTCATCACCAATAACTGCTTTTTTTTTCCTATGAAAGCTTTTACAGAGCCTGCCCCTATATTTTAGCTGTTCCTGACATAGTGGATCCACAATCCCAATTATGGTTGTGGACTGCAATACAACTGTACCATTAATGATAAACAGAGTCCTTAAGCCTATCTGACTTTTTAAATGAAACTTTGAAAATACAAAGAGGTAGATGCACAGAATTATTAAGCAAGCTGGTTGTAACTGCCTGTTGAACTAATCAATTCATATAAAGATGAGGAAATGTAGGGGAAGACATTAAAAATTAGGTATTCTGCAGCCTATGGAATTCAGTAAGATCTGAATGAACAGTTTGCCTAGATAAAGATGGCATTCCATTATGTTTGCATATTAAGGGTTATACTGTGAAACTTAGCATTTTGCAAGACATTTTGATTTATACTGAAGTAGAATGGCCAAAGCCAAGGAGGAGTGACAGCTCCCAGGAAACTCAGCTGAGGCATACTACACCATAGTGCATTTATGAGGCTAACAGTCACAGTTCAGGGACACAGAACCACACAATTGTTACCTAATAGAATCAGGAGACTTAGATATCCAGTAATTTGGCTTTGGCTATGGCTACAGAGTTTTTCATTTCACTATTATGGCCAAAGAAACCCTCATCTTGAAGCCTTATGGTAGCAGCAGATCCGGACGTTAACTAACCACTGAATTATTCTAATGCAATTGTGGAAAAAGATATTAAAATGCCTTGTGAAATCAAACAGCATCCTCTCAGAATGGCAGACATACTGTTTACATGGGATATGCTTTTTCCATAAAAGAGAACAGAAGCTAAATATACTAAAACTCATGTGAAATTAGTCTTCAGAAACATTTAGCTGTGTAACATCATAGACCATGGTGAACTGATATCCCAGCCCCAAAAAGCACCTTAATCAGGGCCTCTCTCCTATGGCACCATCCTATTTTCAATTAACAATGCTTTCAGATGAGCCGAAAAGGGTACTTTGTTCCCACCATTACAATTTCTGCTATTCTTTTATTTACCCTTCACAAAAGCATGAAAGCATTGGATTACTAATTACTTTTATCTAGCCTATAGGAAAATTAGTTTATCTTCCTGATCAAAGCAAATTAGGCAGATCATGGCTGATTAGAATGCAACAGTAAAATCTCCATACTTTCTATTCCACCCCCTTTTCTCTCAGAAATGGGGCCTGTGTCAAATATGTAGGTATTTCCCACGGCCAGTCTGGACTTGGTTTCCAACGGGCTCGGGGGCTGGGACAATGGTTCTTACACAGACACTGAAGTTCTTTAGTTCAGTCATTGTGCAAGGAAAGAACTGGTAACCCCTTAGCTAGCATTTGATGAAACATCTAGATTTACATATTTCCCTAATTGCATTTTTTGAATGTGAGAGAGATTTATCTGACCAGAGTTAAATGCCTCCTTTATTATACTACTGAAAATACAAACCTATGCTCTTCAGGCAGAGTTGCACTTGGTTCTAATCCCAGCACTAAAACATTGGTTTCCTCTACACTGGGACAAAGTGGTGTCTACCTTTACTTCTCAAAGCACTATCTAAAGAAGGCTTGACTACTTGCTCCCAAGGTGGCTGCTGCATTACATTGCAAAACTGAATACCATTACTCCTTCTAAGTAACTGCATTTTCTATCACTCTACTATTTTACCCTTCATTTTTTACCCTTCATAACTCATTCCCTCTCAATTTGTGTTCTATGGCTTTAATAGATTAAAGCCAAGCTATACTGCTACTTTATTTATAACCAATTACTATAAATTAACAGTAAATCTCACATTTAGCTCCATTTAAACATCACTATGCAGCTGCCCATTTGAAAATAAAATGGTTGCCTTCTTTCACTTCAGTGGGCACAATACAAAACATCCATTGAGCTTTTCCTTTATTGCAGCTGCCAATGCCCAGCCGACTTTTAACAAACCAACCAAGCGGAATAACAATGCAGCTGCAACATTTTATGGTATTTCTGTTAGTTCTCTTTTGAGACTGAAGGTGTTAATTAGGAATCAAAGAATACAACCCTGCCAGCTTTCTTTCACAAACTATACTCTGGCCATTCCAGTTTTCAGAAGGAAAATAAATCTAATAAAGGGACAAAAATGTTGTTTGTCACACCAGTAACGTGTATTTAAGATCCTTTGATCGCAAGCTTTTTATGTAGTCTTGTCAGACAGGCTGAAAATATTTTTTCCTCTCTTTTCTCCTTTCTTCAGGCTTTTCTGAACACTGATTCTAGGATTGTCTGGAAGGGTGAAAAAAACGATAGAAACTGGAATGCTTGATGGGTTAAAACTGGTTTGCTGGGCAAACCAGCTTTAGATCAAATAAAATAATAATTGTTCATTTTTCTATTCAGGTGTAAGTTATTTTGAAATACTAATGATCTGTTCCTGTTACAGAGTTCAGTAATTCTGTAATTAAAAAGTATAATTTAATATTTCAAGCATTTAAATATATGCAAGTGTTTTAATATTAGTACATCGATAGTTTTGTGGAATCTACTTTAAACCCCAAAATGTTGAAAAATATCTGTAACATACATCTATTCGTGTGTACCATACAATATAAATTTGATGTCTTAGTTACACTTAATAACCATGATCATGTTAGATATATTCAAATGCAGCAGCATGTGTCACTATCTTTAATCTTTAGCCAAAGTTAAAACCTTAAAATAGGTTTATGAAGTTAGCACAACTGAGAATTAGTCAAGCTTGCTAGCTTACCCAGCAAGAGCTTTCACTGTTAAATACACAAATCACACCAAAATCCATTAATCCTGCCAGGGAATGGCAGAAAGAAGATCTGGTTGTTGATTTAATGATAATGAATCGAGCAGGCTCTTAAGGCTACCTGCAGAGTTTTCTAAACTGTAAAACAAAGTCCATTTTAATAAACACTTTTTACAGAAGTATATGTTAAGTTTTCTTTGCCTTAAACACCACATAAGAGAAATAAGAGTCTAAAATACAGCCCTACTTACCTGGTTATACATTTAACATAGCTTCTTAAAATGTTAAGGGTGATTCTAAAATGTATCTGAGGGTTCAGATACTTGATAATCCAGAAATACAGAACAGCCTTGAAAATGTTGAAATACAAATCTTAGCAAAAAAGAGCAGTTCTGATGAATGTTGTCATGCTGTATGTCTCATGTAAGTGCAGTTTCTGGCTACTGTAAGAGACTCACAATGAGATGATTCAGTTATAAAGGTAGATTTCTTTAGTGCCCCAAGTGTACCATTTCTCACATTCCTGAATTTTAGAAAAGCAAAACACAAAATTGGAAGATTTATGTGGGTTTTTTTTTTAAAAGCAAACATGTCTGCCTTTTTGTTTTTTTGGTAAAGTGATAATATGAGATGATAACCTATTAATTTGGTTGATTGTGGTATTTTTATTTGTTGAGCATTGGTTGTGGATGCAGAATTTGGTTGATTTTCACAGCAAGCAACGGCACCTGGAAGAAAGAAGAGAATATTCCCTTTCTGCATATGGAATTTGGTAAAACCAGCAAATATATTTGAATCTGGCTGCTGCAATCACTTCTGAAAATGCTTTTGTTCTGTTATTGTATCATAATAGTGCTATGGTATCCAAAGGAATGAAATTATTTTTGTAGCAGGATGTTGAGCATATACACACAAGCCATACTTCTTTCTACAGGGTTAATAATTATTATTATGTTAATAATTTGTTCTGGATGATATATTTCATGGCTTTTTCAGAGCAAGATGACATTTTCAACTGTAAGGTCATATCTGATGAATCTTTCACTTTCTTAGACATGGCCTTGTGTGCTCTTTAGGCTAATTATATATCTCTCTCTCTCTCTCTATATATATATGGGGTGAAGTTTGCCATTAGGGTGACAAAAATGTTTTTCCCATACTTCAATATGGAATAAAGAGGATTTTTTTTCTTATTTAGGAAAAAGTTTTTTCCCCAGTCATTATTTTGGAATTATCTGTGTGTATATATATGAAATTTGGTGTATATACTTCACAATTTCTAGACTCACAAATTCAAGAGCTGTGACTTATAGAGCTAAGTCTGCGTGAAAATATTTCTCTCGGTTGACTACTAAATTGAAGCACTGTAAATGAACTCAGATTTTCTACAAATGTTTAGCTGCTCAGTTTTCCTGAATTCTAGATTCATCTGCAATACTCTAAAGAATTTATACTGTGTCTGTTATAAGCATCGCCAATGAAATTTTTATAAAATACTGTTCATCAACTATACCAAGTTAATCAAGGGAAAAGACTTTTGCTAACGGGCACATGACTACAGCTAAACCAAGGATAAGAAAATCCCATCCTTATGGTTTTCTGTAGGATCATTTTTGCACAGGAATCTGCAGTGGTGCAAGGGCACTTGAAAAGCTTTCTGATCCCCTTCATCTGCTCACTGAACTCCCAATCTGTTGTCCCTGTCCCTTCAGCCTTGCTGGTTTGGCTGCTTCTGTGGCTACATTCTAAAGCATATCAGTGAAATGAGATACATACTTTTCAACCAGAAATGTGTTTCTTTTTAAACTAGATTATTTCACAGAACTGATTAGGAGCACAGTCCAACAGAGATGAGTCAGTGCAGCTGAAAGACATGGAGCCTAGAGCAGGAGGGTGGGAACAACTGGCTCCAAGGGGAGGGAAAGGCCAGTATGGACACCTAAACACATCTCTGTTTCAGAGGGACTCTTAATATGGAAGCACATTTTTTCCTGAGTTTCCTATTCCAACTCCAATCTTCCAGAAAATTTTGAGCACTATCTTCTACCACTTCTGTGAATTCAGAAACTTAACTAGCAAAGACAAGCAACTCGTACACATGGAATTCTGCTGCGGAAAGCAAGTTCTTTTCCCAGTGCCCTGCCCTGCTAAGCAAAATCATCAACTGTGCTTGAGCCAGGGCTCTCAGGAGTCAGCACACATGCTGGCACCTTGGAAGTTCACTTTTGGTGCTCTACTTTTTCTAAGTTGTTTTTCCTCACAGATCTAGCCAGTCCTAAATCTGTTTCCTTTCACAGCTTGGAGAAAGAGCCCATTTTGGTTTCTTCTACTTTTGAATGATGAAATTCTGTGCTCATGGGACTGAAAGTGTATAGATTAAATCTATTAGAAAATAAAGCATACAAATCAAGCTATTCCTGCCCTCTTTCACTAAAGTGCTAATGCTGTAAGATTTCATTACATACCCTCAAGTACAATCTTTGGACTGAACCCTACATGTCCACAGTGTCTTCATTCTGCTGTCCTTTCAGGCAGAGTAATTAGAGCAGAGAACAAATTGGCTCTCAAAGGCAGCTTCTGCAATGGTGGCACTGATTTCAACTACTCTGTATTTTTTTCATTTTGGTAAGTAAATAATTTTTTTAAAAAATTGTATTCACTAGACATTCACTATTTATTTTGAGAACTTTAATTTAAAGGCATTTTAAAGATCCCAAACAACTTACCATAAGAGCATACAACACAATAAATATTATAAGGCTCAAACATATGCCAAGAAGCTCTTTCCCAGCCTGTATACAGGCACATACAATATCTCTATGTATTGCAACAAGCACAACTTAGAAAAGAAATAGTCTTCTTTATCTTATCAGGTTATGTCTGAAAAAAATGAGATGTAATTCAGATTCAATAGCTACAAAAATCTTAGGAAAAGTCTCTTCCTAAATCTGGAATAGTAATCTAAGAAGCTTGAAAAAGCTTTGTTTTCTGGTGTAGGGCAATAAAGATGGATGGATAAAGGTCTTAAAAGCTGTGTCGGCACTTAGAGATGCAGATGGCAAACACAGACATACTAGGAAGGGACCAGGCACTGAGCAGAAGATATGGAGGTAATAGTCTCCACAGCTCATTGCCTGATGTCACCCCAGTCACAGCACAATACATCTTTCCTTCTGATGCCTTTTCCTGGTCTTAAAATCAAGAGTCATACATGGTTAGAAGGGGAAAAGGGATTTTACCTTGGTATTTATTTTAAGGATCCTTAGGTGCACACATCCAGGTTGAATGCACTGAAATGCACCCCACAAAATGCCCCCCCAAAAGATCAGGTATAACATTATAGGTTTTACTAATTAGCAGATCTATCAAAGATTCCCCAATGAGAGGCTTGAGTGAGCCCCCCTCCCCAAGGAGCCTTCCCCTGGATGGTTCTATCTTGGTTTACAGAATGTGTTCTGGAGAGGACCTTGGGGTCTGGGGCACACTGATCCCTAACTACGAAGCTTCTCAAATGTTTAGTCTCAGCTTGACAAACAAGTCCAAGAACGTAGGAAAAAAGCACTAAGAATACAGAAGCTGGAAGAAAGGTATAACAGGGGTATAAAAGAAAAGGCAAAAAATCTTCATGGCATCACTTCCAGACACAAACCAGCTAGGTCAACAGCTGTATCCAAAATAATGTAACTGCCAGACTCCCATGAACACAGGATATCTTGGCATCCAAGGAAAATTTAATGTACAGTTGAGTAGTATTTCCCCTTTGGAATGAAGGATTCAGACAATGAGAAAAAGATACACTAAGTTTTATATCTTAACATATTTAACACTTGAAAGGTAGGATTTAAAGGCCATGTGGAGGCACTGCACTATAGAGAAGCACTGTGGCTGAAATCATTACCCTGAAGATGCACACATTGGTATTAGCCTACAATTGGAATATGTAAAATAAATCAAATAATTTTACTGGCAAGCTTTTCTTAGAACTAGCAAAGCTTGTAGTTACATCGTCATGCCTTCTTCATGTGAAAGTTTAAGAACATAAATGTAATTTCTTTAAAGATCCAAGAAAAGCCAATGATTTGAACTACTAAACTAAACTCACAGTTCTGACAGACCATCATTTTTAACAGAACTGAGGAAGAGTGGATCAGTCTGAACAGTCCTCATTCACCTCTAAGTAGCTCTCTTGGGACAAGACAGTGGTATATGGCAAACCTCCTCAGAAGCCAGACAAAGACATTTTACATTCTCTGCTTGACAGTTCCAACTAGTGAAACAATTCCCTATATATACATGAGCTGACCGCTTTTCTAAGAAGCCTTTCTTTGTGAGCTGTATTGCTGTCTTAAGTAACCTACAAAGGAAAGCATTTTAAAATAGAAAAATATACCTCTAGCCACCCCTGCTCCTGAATTTTAGAAGCAGCATGAACTCTACTCCAATATCCCTTACTGAATTCTTCTTAGTAACTAGCGCAGTCAATGGCATCACGTGTTCTGTGAAATACTGATAGAGCAGCATGAGGGACAGAACAGGTATTCAAACTGGTAATCAACCTTTTATTCATTTTAATATCACTCAGCCTTATGTATATACTTACCCAGCGACATCCCAGACTTGTTTCTCTCCAGCAGCAATCTATTCATAGAAAACTGCAGGTCTATTTAATGTCATATGTTTAAAGATATTATTCCATTGCTCTAACGTGCACTTTCATTTGCCCAGTTTGAATTTTTATCCATCAATATTGTGTCTCATGTTAATTAATGTTAATACTCAAAATATTATGTTAATACAATTTATTCTCTGAGTGCTTGATAATAATTTTAAAGTTAGTTTATGATGTCATGCCATCAGCAAACCTAACCATCACCTTGCCTACCAAAACATTTAATTACATATTTTTACTAAAACTGGCAGTCAGAGACAACTGCATGAACAAGATTATTATGACAAAGAAAGAAATAAAATCAATATTCACAGGAAATAACTCTTGATTTTACATGACCTGCATTATCTATTTTGGTGGATGATGACATTAAAAGGAACATAAATATCTGAATGTTGTTGGGGTTTCTTTCTCCACTTTTAAAACCCTGTGTTACTGAAATCAATCTCTGTGCATAGTTCTTTCACTATACTTCCCCCAACACGGAATAAAATACTCAAAACATGTCTTTTTTAACTAGAAGTGAAAACATACATATAGTACATCATTTAAATACTAACTCAGGAATTAAATGCTCTGAAGCAGCACTGCAGAATCATCTTATGATGCAATTTCAAAGCTTCTATCTCGTACTTTAACTGCTGAGAAATTCCACTTCATTTTTTGTCTTCATCAATAATTGTGCCATAGTGTATAAAGAAAAATTTTGAACTCCCTTTGTCCTCTGTCATTCTTCCACTTGGTGCCAGCCCTGTTTGTTTCAGGTCATCTTGCACAGCCTCGGACTGTGCATTCCCAAAGTGCATCCAGGGTCACTGCAGGAGCAACAGGCCTGCTGTAATTGCACCTGAGGGAACTGACTTGGGCATTTGCTTCTCACTCTGCTTGAAGACTTCAGTTTGCCCAATGAGCCAGGAGCTGCTCCGAGAGTTAAACAGCATACAGATACACCAGTTGCTTGGTCCACTTCTTAGACCCATCTTCTAGTGTCCCATGGGTTAGTGCTGGCCCAAGGCATTTCATTGTAAACAGACTCAGCAACACAGAGGAACACTCAGTTAATGTCTAAACCTGCTAATAAATGTTAAATTACTAAGCCTTTTAATTTCTGGAATTTTTTTCTGATAAGCAACACCATTTTACAGATAGAGAAAAAACATTTATCTTTAATACTAGTAGTGATATTACTAACTGAAAGAACACAGATATAATGTTTTGCTGGTAAGGTATATTTTTTTTTCCTTTATGTCTTTCTGTTATAATTCTCCTGTGGCTGGGACATCCATCCATTTACCAAATTCATAGTGACATGATGATACACAGATTTCTTATTTTCATTTGGTCATTATTGAACAACCACCTTAATACTGCTTTATAAAAATGGTGAACACAACTTAATGGAAGCTCTTCATGCTAAAATAATCCAAACCTCTAATGAATGTCATTAACAATTAATTACTATAATTGCTACTTAGGTAATTACTCATTCACCAAATACTAAAAAAATATCTGCTTGTGTACTCAACATACGAAGATATTTGGATAAAGAGTGAGTAATTTCCCTTAGATTAGACTCATACCAACAGAATCCTCTACAATAAAACTAACTCTGACATACCAGGGGTCCAACCCACATGACTGAAAGGAGTTTCAGTTCTAGCTTCATTGGGAACTAAACTGCCTCATAATTAGTTTTCACAAACCCTTATCAGAAGGGATTAAACTAGCAGCACATTGAGAGCGGGCAGCATTTCCTTAGAGACTTCCCACACAGAGATACAACACTGCAAATAATACCATCCAGTAAATCTGGATATTACAAATTCCTTGTGAAATCTGATGCTCTTCCCGCACTGCATTATGGAAAGATAGGCAGGAACATAGAGCTGCATGACTACAAGATGCCGTGTCCATGATTGATGACAAATGTAGAAAACAGACCACATCTGGCTTCAGGTTTACAAGATTCTTCACAAATTGACCAGAGACAGCCATTGAAGGCAGAACAGCTGAGGCACCAGTATGTTCAGAAATGTGATTTTGATAACTCTATTTGGTAAGACAGTTGTTTCTGCCTATGATAAGTGGAATGAATGTACCACAGTGCTGTGTAAGCATCCTCCAAAAAACTGTTGCTCTGTTCACTGAATGCTATCAACAATGGCCACAAAAGGACTGAAAACCAAAGAAATTCCTTCCTTCCTCAAACTCCGGCAAAATCTGTAGAATTGACACAACTCCCTGACACAACACAACTCACCTGCCAGAGTCTGCATCCTCATGCAAACAAGGCAATAATAATGATCACTTGTTTGTATGCCTAAAATCTTTTTTCTAAAGAAAAATTGACTTTTATTTATTTCAAAAAGACAGACACTGTGCATACTAATGACATAATAGAAGCTTTTCTGTCAAGAGTTGGCACTTTAAAACCAAAGCAGATGCCTAGATTGAATTATATTCACTGATACTTTTCAAAAATCTTCAAATTTTTCAAATTCAATTTTTTTTAGCAGTACCAATTCCACACAATTAAGTTAGTTCCATTAGTATAAGTACCCCAGAAACTACGTGAAGTCTTCCTTGGCATAAATCTACTAATTTACATACATGGAATAGCACGTGGAGATGGATCTGTAGGTGTCTTAGGTTGCTCAAAGAATCACTGGCAAAAGCAGGTTTAATATTAAAGTGAAAGTGTGACAAAGCTCATTGGCAAGGTTCACTCTACTGCTTACACACAGAGATTAAAGCACACAGAGAAAAATCAGACTGAAATCTAACTGAGCCCTAGACTTGATCAGTGTCTTATGCCTAAAGATTTTAACCACACTTAAACTTAGCAGCACTTAACCAGTAGCCAAATGTAGACAATTTATCAAAAGATTCAATAGAATTTACTAAGAGTGCAATAGCACCTCCATTATAGAGCTACCTTATGAATCTAACCTATTTAAAAATCTAACATTTGCAGCACATTTTTACAGCATAGTCACGCTCACACACATGAACACCTAAAGGAGCATGCACAAGGTATCGATCTGTGAAAAATTCCCCTTTAAGTGCAGTGCTCATATCAGATGCCACTGCATCTTCTCTATGGGTGAAGGTTTGAGTCTCAAGGGGTGGGGATATTGACCCAGGTTCCATGGGCGGCATTTGGCAGTGATCCTGCAAGCATAGCAAACTTGAGAGTTTGCTGGCTCTGAGAGGTGTCCCACTCAGAGGGAGATTCCTGGTGAACCAGGAGAGCTCAAAGGGTCTCACTTAGGACTGCTGTTTATAGGGTCGCAAGGAGTTGGCTTTAGTCACAGTAATTTTCCATCGTGGTCACAATTCGGGTCGGTAACTTCCTTTGAAAGTTTGATAACAAAAATGTTGTTCCACTTGGATTGTCATTCAAGCAAGAAAAATAAATTTCCATGGCTGTTCATTAAAAAACAGGAGCTCATTAGACAGAACTAGTTCCTGGGAGCAGACAGGGTTTCCCATAAGAAGAAAATGAGGCTAGCCCGGGTGCTGTTCAACAAGGCTGAGGGCTAACAAGCATTTCTGAGATCATAGTGCATATTCAGTAAATATTTTTTTATTCTAAAAACATGTACATCAAGATATCAAGAATGTGTTTAGCTATGTTCTGTACTGTCTCTGGCCTTCAGGCAGTTAGGATGTTCCAAAGTGCTTGTTCTGGTCTTTCTTCTCACATCTTCTGTCTTGGCCAGAAGGAAGTAAACTTCTAGCACTTGACAGTTCACGCTACTTTACATATGTGCAGGCAACAGCTAAGAGGCAACGTGAAGCCTCCATATGCTGGGGAACTCACAGTCTTCCCAGATGCTATTCTCTGATCAAGAGCTTTCACATTATCCCTTTTCAGTGAGAGGCTTAAAAAAGACCACATGAAACCCCTTTTCCCGCTACCCATTACTCTTCCACAGTGCTTCATGCTCAAGTTTTAAAAACACTATCAGGAGTACTGCACATACTTACTCTTCACCACACCACACCTATATCCTCAGGTCTTATCTCCACTAAAGAAACAAATGTTTCTGACAATAACTCTACCACAGTAACTACGCTACAAAGTCTTACTGCATACACATGGCACAAATGTGAATTTAGAATTCAGTGCTAGACCAGAGTGCCACTTCTCCTGAGGATTTAAAATGTTTAAAGTTGGTTAAGCTGCCTGATGAGAGGTACATTTCACTACTCTATGGCACCGATATAGGCAGATTCCCAAGCAACCTGCTTTCTCTTTGCTCTCCTGGTACTTTTTGTTGCTCTGTTAACCTTCCTGTAATTGTGTGTGCCTGTTGCAGGTTACAGTCAATACAGCAACGCTTTATACAGGGACACTCTAAGACAGGAATGTTCTCTCTGAGACCCTTGTCAGGTCACAAGGTTGAACCTGCACCTCTTTTGGATTGCTTCCAAATCCTTGTCTTTGCACAACTTCAGCATAAGCGCAGGCAATACTTCCATATAGCACCAAGCATATGGATCCTGTATTTTCTTGTCAGCAGGTCAAATATTACTCTCAGATGCCTGCAGAGACTTTAGTCATTCCAATAAGAATCTTATGTATCACAGAGTTCAGCTCACATAGACAGCCAGGAGCAAAACAGCAAGGCAAACATACATCCTTGTGAAGAGAAGAAAATTCCTTGGGACTTCCCCTGTTTTACCATGTCATACTCATAATTAGCATCTAATTAAGTACTCAATCTGCCAATCTCCAGCTTTTTTCAGCTACTACCAAATTAGTCAAATTCAGACGTAGGTAGTTGTCCCAGCCACCACATATGTAGAATAACACTAGAGAAAAGTTGCATGATTTACTTGAATTCGTAAATTACTATATCCAGGAGCAGAACTTAAAGGTCTCACTACCTGAATCCCAGTTATGGCTAACTGGTAATAGTCCCTGTTCCCAGAAGCAGTTTCTGCCCTTTTCTCATGCTTCCAAAATGACAATCTCAGTGAATCAGGGTGTTTAAGAAACTTTGGTTTCTATGCCTTCAGAAGGATGAATATTATTTCTGGACACTGGAGAACTTGGTCTCACCCTCCACCACAAACATAAATGCAACCTCATCATGTGCGAGACCAACAGGAGAAATATTTGATTTCTGAGGCAGCCTCCACACCAAGCTGATTAAGGATCAAGCTCAAAGGCAAGTTACTCATCAAGGTGGTTCAGAAAAGGTAACTTTCAATTGTGGATGAGAGAGAGCTTTGTCTCATCTTATTGCTTCCTTTGCCAGCTATGACCTACTCCTCCCCTCAGGGTACACAGAGACTCATTTACAAACTCAGTGAATGCCAAATCAGTGCAGCTACACTTCCCTTGATGCTGACATCACCTCACATCTGTTCTTTCATTCACTTACACTAGCATTTTTATTATCACAGGATCCAGAAGACATGGTTTAATTGGCATCATAAGATGCCTACTGCTGCAGAAACAAGGGCTAGGAAAAGTCCTATTTCTGTGTAATATCAGTGCGTTAACTGTTCTATCCTCAAACAAAGCAGGCTGAAGTGTTAGGTAAAGAAACTAACAGCAAAAAAAAAACCAAAAAAAAAACCCCAAGAGAAGTAGTAGTACCAAACATCAGCTTTACTCTTCTACCTCCCACTCCCCCTTCATAAATATCAGTATCAAATTATTGTACACTTTTCATGGGAAAATCTGTATGACACAAGCACAAAAAAAGGGTTAAGTTTATTCACAATCATACACATTAAATCCCAATCCAAAAACTACTTCTGCATTACTTAAGTAATTAATGCTTAAGTATAATAATTTCACTAAGCATGATTACTCTCAATAAAAAGGAAATCATTTAATCAAGTGCCATCAAAAGAGGGGAGAGATTTTGTGTGGTGGGAGGTATAGTTGTTTGTGCTGCTTTAGACGGATAGATTCTTTCTTTAATTTGTCCAAAGTCTGTCTATACACACACATCTACATGCACACCATATCATATCACCTGTACAAAACTGACTCTACTTCTAAAATATAATGCAAAATGTTTTAGCAATTTTTAACCAAAATATGTCCTTAAAATTATTTCACTGCAACTACAAAACTTAATACTGTTGGAAGACAGTGCAGTCCAGATAAAACTAAATTCATAAATTCAAATCAGTGTAAGATTTTGAAAATTTTTGAAAAAAAATTGTATTAAATTATTTATGATATACATGATGCTTTAGGCTGTGCAATGAGACAGTGGAGCAGAACAGCTTAATGAAACTACTCCCCACAAATGAACTGATACTTGGGAAATGGATAATTGTTTTAGAATTACCAAAGGCCTTGATCAACAAACATTTGCACATGTGATTTCCGTGGAACCATTCCTGACAGTAGAGTTAAGTATCTGGGTAAGTATTTGCAGGACTGAAGCCAAATCACACAATTGGACCCAAACTAAGAGCCCATTTGTTACCAATAAAATCCCAGTTTGAGAGTAGCTGATTATTATAATTATCATTGTTGGATAACACTGCACTTCAGATTAATTATTTTTTGCACTAGACATGAAAATATAACTTGTCCTTTCAGGGAATGATCTCAGTGCCGTGGCCACGGCCTCCAAAACCCAAAGCTCATAGATAAAAATTAATAAAACACAGCAAAATAAGAAAACTGGAAGGTGATACAGAATGTACTGTCCCAGCAAAGCCATATAAAACTGCACTAGTTCCTGGGGACTTGCACTGTAATCCCACTGCATTCCTGCTTAGAGTTCCAGGAATTGCTGGTGCTTAGTATACTACGAGCTGGCTGGGGGTCTTTTTCATCTAAATGGCAAAGACATTCCAGGACAGTATTTTATTTGGGCACTGCTGCTTTAATATTCATTCTAAGGTCTCCAGTTAAAAAATAACAAGCTATTCCCTGTAGACTTTCAGGGAAAAAAAAAAGCACAAGGACTATGTCAGGGTACCATGAGCTGCTGTCCTATACAGCTGAAACAGTTCACTATGTTAGTTTTGTACATTTTGTATTTAAACTCAATTCCGAAAGATAGAAGGAGGTAGCACTCCTTCAACAAGTGTCAGCAACATAATTTCAGACCCTACCCCTCCCCAACCACACTTATTTCTTTTATAATTCTCCAGGCAATAAATTTCTCTCATCTGATCAGTAAAATTGTACAGGAGATTCTCAGGTTTTCTCAGCCAACAGTACAGAGCGTATAGCATATGGATTGGCCACATGAATTGCTAAATCTCTGAGGAGCAAGCATGCTTTGATCACATCTTATTTTTTTAAAAGATGTTAGGGTATTTTCTTCTAACTGAAGTCTAAAGCTGTTCTGGTATGTCAAAAACACCACATCACGTCCTGCCTTCAATCAGTTTACTTGAAGCCAAAGTAACCACACCTTATTTACCATGATTTTTACTGGGAAAAGAATCAGATCTGCTAGACAGTTCAAGTAAAGAAGTCAGGGAAAACACCATAAATTGTCTTAATCATGACCATTTAAATAGCCAACAGAGAATTAAGAAAGCAGTACATGCAGATGAAATATTATCTTGGCCAACAAACAGAATAAAACAAAGTGATCTGGACTACTGAAAAATTGGTAGCAATTTTAAGCATTTGAAAGACAAATGGTATTGCAGGAAAGACTGGGTTAACAAGGGAGCACTTGAGGAAAGTCTAATCTCCGCTGGCATGCTGACTGGGAAGGTCAGCCCGGTGCACGCGTTCTCAGCTGGAGTCAGGCTCCCTCTGCCCGGCCAATTGTCCTATGCACTTGAGATACCAACCAAATTGAAGGTGCCTTCACTCTGTCAGCGCTTTATATTCTACCAGTTTAAAGACAGCTTCCTTTTCCCTGTCAATATATGCAGTGTTTCCACAGAGCAAATGCTAAAGGAAAGAGGTAATGTGTGAGAGCCTTTTTTTTTTTCTCCTCTGAGCAGCAAGAGGCTCTTTAGGAAGCAGTGTAAAGAGTTATTTTTAGCACTGTATTCTCAAGTGAGAAAAATGACACTTCAAAATACATTTTCAATCCAAATTTTTCTCAAAGAAACTAACTTTGACTTGACAAAGTACGTTTTGAAATTTAAAGCAAATCTCTTGAAAACTGTCAAATGTGAACTTTATATAGTTTGTTACTTCTTCAGTTTTTGTTTACCTCTAATTTATCTCTGTGTATATTTCACCTTTGCATATGTGCTATCCCCACAAGTAGAGAGGAAATGCTATGTTTCCTTTTCAAAAGGGAGATTTAGCACTGAATTCTAAATCCAGAACCTGGATGCATCTCCATCCTCAATCAGGACAAGATTCAGATTACTAACTGAAACCACATGACAATCAGTTAATTTAAGGTCTATAAAGTTTGTAGCTATGTAAAGAAGAACTTTCTAAGAAAAGACACACATTTTACGAAATACCTAACTCCTAAATCTTGTCAGGGGGTCTGGAAGGTGTGAGAGACTTTATAAATCTCACTTCTTTGTAAGAAGATACACTGCTGTTTGATCGCTTTGAAAAACCATGGTCATTCCTAAAATACCTCTGATGAAGACACAGACAAGACTTGAGTTTGCACTGTGAGATCAGAATGACTAAAAGGGTGCAAATTTACCCCAAAGGGTTGGTCTTAATGATTCTGGGTATTCCTGTCACAGAAATTACTCTATTTCTTATTTCAGAAGCTTTGTCAATTTCTGGGAACATACTTCTTTACCTTTAAAATAGTAAGTAATTTTTTCTCTCAGGTTCATTGTATTTTTTTTTCTTTTCATTTTTTATGTTTAGTAGTCTTAAACACTTTCAGATATCCTAAAGGGTTTTGACTGTGCTCTACAGGAATAGTAATCATCAAATACAATAGTATAGCAATGAATAAAGTGGAAGGTCAAAATTTACTTGAAGACTGATAAGTTTGGAACCTTATAATATGCAGTGATTTCTTCTTCATAGGTTCTACTGTAATAATATCAATGTTATTAAAGTTTTGAGAAATAATTTTTCCTTAATAAATTATTTCTATGAAAAATCAAAAATTATATGGATCATATTTCATGAAGTGTTAGCATACATATTTAAAATGTACTTAAATTTAAACCTTTAAAGTAAACTATAATGTAAAAGGCAATATGCTGCAATATTTATATTTGTATTCATGCATGACTCTGTCAGTCTATGATGACAATATTTTGCAAACATTCTGCTTATCATTGACAGGTTTTGATCACAAACACGACATATGAATTTTTAGACAGCCATAGTATTTATAATAAATTTACTTTTTTTGTATTGTCCAGGCCCATAACAAAGAACCTCAAAATCTGTAAGTGCTGTCTTCTATATTGTCACCACACAGGACTGAAAAGAAAATCTGTTTTCATCACTTGTAATACTAAATATTCTTGAACAGGAGATTCCAGATTTTACACAATTTTTAACGAGTAATTAACGACAAGCCTGTGGTTAAACAATGGAGTTAGGATAAGGCATTTTTTCTTTAATGACTGGCTTTACCTCTAACTTCGAGCAAGTCCTGCTCCACTTCAGTTTTCCGCATCACAGCAAATAGTAACAATATTTCACTTACTCATGGGCTTGGTTTGAGAATTAATGAGGGTCCCATGTGCAAAAGACCTGTAGATTCTGGCTGCTTCTTTCCACTCTGAACTGATAGGAAAGTGACCTGTTCTTAATTTGAAAAAGAGACTCAGTGCTGCCCTTCATCAGCACATGGAATTCTCATTTATGTCAACAGGAGTTGCCTTGAATACATTGAATACATTACTTAGCCTAAAAGTAAATGAAGAAAAAGGAACGGAAAGAAACTCATGGATTCTCCTTGCCTGTTCTTAAAAAGTCTAACAGTTCATGACAGAAGACACATAATCATAAATAAAAATATTTTTGATGGGAGGCAAGAATTGCTGCCTGGGATTATAAATGAGAATGGAGAAAATTGTAGCAGGTCCATCTGTAGAGTACATTTAGCTCTGCTGCAAAAGCACCATCATAAAAAAAATGATGGTACATGCAAAATTCAGTCACCATAATATATCATATTCTGTAGACATTTGTCCTAAAATAAAACAAACCTTTAATGGCCTCAGCATTTCAGCTTTTCACACCATCTCCAGTACACACCAAGAAAACAGTTACCTTTTTCTCCTATGCAAGTGTTAAACTAAGGTAAAAATGTCAGAAATTTAGAAAAAATCCCCAAAGCTTTTAAAGCTCAAAATTAATACAAGGCAGTACTACACACTGGTTTTGGTCAGATATATCTATGGTGCAAGAACAGAATTGACTAAAGAAGATTTTTTTTTTCTGGAAAGAGATTAAATGTGAGTACATAATTTTAATCTCCTGCTTTGATCAGGGGTAAAAATTTTCACAGCGGAAAGAGACATTTTTGGTTTTTTAGGGAAAAACAGAAAAGAGAATAACCCAAAACAGAAAGGAGAATAATCAAGGAGTAGCTGGTTGGCCATTACCAAGCTCAGGGAGGCAAACATGCCTGTAACAAGCAGGCATGTTTAAAAATTTGCCATTGCTTAGCCATCTACAGACAATGAGACTTGACAGTTCTTTACGGAAGGCAGGCAGGAGCTACAATTCTGCATAATTAGGCAATAATTAACCAATCCGAGGATAGCAACCTTGTGAATTTGGAAACGGTAAGTGTAGCTGCCTATGTGTATGAACTAGTGTTTTATGCTTTATACTGCCTGCACGCAGTCTCGGTCTTTTAAAAGTCTGCCTGTCCAAATAACATTTTTTCACTTCAGGGCGTATGTTACTGAACAACAGAGGATTTTTGACTGGAGAAAGACATTCCTTCTGAAGGACAGAAGGATTTAAAAACAAAAGGGCAGACTAGATCACAATCCTCCCAAGAAGCAGGTTATCAGAGCCAGAAGACCCCCAGCAATGGTATTTTGACATCATCATGCATATGCTGTCTTCTTCTTCATAAACAGTCAAACAGTAGATTATCTCATGTTAATCATTTTAGCATTCCTCCAAACAATGAAGAATTTAGGGTCTCTACTCCTTAACACAGGATATGTGCAGCTTAAGTATACCTTTATACCATCACTATCTACCTTTCTGCTTATGGCTTTCCAAAGCACCAGAAAACATAGTATCTTACGTATACCCAAAATCCTGACCTGCTACTTTTGGAACTAGTGGCAGACCTTGTATGTCTCTTAAGGATTGTATCTTTATTACACATAGCCAAAGTTTTGCTCTACTGTAAGTGGTTGTTCAGGAATGCTGACTGCTGACTCCTGCCTCCTAACATTATTAATAGCTTGGACTTTGAAATGTTTCTGATAAAATAAGCTAAAACTGATCTTAAGAAAAATTTCAGAATAGTATTTACATGCATAATATATAAAAAAGTCTTTCAGCTGCTCATCTTCTTTATAAATTAATGCTATTTTCATTAAATTAGGGTTTCCCCTAATATATACTTGGATTTGGTTGGTTGCATTTAATTTCCACCTTGTCTATGTTGTCATGTTTATACTTCTCTTAGAAGTCCATTTATAGCTTACTTTATTTTTTCAGGTGTAAGATATGTTTTATGTCATTTGAAGTATGGTATTAACAGAGAAGTGTGCTCAGAATGATCACTTTAGTACCCCACACACATAATGCTGTGAAAGCATCTTCACAGTAACTATAGCAGCAAGCATGTTAACAGCATGTCAAAATACGGAGACTGGACAAACACGTTCAAAACAGACATACTTTATGCTGGATATGAAAATAAGCAGTAAATAAACCTACTGGTCATGCAACCACAAAAAACTATGGAATCAGTAAGGAGAACACCAAAGGAACACTTAGAGCACCAGCACTTTGAACACACGAAATCACGAGAGGCTAAACGATGAACACTGAGCCAAAAATAAGGAAACAAAGAACGTCTCACCACAGTTTTGGGTGGGTTTTTTGGCTAATACAAAGTTTCTCCGTTCTCGCCGGCTCTGTCCCTACACGCTGTTAACTCAGCGCGCCCGAGATACAGCGCAGTCCGCAAGCACCGCAGCCCGTCCCGGCGGGCATGCTCTGTCAGACGGGCACTGCGAGGCCCGGGGGAGCCTCCGGAGGGGCGGGGTGCGCCGGCCCGAGCCCGGATCTGGACACAGGCACCTGTATCTGGGCACAGGCACTCCGGTCCCCGAGCGCTGCCCGCCTCCCGGGAGCGCGCTTTAGTCACTGCCTTTGCTCCACCCGAGGGGAGATCTGTTAACGATTAAATCAGCAGCGGCCGCAGTTCAAAGCCCTGTCCCGGGAAGCAAAGGTGAAGATAACGACCCCGCGGATCGCATCGAGTTTCTGCCGTTGCAATCCCTTTTAATTACCCTTCAAACGGCACATCACACAGCGATCGTCCGGGCGCCGGACCGGGCACCGCGATAGCCAGATACCTACAAACCTTTACAACGCGCCCGCTGATTAAAAAGCGATTAGAAACTTATTTGAAGTCGGCTGTTCTCTCCGGGCACGGAGCGCCGCCTGTCAGCGCCGGGGCCGGCCCGAGCCCTCCCGCCGCCGCCGGCGCGCCCTGCCCGGCCCGCCCGCACTTACAGGTAGGAGGTGAAGACGCTGAGGTTGGCGGGCACGGCGGTGAGCCCGCGGTCGGAGCAGTCGGCGCGGAGCAGCACTCCGTCCAGCTCGCAGCGGCACGGCGCCGGACAGCTCCGCGGGCGCTGCGCGCCGCCCCGCGCCCCCCGCCGCAGCCCCGGCGGGCACAGCAGCAGCAGCAGCAGCGGGAGGGCGCGGGCAGCGCGGGACGTCGCCATGGGGCCCGGGGGTACCTAGAGCCGCGGGGCGGCCGCTCTCATGCCCCGCGGCGCGGCGGGGGCGAAAGGCGGGCGCCCGTCTGGGCTCGAGGAGCTGCTGCGGCCGCCGCCGCCGCGCCGCTGTCTGTGGTAGCATCTCAGCTTACACGCTGCTTTAAAGCCCTGGAGCCGGCACCGCGCGCCCGCTGACGCCGCCCCAGCCTTGCCCGCTGTAGCGCGCCGGGCCCTGCCCGCGCCGCCGTGCGAGAGAGCGGGCGGGCGGGCGGGGGCGGCCGCGGGCCCGGCGGGCAGGAGGGAGGAGGGAGCGGGGGAACACCGCCTTCCGCCAGCCCTCCGTGCGGGCGGCGGCCGCGCCTCGGCCCTCGCCTCGGGCCGTGGTCTCACACATTCACACAGTGGGTCAGGCTGGAGGGGACGGCAGTGGGGCATCTGGTCCAACCTCCCTGCTCAAGCAGTCATCCCGGAGCACACTGCACAGGATGGCATCCAGGCAGTTCCTGAATACCTCCACTGAGGGAGACTCCACAACCTGTTCCAATGCGTGGTCACCCGCTCAGTAAAGAATAATCAGGTGGAACTTCTGTGCATCATACAGCCAAAGCACCATAGAATAAGCTGAGTTGGAAGGGACTCATCAGGACCATCAAGGCCAAATCCTGGCTCTGCACAGGACACCCCAAGAATCTCACCATGTGCAAGAGCATTGTCCAACTTCTGCGCGTGTCCTTGTGTCCTAGTGGCTGGCACCACTGAGAAAAGCCCGGCTTCACTTTCTTGCCACTCCCTCCCCCGCGTCGGGGTATTTATACACATTAATGAGGTCCCCTCTCAGTCCTTTCTTCTTGAGGGGGAATGTCCCCTCGGGGCAGGGATGCATGTGGTGGATGTTTCTGGAAAGTAGGAGAGCAGGCAGTTGTGGAAGTGAGGGTAAGGTCCTGAGGCCATGGGGTGAGGGGTGGGTCTCTGGGGAGATGGGACAAAGGCTTGGGTGCTCCAGTGGGCTGTTAGGGAGATCTAAACTCTAAGGCCTTATTTAGTTGGACAGCAGTCCAGCTGCAGACCATGCTCCTGGTCAATGATGGGGATCCACTCGCTTCCCTCACCACAGGGTCAAATCACAGGCTTGCCAACAGGCAACAATTTTCTAAAGGAGACTGGCTGTTGAGGGAAACTGAGTTCACAGTGAGGCTGCCACTGAAAGCTCTTGAGATGGTCCTCACCCATCTTCTTGCCAGAGGTTCTCCTTAGGTAGTGCACTTATGTAGTTCTCCTTAGGTAGTTCTCCTTAGGTAGTGCTACTCTTCTGTGACTGAGTGAGGTAAAGGTGAGGATGGCAAGTTTTTTTAAAACCTTTTTCCTCCAAATCAATTTTCAGGGTGAACAAAGTTGGCCACAAGCTCCAGATTTGAGACTAGCTGAGAGTTTAAGAACCCAGTCCCGGCCCAATTCCTGTTTAGACTGGTTACTAAATTGTTGGTCCGGCTACTCAATTTGCATTGGAGAACATTAGTTAAAGGTTTTCTGCTACACTCTTTGAATCTACAATTAAGTCTGAAATGAGAGCCTAATGAAAAGGCCAGCAAAATACATGCTTTTATATTCTACCCAGTTCGTAACACGTGTTTTCACCTCTGGACCATATTCTGGTATAATCTGAACTACAGACTTGAACTCAAGACTTTTATCTGAAATAATAAAAGAGGAATTTGCTGTCTGGCTACTTAGACAGGCCAGAATGTTTTGGCCTACTGGGCCGCTGTGAGACTTTTCCCCAAGCACCACCTTGTCCTAAGCTAATAACAACAGTGGTTGAAAGCATAAGGCGTCCTTGAGAAATGCCCGAAGAGAAAAATTCTCGAGGAAGAGGATTTTTCATTCTGTGCCATGATATGTGTCCAGGAGACCTCTTTCCCCAAAAGTTCTGGCTGTCTTTTGCCCACGTCTATAAGTTTATATTTTTCATAAGTGTAGTGAAACAGTTTTTTTTGTAACCTGAGGCTTTTATACACTTCTCTTTTTTTATGTTCTAGAAAGCCAGGAGTATATTGTTTCTTCATTTTCTGTTGAGGTTTTATCAGCTTGCACAAGATACTTGAAGTTAGACAGATATGGATTAATTAGTAGTGAGGGTTCAACTGTAAAAGTCCTTCTCTGTATGTTGTTTATTTTGCATAAATACATTTGTTGAGCTAGTGACTTTCTTTAAAATGTTTAATGTACTTCTATACAATTATACTTAAAGATTTTTTGAAAGAAAAGTAGCTTGAAGGTTAAAAGAAGGATTTTGTAGGAACAGATATGGGTAATTCCTACCTTTGTACTTTTAAACTAGGCTGTACAGTTTTTTCCTTATCATATTTCTTGTAGGTCTCTGGTTCTCCATAAAGGGAAAAGGAAAAACGACAGTCTGTTTGGCAATGTCTCTGGGAGGTGCTGTTACTGTTCCAAAAGGCCATTGGGACTGTCAGATTTCCTGCAGGTTCTAACATCTCACCATAATGTCCTGGTCACTTGAAGTGACATCCATGGTACAGCCATCAACGGTCTTCGGCTTTCATCGAGGCAATAAATAAAATCCCTCAGGGATCTCAGCAGAATGCTCTCTTGAATCTGTCTTCCTGATACTCAGGGAAAACCCCCTATCTTTTGAATATGATATATGATGTGATGATGCTCCAGCCTAAGGTCTAACAGTATCAAAGGTATCTTTATGAAATGTTACCTACAAGTAAACAAAATTGTATGTTGTGTTATATATTCTTAGCACACAATTCATATGTCACAGCAGATATATATATAATGTATATATATTTAACATGAATCTTTTAGATCATTACAGCATGGCAGATTTTAGATTTTATGTGAAATTTGTGTTTAAAATATTGGACTGTAAAAAGAAAACTGTCTATCTAAAATATTCACTGCTATTTCTGTTTCGTAAACTTAAACTGAATAGAATTATTTTTAAAAAGTGTGGCTAAGACATTTGACAATGGAAAATTATGCTTAATCCTGAAAGGATCAGTTGTCCCGGCCAAAATGGAGTTTAAAGCAGAAGTGTTAACAGATCCTGGACTAGCAAAGGTAGCAGCTAGTTTAAATATTAAGGGAAGTCCAATACAGAGCCAAAGTAAAAAGCACAGCAGCAGAGGACAAGATAGTTTATAGTTGACTGTAGCATGTCTGTTCCTTTCCTGCCTATGGATGAAGGGTAGTTTCCTAGAAGGCAGTAAGTACAACTGTGTGTTTAGACTGTGGAGAAAACAAAGATCCTGAGCACAGTGGGAATTATTTTTCTGCCTAATGGGATAAGAAATTAATTCTTCAGTGGATGTGTTGAAGTCCTTACATTGCAAGGGTTCAGTGGGCAAGTGTGCAGCTCCACAGCCCTAAGGCTGTTCTGCTGGAGAGCAGTACAGCAACTGCCCAGTGACGTGAGCAGAAGGATCCTTTCCTCCTTGCATGACGCCTGATTTGCCCTTTTATCCCAGCTAGCCCTGGAGAATGGGTCATGCCTTAAGATTTATCACTATACAGGCTTTTTATAGATAGAACAGAAGGCTATTGATATGCTGGGTTCATTTGCCTATTGGTGTATATTCACATTTGTTTGCATCACGTTATCTGTCCCGTTTCGCGGAGGACCTTGAGCTAACATGAGTATTTACATCCCTTTATTAAGCCATACAGTGTTCTTCAAACCAAGGCAGATTGCACTGTTTCTGTTTTACATAGTGATAGGAGCTGGTACCTGAAATGGAGGATGGTCAGGGTAGAGTCACTCTTTGAACCAGAACGAAATAGAAGATTTTTCAGTGCCCTGGCTCAATTTCCCACCTGGCTACAGCTTTTCAGTGAAAATGATTTTGTGGAAGATTTTATCTTATCATTATGGATTTGATTTTTTTGTTTTTCATGCTATTTAAGGCATACTATGTCACACATTATTAGAAATAGTCAATTTCATATTGATACTTTAGTTTGGCACACTGCCATCTACCTGCAGGTTCCCTCCGCAGTTCTGTAGTCAGTGTGACGGTAGGACTGAGGTGAAACCTCTGACAGCTAAGATTTACTTGGATTCTTTTGAAATATGCTTCAATAGTCAAGTTTCTTCTGGGAAGAAGGGACAAAAATAGAAAAAAAGTATTATTACTGTTACAATTCATGAGGTGACAGTTGGCTTATACATATGATTTTGAAGCAAATGATGGCAGAAACATTATTTTTAGTCTGAAAATATCTGATTGTAAAGTTGGCAACATTACTGCAAAAGTCAGGATTACCCAGGCACATTTTAATAGTTAGAAATTTGGGAAAGAAACAAGGGAAAAATGTAAATATGTGGGCTGCAGATTTACTGAACTTTTTTTGGAGGAAATGAAAGCTGATTGTTACAGTAATTCTCTGTTTAGGAAATAAAATCCATGTGTTAGGGTGAAAATAAGGTATATGAAGAGAACCTCCTATTATTTTGAGTTGAGGTGGATGTGATATCATTCAGAGAATCACAGCCAGGCAGCAAAAGCGTTAAGTGAGTATTTCACCAACACGGAAATGATGTGCTTTAAACTTTACATTAAATGAAACTTTCAGACTCTAACATTTACTGGCCTGTTACCTTATCCTTGCATGTCTCAGGTAAAGCCAGAAGAAGAAAGAGGAGAACATGTAAGTTATGTCTAAAGATGCATGAAAAATGGTAAGGCATTAAATGAGTAACAAAATTTTTATCAGAACAACTAAACTTTGAAAACAGACAAGAGCTTTCTTTTTGGCTCACTAAGTCTTATTTTCTCAAGATACATCTAACTGCACATTCGAAGTTTGTCTCACTTGTAGCCCCAGACATTCACATCCACAGCTAAGATACAGTTTCTTCAGAAAGGTGCAGAACTGGGAGTGTGGCAGCAAGGCAGGTCAAATCAGCTGTTGCCTTCCTCTAGTCAGGTGTTTATATCGTAGCCTTAACCGTGCCTTCTTATAGTCAGTAAATTGTTGCAGCAGGTCTCTGGACTGATTTGTCCTGTTTTTTCATGGACAGAAGAACACCTAGTAGGTTTGAATCCCAACGCTGAGTGGGCTCAAATATTTCTCTGAAAGGACTGAAAGAAGGACGTGAATTTTGGAAGGGTATGCTGTGGTGGAGGAAATCCCATTGACAGTTTCCTGAATTGCATAGTCTTGGATCTCTACTTTCTCACCCCACAAAAGTAATCAGTAACTACCTGTTCCACATAATAGCAGGTGTCAGAACCAAACGTTTAGAAATGCACTACTGTGCATTTTAGCACTATAGCTATGTTCAGAGACCTCTGCATTCTGTGGTGTTTGTCAGTGGGACTTTGAGGGAGGTCTTCAAAATATTTTTTACTTAATGCAACAAAAGTTCATCACTCCGATGGAAAGTCAGTACCTCCACTCCTGTGAGGAAGTTAACTCCAGTTCACAGAGGGTTGCAGGGTTGTTTTTGTTTTCCTTAAACTCTTGTAAGATGTCAAACCTTTGAATATGTATGCATGTGGAAGGGCATGATGTAATTCTGTGTCCGGTATGTGCTGTGTTAATCTGCATTCTGCTCTGGGTAAAAGACAAGATCTTATACCTACCATGCACATGAATAGAGTAATTTCTTAATTTAGAAATTCTGTCCTATTCTTTCCTCCTTGTCCCACTGTGTCTGTGTGGCAAACACCCTGGGGTTCCTGTGGTTTTGAAGTATATTTGCATGATACTGTGTAATGAGTGATTACAGTGTTTTGTAGTTGTTTGAAGGAGGTCACAATAATATTTTTTGTACTTCTTTTTCTTTTTTGTGGTGGTTGTAATAGCTTTAGTCATTCTGGGATCAGCTGCCATACAAAAGGAAGAAATGTATGTAAGAAAGAATCACCTAATTGTGACAAATTGTCAGAAGGCTTTATATGTGGTGTAATACTTTGTTTTCCTGTAAATTCCCCTCCAGAAGGAGGGAGAGGCCTGTATTTTTATTTCTTTCTCTGTGTATTTGTCATCTGAGGTGTAAGCATAGAAAAAGCAAATTTCTTTGCAGGGAGGGAAGTCAAGATTTTTTTATTGATGACTAAGATGAAAATATTTCAAACATCTCTGTCCTCTTGACAGCAGAGCTTTTCCTCTTATTGTTTAGAATTTTGGAAAAAATCAGATGGGAAATGCCTTATGGGACTTAATTTTCTAAGAAGGTCTTGAGATCTATTTGTATACTGGCCGGTGGAAAATTAATTCCCAAAGCTTTATAGTTAATCAGAATAGTCGCTGAAGTATCCTTGTGTCTGTGCTTCATCCACACTTTGTACCATGGTGATAAGCTGTCAGGATACACCTCTGTTGAGTCTCTGAAGCTGATATAGTCCCATCTGCAGTAATGTAAAATTACACAAAGGGAGGGAAGGAGCAAAATATAGATCTGTGACCTTCAACATATCCACAAAGCTTTCACCAGTGCCTGCCAGAGATACATGGATGTACAAGAAATGCTATTTCTTCTGCATGGCTGGCAATCATGCAAAGCTCTTGCTGTAGGTGGAGGAAGGTCAAGAATTTGGGTAGAGCAACCATCAGAAAGGAAAACTGGAATCTCTTCAGCTGCCAAGGACCTGAAGAGAGAAGGAGCCTTATGCACAGGGGCATAAAGCAAAAGGAGGAAGAATGATTGCAGCACACGTTTATAGGAAGATGAGAGTGAGTTGGATGATCCCTTGTGTTTGGAAAAAGAGAATGGGGACACTCAGAGAAAATAGGAGTTTTAGGGCAGGTGAATGATAGGGAGATCTTTACAGAGAAGAGGAGAGAAGGTGTCCCACAAAACACTTGCAAGAGAAAGAGGCAAGAGGTCTTGATACATGCAATGAATTCAGTCAGCTGAAATATACAGCTCTCAAGTTTCTATGCTCTTTCTTCTACAAACACTGCCCTGATAGTGTTAATACTCAGTGAATTGCCGTGTATTTGTGCTAAATTTTTTTGAAAGATGTAGAGATATATTTCTGGACTGAATGCCAGAATCGAGGCCTTACATAACATGAACGTGTTTATAACATGCATTGCGTTGCGTTGCCCTTCTGTTCCTTG
Organism: Corvus kubaryi; assembly: GCF_017639235.1. NCBI lineage: Eukaryota > Metazoa > Chordata > Aves > Passeriformes > Corvidae > Corvus > Corvus kubaryi. The sequence goes on from NW_024580671.1 coordinate 8,218,314, forward strand.
GCAAGGCTGGATAGCTGACTTTAGGGCAGGCACATTTGTTTGTGATGTGTTTGTCTTTGAAGCAAGCTACTTATTTGAGAGAGTTTTATATTTATAAATCCCATCTCAACAGAGTCTCAGCACAGAGCCATGACACTAACCTCTTTACAAAACAGGGAGCAGGGTGTTGCTTCATTTGGCTTCATCTATCATCATCAAAGACAGAGTGGTACCTGCTCAAGGCAGTTTCTGGCTTCTGGCTTCAAGCTGGGAGAACTCTTTTCTCTGTCCATTGAAATCTCCCAGGGAACCTTAGAGCCTCTTCGTCTAATACAGTTTCCCATGCTGGATGGTTGGGATATCCCTCCAATTGCTGTCATGAGAACTGAAATTTCCAAATGCATAGTTGCTTCAGGAATTTTGTTTTAAAAGACTGCCTGAAAGAACTCCACATTTATATGGACCTGGACCACAGAAGCCAGTGTATTTATTTCTGTTAACAACTTGCTCCTCTGAGGGTTTGGCTACATTTCTTTAGCAATTAGTGGAGACAGTAGGATATGAGGAGAGAATGTTTATACCACCCAATTTAATCTCCCAGGCATCTTTCTGAAGCTGATTAAGTGTAATACACTCCTCCAGAAGGTGGTTCAAAGCACCTACATTAATGATTTCATGTATTTGTGGATAGTTAAATCAGAGCTGCTATGCAAAAGTATCCTGGCATTGATTAAAATTGGTGTTGCTGCTGCAATAGATCAGAACCCTGAGAAGTTACATACAGGAAATACTGGCAGACAAGGACTAATATGAAAAGGTCAGGTTTAGTATGTTCTGTTTATGTACATTTTTTGGTCTGCATTTGGCTCAATATATGAGCCCCTGAGACTGGTGAAACAGAAGATTGAAAGTAAATCGGTACTTATCATTTTGGTCTAATGCCTCTTGGAATCTGGCAGAAGCAGCAGTGGTATAGAAAGGAGCACTAGGTCAAGTTCAGTTTTTCTCTGAAATATTTCTGTGAACTATGGTAAAACCAGATGGAAATGAAAATTTAGAAAGAGAAAGAAAATGACAAAAGGAGAAAGCAATGCATCATATTGAAAAATAACTACTTTTCAGTTTGGCCCCTTGGAATGGATTTCAAATGCAACAAGTCAAAAGCAATGTATTTGTATGTTTCCACTTTCATTTCCTTTCCTTTTCAGGGAACACATCTTCATCTGTAAAACAAACACACACTTAATGCACTTAATGATAATAATGATAATGATAACAACAACAACAACAACAACAACTACTACTACTGTAGTAGTAGTAGTAGTAGTAGTAGTAGTAGTAGTAGTAGTAGTACTCCCCATCCAGAATTTTAGAAAATCCTATTACAGAAAAAGTAATAAATGGTAGGTCTGTTGGCTGATTATCTTAGGGAGTATTTCTTTGGACATGGGCACTTAACACAATTGAAATGATTTGGAAGGAGAGGAAGACTGCATAAGGGATGTTGTGTTGCTTGTGGCCATGCAACAGAATTCAGCTGTCCTCTTATTTTGCTTCAGACTTCTACCCCCTCGATAACTTACAGCTTGACCCATTTGTAACAGAAAGCAAAATTTGCCCCTTCTATACAGTGTCAGAAGTCAAGGATGAGTTGTCAGATTATGCATTATAATATGTGTATACATTAACATTGTATTAAACTTTATTTAGGGCAGAAGCATATTATTTACAGGTGAATTCTGGGTGAATACAGGTGTCAAATCAGACACCACTCTTTAGTAATGCTCATTTGTGCTCAGAAATCTTCAAAATGTGGTATTTCTATTTATTTGCACTTTCAAAATCTAACTGCTAATTTTGACACAAGCAGTTTTTACTTTCTAACTTTGAACAAGTTAATTAAATTAATGAGAACAACTTAAAAGGAGTTTCAAAAGTTAGACTACGTAAGGGTATTTTGAAATCCTAAATTCAGATTTACTGTGCTGATTGAATTAGATTATTTATGATATATTTTACTTTGGAGCTTTAATGTTTCGAATTTCCTCCTGTTTTAGAGTTGTCCAGCAGTATATCAGCAAAGTTTTTCCCACTCCATTTTAAAAGAGAAGCTTCTTCTATGTAGTAAGAACTCTTAATTTTTATTTTTGAGAATATGTATCTAAGGGACAGTATTAAATTTAACATTAAGTTAATTTTATCAAATTATTTTGATGTAGAGAAGTTAATGTGGTGAGACTGAGTTATTTCATCTCTTACAGCTGCCTTGGGTTGATAGATACAAAGAAAATGTTATAACAGGTACATAGATATTTCTCAAATGCAACCTTACTGCTTACTGTGGTCTGTCTAAATTATAGAGGCTTTTGTGGTAGTGCCATCATATTTGGCAAAGCTCTTCTTTCTATCTCAGTACCTTGCCAAAGTAAAACCTAGCAAGTTTAGAATTGTGTTTAAGTGAATTGAAACTGTTCAGAGAAATTTCTGTAAAAACATACCCATAATACATGAAAAGCATGTTTATTGTTGCTTTCACACAAAGACTGTGTTGCAAAAGAGCTATTTGAAAAAAAAAAAAAACAAACAAACTTAAAACCAAACACAAACAATTAGATTTCATTAAGACATTAAAAGGATGAACTAGTTTGTGGAAAAGTCACAGGTATGTATTATAAATATATTTCTTGTACATTGTATTACTTCTTTGGGAATCTTCATATGAACAAAATTAGTGCATTGATTTGCTTGTAGCACTGGAGTCTAAAGCTGTGGTTGAGCTGACAAAGATGAAGCAGTAGCTGAAGTTGTTAGTTAGTTTGACTTTTGAAAAAGAAGTGACAAATGAAAAGGCATATGAGGCCAAGGGCTAATTAATAGATTCCAACCATATCTGCAAGCTTATCCGTGCAGAAGTTGAATCGTTTGCCATATATTTGTGTATTCATACCAATTAATTTTTTTTAAACAGCTTATTACTGGAAGGTGTGGATTTTATTTATTGTTTTGCCAAAACCACACACACCCGAGAGAGATACTTCTGCTTGAATTAAAAAGTAATTTGGCTACCGTGTCTTATCAAAACTAGAGTTTATCTGTTCAGAATCTGTACGCTTGATGTTGCCTTTTCTCACTGCTCCCTCCGTCAGTGAGACAAGACCAAGCTAAAAGCATGGGCTCCCTCTCCTGGTTGCTGCTCGAGCTCCGAGCCCTTTCGCCTCCAGCCGCTCCCGGCAGTAGAATTGAAAAGACACGAGTTGCAGCTTAATTCAACCAATTACACTTTGAGGCAAAAATATAGTGAAGCGACTATTAAAATAGATTAAATATAATCTTTAAAATGAATCAGAAATATAAAAATTGCATTTGAAGTGCTCAGGTACTCTGAAGCAATAGTAGTTTTATGGTGAAAGAGCACCAGATAGACCAGAAAAGAAAATACTTGACAGAAACAAGTTTTTACTTTCTGTGAGTTCAGGTACTAAAAGAGAGGAGTGAGAAGTAGAGAAGTGAGGATGCAGACTAAGTCTTCCTAGCTCTTCTGTAAAACTCAGCAGTACACTAATGTTCCCTCTCTCTCTTCTTTTTAGCCATCCCTAGATTCTGGGGATAATTTATCTCAAGATCCACTAATTTTTTTTTAGATCTTAACTGAATAAACCATGAGACACCTAATCTAAATTTGGTCCTTGAGCTGGAGAGGGAACAAGGTAATCTCTTTAAGTCCTTCCAGCATACATTGCTCTGTGTTTCTGATCTATATGTAAGAGAAAGATTAAACTTTTGAACAAGAGTTTGTATAATATAGCCTTTAATCCCATGTTCATCTTGAAAGGCCTTTTAGAGTCCAAGATAGAAAATGGTATTTTGCTTGTGTAAAGAGAATTCTTCCTAGGTCCCCTTTCTTCACTTTGACCCTTTACATACCGGCAGGCCTTTGCTAGAGGAGAGGTGTGATACAGGTGCAGAGGACAAGGCTGCAGATTGGGCACCTCCTCGGGCATTAAGGAAAATGGATGCATGCCCCCTGTACTAACTACCATCTATTAATAAAGCTGTGGAAAACCACATACAGCTCATTTCAAAAGCAATCCTGCACATTATCTCTTAGACAGAGTACTCAGGTACTCAGGACTCCTCTTTCTACACAAAGGCATCACAGGCTGGATGAAAGGGAATGGTTTTAACACCCTTCATTGTGACCAACAGTTATCACAGACCTGCTTGACACAGCCATTCACTGCATGGGAGAGAAAGCAGATGAATGTGAACTCTCCTTAATTCCCCAAAATAGTGAACAGAAGCACATTGTTTGAAAGAGAGGTTTCCAGTGTCAGAGGAAAACAGGGCACCATACAATACACCAGAAGAAGAAGATGGTACAGAAGTAGAAGCCATCATCTAGGCATTCTTGATATTTCCCTTCAGGACTGCTTACCTCCTTTTATGAACAGTGAAATTAATTTGAAAGTCTGGTCTTTGAAGGCTAAACTTAGCCTTTGTGAATGCTTCCTTTCCTTCTCTCACTCCAGTGTCCAGTGCGATTTTCTCATTTCTTTAGGCTGTGGATGGACATGGAGTTTGTTTTTCACCTGATGAGTTTGAATTATATGTGAAAAAGCAGTGAGAACATCTTGACACAACAGATTCCCATCATCCTGCCATGGCCATGTCAGGTTACAGGTGTGTTTGGGCCTGTGCTCTGATTTCCATTAAGGGTAACTGTCAAAGATAGGACAAGCTTTTTCTACTTATCTTCTGGAAAACTGTCTTTACAAATGTGATGCCAGAGTTATTATGAGATATATTTCAAGATGGGCTTTTTTGGGGAGTTACTAAAATCCAATATAAAAGGGGCAGCTGTGAAGGAACCCTCTGAACTTTTTAAGAAACAGGGTGACTAAATCTGTCACATGTTAGCAGTGAGGAACCCAGCTACAAGGTAAACAAATATGAGAAGGAAGGTTAAAAAAATTGATAGTTCTATGATGATAGTCCTGATGAGAACACTGTATCCTCAGATAGCCTGGTCACAATACCCTTGATTTACTAGATGGTTTTTCAGGGAGAAAAAAAAAAAATCATAATCAGAAGCTACAGAGGTAACTTGGAGAAACCTCATCTCATTATTTTTACAAGTTGCCCCTCTATTTACCCAGAGGAACTGGCATTACAAATGTCCTTTGTAAAACCGGCTTTGAAGTCAGTGTATGTTTTACAGGTTGTTATGTTTGGGGATACTTGCTGAACATGCTGAACCTACAATGTAGTCCAAGGGATTGATGGTAGTACTGACCCCTAATGGAGCCTATCAGAAAAGTGAGGAAAGGTGTGCAGCTGCTATTACCATTTCCAGATGCTGTTGTAACACCTGCCACAATATCTCTTTTTGATTTACTTTGTAGTATAATGTAAATGCACTTCAAGTAATTTTAGTTATAATAGCACATCTGTAAGTTTTTTATCCTTTTGATACTTAAATGGGCATGATAGTAGTAGATATTACACAGAAACCAGACAATATTCCTTCAGGTTTGTTAAGCACCTGCATCTTCAGTATTTCAGCAGTCACCTAGATGTTGCCAGGACAACAGAATACAGATATAGTTAGTCTTCATATTATAAAATATATATGCATGTATGTATGTATGTATATGGATTTAATAAACTGGAGATTTTTAGAACTCACTGCTGTTATGTGATTACCTTAGAAGCTTACAATGTAAACAGCACTTATTAGATAGCTGTGCACAATTCACTTACATTCAAACCATTAAGGCACCATTTGCCGCTCTAAGCTCTATGCAGGCAACGAATGGAGAAAAAAAAACTGCTTTGAAAGCATCCTCACCTAAGGTACTTCTCTGTCGTTATACCCATCTTTGAGACACACGATGGAAAATACTGGAATTTGAAGGGTGAGGTTTCAAGATTTGGGTTTTCTGTCACCAAAGAAAAAAATCTGATAATAGAAATAGAAAGCCAATCTTTCAGTCCATACTCTATTATGCCAATTTTAATTTAAGTCAGTGGAAATTTTGGCTCACAAGAACTATATTATGGCACAGAATAGGGGTGTTTATATGTCTCTGTATTTCTGTATTGAGCTGCCTTTGAGCAGATAAATCTTTCAGGACACATGCAAAGCTGAGCTAATTCATGCCATAGAATCACAGAATCATTTAGATTGCAAAACACTCTTTAGGTCATTGAGTCCAACCATTAACCTGACACTGCCAAGTCCCACTAAACCATGTCCCTAAGCACCACATCCAGAAGTTGTGTGAGTTGCCAAGTGGCTGCATTAAATAGTTCTGCAGAGTAGAGATGCACTTGAAGAAGCAAAGATGTTGCTTTCTGAAACCAAAAAAGGAGCACAGGTTTAGCCATTAGATTTATTAGGCTTTTTATTTTCTAGCACGTTTTCGATATACTGGAGAATGCAATACTCTGTTGACATGAATGCCTGGGTTTTCAAGATGTGGTGTAAAAATATGAATATGATTACCCAACTCTCAGTTCTATCTGTTTTAGCCTATTTCATCCTCTCACAAAATGCAAAAGATAAAAGTATTCCATATGCTGCCTGAAAAAATCCTGTGAGAAGTATGCACTGTTCATTAAAATACAGTATACATTCTATGAAATCTAGGGTTTTTTCTAGCTTCATTTTATATTAGGTGTATCTGCTTTGCAATTGTAGATTCTTTTGAAATAATTTCTTCTGCACATTATGTTTTTCTACTGTAATAATAACATGGGATAATGTTTGCTGAAATGTACTGAATCCCAGCCAGTAGCTTGTGCCTTTACAGTCATCAAGTAGGTGTTCGAAATTATGAATAAAAGGTTTTAGGGAAGAAGGCAGGTGAACCAACATCACTGGCTTTCCTTAGTAACTTCTTTCAGAAGAGACAGAAAGACCACATTTGGAGATTGAAAGGGTGCACTGCATCCTTCAGCCAAGACAAAGAGAACCAGCCAGCATCTCAGACATACCTTACTCAAATTATTTAAATAGAAAAAAAATTAAAATGTTCTTTAAGTTGTAAGTAGCATGGATAGAGTTACTTACAGGCAGAGTTACTTTATTATTGTTTCCAGATGTAAATTTTTAAATGCAGAAAGGGCAGTTAGCATTTGCGTTCATTAAAAGTGATGTAGTTCAGGACTCATGCAGCCTCATACTCTCTTTTGGATGAGAAAGGGAAGATGGAAATAAGAGTTTAGTACAGTTGAAGGCTCTGGGCATGGATGGAGTCATAATGTGGAACTTGGGTAGGATGTGTTACTTGAAAAACAGCATCTGGACACATACACACACAGCAAAAGTAATCGACAGTTTTGTTCTAGGGCCAAAAAGAAATTGGAAAAAAAGGGTTCTTTCAATCTGATGTTTTTTTCTTGCTGCTTCCAAACTAATGTGCAGAGAGCCATTTTCAAAGGAGGCAAAGGGAGACACAGCTTCCCATTTCCCACTGAAATTCAGAGCCTACTCCTCTGCATGTAAGCAATTCTGAGGAAAATTACTGTGAATAAACTCAAATTCACAGTAATTGTGCACTAAAAATGATTCTTTTTTCCTCGGATAGTTTGCCTCTACTATCTGGTGAGCTTTGCCAGCTTGCTGTGCTGACATTAAAGATGAGTGTGGTCCCTAGAGGGTCATTCTCATGTTTGCCAGAGGGCCACAAGACTCGTGCTCTATAGTTATGGGCTTCTCCAGGGTTCGTGAAGGCGCTGAAGCACTGCTTGAGGAACCCTGAAGCCTAAAATGACACAGAAAGCAAGCCAATGGAGGACAGAATACAAGCTGAGGCACCACCAGGCAGGCCCTGGGAAGCAGGCTGCAGCAGATCCTTCTACAGCCATGTGTGAGCAGCGGTGCTTGCAGCTGTTCCAAAGGTAGCACAGGCCATGCCAGGATGTTTTAGCTGCTTTTTTTTTCTGAAGAGCCAATGAATTTAATGAGAGGGATTTGATTCATTTTCAGTCTTGCACAATAGCATTTCTAATGGAGCTTCAGCTGTGAAGCATCTTCTACTGGTGATACTGATGAGTATAAACTTGAGAAAAATCTATTTTGACTTTTACATTTCAGGCCTAGTTTGGAGGAGTGCCATTTACAAAAGGAAGCAAAAATGTATTTTACCTTGTAAACTGAATTAAATTGATACAAAATGTACGACGTCTTTGTGAAACAAAAAACACTCAAAGACCAGAGTTTTACAGGGAGTATTTTAGTAAAGAGCTGCATTAGTGAGGTATGATTTATCCTGTGAATTCCTTCAGGACACTGACTGTTTATATCTTTATCACTAAGGAATATATGCTATATTCCTAATTCTGTGACTTTAGACTCACAATTGCTGTAGTTGTCAAGGGGGTGCCACATGTGGAACTGAGTAACTCAAATTATAGGATTGTTATAAAAAGATTTCTATTGAAGTGTTCCAGCTTTTAAAGTTTGTCCCTTGTTTCAGCACATAAATTTCTATGAAGGCAGATTTTGTCTGTAAATGGATGCAGCCAAATGTGTAGCATGTGTACATATATATACATTACTTAACCAAAATAAAATTTTCATGAGTAGAATTTATTTTGGCTTTTCTTTATCCTGATAGTGTTACTAGTTTAAAAATATTTAACCAAAATGCACTAACTGTACTTCACGTGAAACCCTCAGAAAGTACAATAATGCACCACAAGAAAAGAGAATGAAATTAATCAATTAATAATTCATAACATTTCAGTTGCTGTAGCAATATCTACTATGAAATTAATAGAACAACCAACTCTACAAAAAACATAACAAAAATGTTATGCCAGCACTGCCTCTCCTGAAATCATTCTTGGATGACCTTCAGTGTAGGATTTTCACAAAGCAAGCCAGATATCACAACGTATCTGACTCCATCCTTGTTGTTTGTTTTATGCAACTGTCTACAGAAATCTTTCCTTTCTTAATAAAAATATGATTTTGCTGTTGACATTAATCCCACTGAAATTGGTGGAAAGGTTCATACTGAATTCAGTAAGACCTCACTGGTCCTTTAGTCACACAAATATCCACGTGTTTTCTCAAAATAAAGCTGTGCTTAAGGATGCAATTGTGGCATTTTCTGATGCAGAAGTTAGGCTCATAAAATACATGGCTATCAAGCTTCACCTTATGAAAATCTGGCCTGCAGTGCAAAGGGATAGGGAAACTTAAAGGCACTAAATACTCTTCTGGTTTAAAGATGACCATGAATAACTCATTTGTGGCTTTACTTCATTCAATACCCTGCCCTTTTATGCATAAAGTCATCCAAGAGTCACTACTAAAAGGGGCATATTCTGGAGGGCCATAATTCCTTTGACACCTCTTTAAAATTATATGATAAATATAAATTGCAACTGGGAGAATCTGGTAAACCTGATGCAAAAATATCTAGACTGCCACACTCTCCTAAGTACCTTCAGATGGCAATAGGCATGTCTGGAATTAAATCTTTCTAAGCTAAGCTATTTTACATTACCACCACTTAGTTCCCTAAGCTGAAGATTGCTGAAACTGCATTAAATGAGGTGCCTAATTCTTGAAAAGCAGCCAAAAAAGCTATTTTCCACCATTATCTCCATTACATCTTGTGCTGCTTAATACTTCTCCAGTGTGACCCTGATTACCCTTGAAGTTGCCACCAGGCCTATGCAGAAGTGCCCCCCAGGGTGTGTAAGAGCTCGCTGCATCTGGGTTCTGCTGGCTTGCAGGACTTTGGAATTCCTGCCTCACACAAAGCCACCCTTCCATTTACAGTCAGTGGTCACACCCTGACCTCTTGTCTTGTAGAGCCACGCCAGTGCTTCTGTCCTGTTTGCTTGCAGTGTTCTGCCAGGAGGTGAGAAAGAGGAAGTCCAGGCTCTCTGGAATCACTCGCTGCCTGTCACACCCTGGGAGTGCAGCAGCTCCATCTTCAATGCGTGACAAAAAGAGAGCCCTTTGGTTAAACTCAGATCGCTATGCTGCTGGGGATGCAAGAGACTGCATCCAAGGGGAACCAATAAAGTGTGACTTTGCAGCTTACCAAGTTGGGAAGACCAGGTCTCCTGGATCAGGAGAGCACACACCTCTGCCTGTTAATGCTAGTGACAGATCTAGGCTTGGAATAACTGCTTTGTCTGATGGAGGCAGCAAATTGTCAAATTATACAGGAGCTGCATATCCTTCGTTTGGGAAGGAGCAGGTACCCTATAAGCAGAAATGTTTAGCAAGGGCAATAAGAATACTTCTGTACAGTATGCTTTCACTATTCAGTTAATTCGAATTCTGTTTGGTTTTAAGAGAACAAATAGTCTCTCCTTTTAGAGAACTACATTGCATTATATTGCCTGAAAATTAACTTAATTGTTTCATATAGCTTAAAATGATTTTCCATCCTGGGAAGACTTTCAAGGTTTTGATGGCTCTCTTCATCCATTATCAGGGCACTATATTGAAATTTCAGAATGGTTGTGAACTTAACTATTACTTTGACATGAATTGCTCTTTTTTATTGTCTCTAAATATATAATTCCATTTTAAAGGGTATTATTTCAGCTATTGCTGCCTTACATTTTCAGATGATAGCTTTGAAAGGAAAACTGAACTAACTGAAAATTAGTTAGAAAATAGTCTAAATAACTTTACTCAATGTTTTTGAAATGTTTCCCCTTTTTAATAAGAAATTCGGTGCCTTTGGCTCATCTCCCCCAGACAATTTCAGTTTAAATCATTTTGTATCTTGTGGTAAAAGCCGCTTTCTTTAATTTTCCATTCAACAGCATTCCTAGTCCTGGAGGAGTAGGAGCTCATTATTATTTCTTCCAATGTGATGATGGATAGGCAGTCTACTTTTGTACTTTTAAAATGTTATCTGATGGTTAGAAACATAAACATAATACAACATCTTGAAACCCACGCATGCCTTTGTTATTTAATAGAAGAATGAAACAAAAATATAGTTTGTGTTTTTTTCCGGCATTGAGACCATGCAGTCACATTATAAAGATAACATAGTATTTGCGCTGGTGTCATCACACAAGTATCTGTATCAATATTAGCTTCCAAAGTAATTGATTTTCAGGTCTCCTTTTAAACATCAGAGATCTGTTAGTTTCAGTCTTATAATAAAAATGTTAAAAAATCCACCAGGTGAAAAAAAAGACTTATAATGAGATGAAACATGTTCAGTTTTTTGGTTTGCAGAGAATGCTTCAAGCGTTTTATGTTTTACAAGCATTGTTAAAATCCCATCTGGTGTTTGTGAAGTATTTTACTATCTCCTGCTGGGCCAGGCAGACATTGGTTTTCATGTCTGTGTGTTTCCAAAACACGAGGAAAAAAACTGAATGGACCTGGACCAAGCACGGCATAATGATAGAATACTATATTTCCATTCTTCTGCATTTGGGAACAGAGACAAATGTCCTTGATTCCAGAAAAGATCCATCAATTCCCATAATGCAACTTCACGTGAAAAATGCAAAGGAGTAAATATCTCAGAGTAGTTCAACATTCAACATCTTTCGCATGATATATTTTTGTGAGCAATAAATATATAATTTCTGTTTCAATGATGTATTTCATTTTCAAGGGAATTAATTTAGAAAATATAAAACCCAGATGAAAATGTGTTCCATTTTTATTAATGCATTTTTCCTTTATGCAGTTGATTTTACTAATGAATTTTGCATGAAAAATAAATAAATATGAAAGCAGAAGTGCAAAGTCCTCCTAATTTTGTATTCCTGGAGCCAGCATCGTGCATACTGATGTCCCATTTTCTCTAAAGTCAATGGGAATAGCTCAATTTCTGGTCTTACACTGCCTCTAAAACTGGTATAGCTTTTAATTATTTCAATTTGGTTACTGAAGCAGAAAGAGAGAAGAAAAGAGAATTAGTTCAGAAGGGAGAAGGGTCAGTGGGTCTGCACTAGCTGTTATTTGTAGAAGGGAGATAATTATCTAAAATGACATGGCAGTGATAGCATAGCTACTGCTTACAACTGCATTTTAATGGCTTACAAAATATAAGTATTTCCAAACACATTTGTTGCACTGAAGGTCCTAGAAAGCTTTTCCCACATTCACTGATAATTCACAGAAAATGTAGATACATTGCCAAAACAAATAGACGAACAGAAGGATAAAAATAGACTGATTGCTTTTTAAGATGCAGTGGTCATAACATTGGAATACCAGATGGAATTTTCCACAGACACTCTTGTGGCTTTTACCTGATAAATGGCTGGCATTATATCAGAAAACCTTTTCTGTGTGTGCTTTTGATGGTATATTTGCTATTTTCTTAAAAGACAGACTTTTGATGGGAGTGTAAATCTTGCTGCATTGGTTCATCTTTCATTCCTCCACACAGAATTTGCACACACAGGACCCATCTTCCTGCCAGAAAACATGGGGAGCAGGTCTACATGCAGACACACGTTTCTATAAACCTGATGTGTGAACAACCCAAGGGATTGATTGTGTGTGCAGATAGTCAATAGGCACATCCCCCCTTAGATGCAGTCTTGACATTTGTGAAACACATTGTCCCTCTCATTCCAAGCCCTTTGGTCTCTGTCTTTGCAGGTATCATGTCCATTCTTAGAGCCAAAGAATGAAGTTGAGAATGTGCAAGTCAACAGATCTTCTGATATGTATATAAAAATCATGGAAATTAGATTGTTCTCTGCTTCTCACTTTCTCTGACCAGTTTAAAAACCCAGTTCCTTTGCTATTTATAATGGTATTTTCAAATTGTTACAGCAATTGTAAATGTCGTGATAATCAGAATTCTGGATAAAAGGTGTTTATTTCTATTTGAGGCACTTTGCTAAATCTGTATACACAGAGTTTGATAGCAGCTTTATGCTTAGCCACAAATCTGTACTGTTAACTCTCTGGGAAACAGAGTGGGTGGAGGGGTGGACAAGCTCAGCCAAGCTAGTTGCTGTCACCTCCATTAGGCAGATGTGCAAAATAGGCATTTGTTCCACGAAGATCTTCATGTATGATAAAAATGGAACTGAAGGAAGAATTGGAGAAAGGTAAAAAGCTGAGAGAGAATAAGAATTGCTGAAGTGTGTAACAGCAAGGAATCAGTTGCTTCTTCCAGCCCCTTTACTCTCTTTGGGGGGAAAGTGATGGTCAGTAGTGAGCTGGTGACCAGCTGTGGAGGTGGGGGTGGGAGGAGTGAGGGGAGGAGTGATGGGAGAAAGGAGACCAACTGCAGCTCTCCAGCAGGTGGGAATGATTATGGAAAGAATGACGACGTGCACTGTACAAGTTATTGATGGTAGTTCCCAGAGGAGCTGAGTTAATAAAGCTGCAGCCAAAATAAACCACATCTCTTGCATTTTGTCTTTCTTCCTGCATGTCCGGAATAATGCAATGAAAGTCTATTGCCTCCTCTTCCCCCCATGCCTTCCCCAACATGATCAAGTTTTCTTCTACTCTGTTCTACACAGCTGTGCCATGAAAGAATTTAACTCTTGTTTTCTGTTAAAAGTACAAAAATATGAAGATTGAGTAGATAACGATTCTACTTTTTCAAAAGGCAGTATGTGCTCAAAGTGAGAAAAGGAGTAGAAAGCAAACAAGCAGAAATACTACCTGCTTGATGTAAGAGTGTCTTGGTTTTACCTTTAGCATCTATTCCTAGATCTGTGCTAAGCTGCATTTCTCGAGACTGGGTGGAAATTACAGTATTTTCATGGTATGATCTGTGAGAGCAGCTGACAGCCAGCCTCCAAATGATGGTCTTTGGAAGTCGTGCTTTTTAGTGGTATGGACGTGTAGAAAAGGAGTTGTTCTGAACAAGAATAACTGTAGAATGGAACTCATCAAAGGGTTGAATACTAATCCAAATTCCAGCCCTTGGTGTTTCCTGTTGATTTAGAGCTATTTTTTTTAAGGTCTTTCTTGTAAAAGTTTATATATTGTCCATTTTATACACAAAGTTACTTTCTAGGTTATTTTCCACAACAAACAGCACATGGCAATCCTGATCCTACATCACATTTTTCCATTTGCTTTTACATCTCCAGTCTTAATTTTCCTTATTTCCACCACTGATGCTAAATGGCATTTTTGCTATGACTTGTGTTGCAAGCCCCGTCGGTATGGAAGACCATTTGAACTCGTGAGGACTGAATGACTGGCTTCAACATCATGTCTATATTTAATAGGTTTGGCCTGCTATTCCTTTGAAATTTGGTTTGTCTTCTAAGTCCATCACAGGAGCTGCACATGCCAGAATACTGTTTTATTTAGATGTCAAACACTGATGCTGTTGCGCTGGATATGATTTTTTTGCACAATTATTTCTAAAGTCCTCCTAGCCCATCACTGAAGTATCGAAGTTCATCCTGAGTATTTAGAAATAAAAATATCTGTAACAATATAAGCTTATCCTTTTTTCCTTTTTCTTTGTCCAGGGTGTAGGAAAAAGATCTTCTTTAGGATATAGATTGGATGAATGAACACTTGTGTACCTGTGTATGAGATTGAGCGTGTCTGTATTTATACTGAGAACTCAAAGTGAAAGGTATATTGGCTATACACCTGTTTCTGACCGTGCTGACATTTCTGCTTATTCTTCTATAAGTCTTAGAGTCAAGGTGAGTGTTTCCCAGACAGGGAAGCTGTAGCTTTTATGGGGAGTGGTCAGCCAGAATTGAGTTCATTGTCCTGAAAGTAGGTGTGCTGATAAAGAGAGCTTGGGAGTCACTTATCTGGGTCAAACCATGGTTAAATGACATTTGAATGGAAGATATTATTTATAGGTAGGTTTATTGGTTTATTAGTAAGGAATTTTCTTTCAAGCTCAGGAGGCGAAGAGTTGAAAATTGAGAGTTGATAATAATAGGCATGGGTTGCACAGCTATTTACTTGCAAGTCAGGAGTTTTGTGTGTACTGCTTTGTTGCTATTTGGGCATCTGCTGTTACTGTAAAATCTTTACATCTTCCTGTAACAGTACTTCTCAGTCTTTTAAAAGCTGAGCTCATTTCCAAAGTGAAATCAATTGATCCCATTGCTTTTTCATGAGCTTTTTACTTCAAATACCTTAACATATGTATATTCTGGTTTTTCCTTATTATATGCCATTTTTTACTGTTTACACTCAGAACCACTGGGTTAAGGATCCCTTCTAAGGTACATTTTCCTTTGTTCTTGCATTAGTAGTGAAACAGTGGGCAGTACTGGCATCAGCACCTTTTCCATTTGGTGGATTTAGTGCACATCTAAGAGTAAGAGCTGCAGGAAGACCCTTCTGAGACCATTGCTCCTTTTTTTGCAGGCACCTTTCACAACCACAGGAGTTAGAGCTTTGATTTTTAGTAATGGCTTCTTAGCCTCTGTTAGGAAAGTTGCCCACCAAAATTAATCTATTTCCTAAGGAATGTTCTACATCTTGAGAAATGTTGTTTTATAATTACTGACTTAATGGTAGGCAAGTGGAAAACTCTTTTCACACTTGAGGACTAAACCTTTTACAAAGATAAAACATTTTGCAGACTGCAGAAGTTTTGCAGTCTTGATGATGATCTTGGATAAAGTTAAAATGAAGGTATTTGCTTCTATTGATTGAATTCCAACATTTCTTCAGACCTAATTGTACTTAGCTCTAAACATATTGATCTCTATTTGCAGTAAGGGGTGCAAAATTTCCTTAAAGTCCCTCTTGTCAGCCTGGGTTTTACCTGATTTGTAAATGTAAGAGTCTCCCTATGGTGAGAAAGCCTTTAGGGAGGGGATCACATCTATGTTCTATGAAGTGTGATTGTATTACTGAAGCTTTAGATATCAAAAGTTCTGAATTTGTTGCCGTACAATTTTTCCTACCAGCTACTGATCCTCAGTATGTAGGAAGTTTGGCTAGTGGATCCCAAGAGTGGGGATAAGTGAGCAGGCCAGATGTGGATCCTTGCCACCCTGCCTCAATCTCCAGATTTTCTTAGGAAATAATAAAAAACACAGCATGGATGTATACCAATGAAGGGTCTGTTGCAGTCTGTATACAGCAAGATCTGCCCCAGCATTAATAACCACAGTAGAGACCAACATTCATTTCAGCAATTGTTTTTAAGCAACTGGGTCAATGATATTTTTGACAATGTGAATGGTAAGCGTTAAAATTGCTTTCACAAAAGCGGTTAGCACATTGTACCACTAATTATATGATTACAGGGGAGCTATTTATCAATTTACTTTTACAGGAACTGTTTATTTTGGACTTAGCCTTTGAGTTTTGCTGTAGTTCGAACCAGAGCCTTTCACAGAAGGAAGCTGTTAGTAGTGGCTAGTTTATAGAGTTTGGGGCCCAACAAAAATACCTCAGAATCATCCAAGGCCAGACGAGGTTTTACGAAAGTCTCCTAATTCCACACATGAAACATGAGTTCAGTTTCAGTTTAAAAGTGAGCAGATTTTTTATTTCTAAACTTTCACCTTTCTTAAAAATTGGGTTTCCGATTATGCAAGCATAGAGTGACAACTGGTGACACACGGAAGAGGATGTGTCCTTTGCTGCATCTACCTTAGTTCCCTTCTCACATTCTTTGTTTTTTAGCAGCCATGAGAAATAAAGACAGTCTACTTTGTGCCTGCTTTCTGGCACATAATGGCTTTGAATGTAAATACTTTGCTAGGTACAGACAAATAAACGAAGCTGCCTTTTGTTAGAACTGTGAATAAGGGCTATAATATCTCCAGATTTCCTGGTAGGCCTGCTAGTGATGGAAGGAGGAATTTTGCATGATAGGTGAGATATGAATGTTGCACCAAAACTGAGCATGCACAGTGCTCAAGTGAATTAAGAATGTAGAGCAATAAGGTACTAGAGGGAACAGCATGTACTAAACCCGTAGTCAGAATGGCATTAACCAACACTGGCTGGCCTTTTTGGAAGTTAATTCAGGATTATATGGAATGGACTGTTCTCAAACCTGGAATCTTATGCCCTGTGCTCCCGTTGGAGAAGTCTGTATATGCAGAATAAATGCAGGGCAGCATGCCCTGAGCTTGTAGAAATATGTAGCATTGGTTTAACTTAAATTTTTAAATAGATTCCAGTTAAGCACTCTGTGAGGATGTTTCTCTTGGTTTAAGTATTAGATAGGTTCCTGACTTACTGACCTGAAATAGCAAGGTTTTCAGAGCTTTTTACATAAGAAGTCTCACAGAGTATTGCAGATACTATCTAGCTGAGCCATAACAGAAGAGCATAGAATTTATTCACAGACTCTTATTTAAAGAGCATCTTTGAACACACTTATACTTTCATAAGAGTTGATAGTTGGTTCAGTGCAGAGACTAAGGGCTAACCCTTGTAAATGTTGCTTAAAAATTAGGCACTTTTAACTTAGGCACTCTAGACTGTATCCCACATCCTGTGCTAAGTGCTAGGGTTAGCTGTGCTAACCATGGGGAGAGAGGAAAAACCAAAAAAAACCATCTGCAAGAGACCTGTATAGGCAACTTTCTGCAGAGGGCCAGAAAGAAACATTAGGAGTCTTGATTCTCTGCTCTGACTTACAGCTTCAAAGGGTTTATATTTCTAACCTTGAGTGCCTGTCTAGAACCCTTTTCGTGAAAGACCTTCAAATTTCACCATATTTGATTACACATATATTGTTAGTGTGACAGCCATCTGCTTCTCTTAATTGGCTGACAGCTTAAGGAATAACAACCTGAGGACTTGAAAGAGTTGGATCACAGCTGTTGTCTTGAGGGGCAAATCTGCATGCAGGGAAGTGGACTCTGAAATGGACATTGCAGTCTTGATCTCTTTATGATCTCATCAGGAACTTGGCCATAACACACAGAGGCTTTGAATTCAGGCTGTACTCATGAGTTTTGTTCTGCCAGGGGGACATGGAGGTGATGGTGTAGAGCTGCAGTTTGTTCCACTTTGGGTTGTTGATGTGGTGGAGCGTTTACTGAGATTCAAGAGTTCCATATAACCAGGGGCAGGAAATGATAATTTCTTACTTCCCACAAAATGCCACAAAACACCCTGCCTATACTACTGAAGTTGTGACTCCATCCAGAAAAGCATTCAAAATTCATTGATCCAAAAAAGCCAAGAAGAAACCTGTTTGTTATGCTTCTTATTTACATACATCATAGTGATGATTCTGGATTTTTGTCCTTATTCCAGCCCCAGGAGCAAACAGAATACTCCATCTGGTTGGCAAGTGGTCTGTACTGCTACCACACAGAAAAATACTCTGTGCTGTAAATTGCTGTGTCACAACTGATCTTTGTATGCATGATAGCCTCCATGTTAGCCAACAGCGCCAAGGGCACAATCCAAGTGCTCTCAAATTATGTTCTTAAGTTTTTGGATTTGCATTTCTACCTTCCTGGGTAAATGGTGTAATAGCTTCTTTAAAAAGGAGTGCACCCACCTCTGGTTGTTAAAAAAAATAAACGTGATGGCTCAAAACTCCTGCCTCTAGAAAGCCCAGTTCCATAAATATGTGTTAAATGTCTCTCTGAATGTCTGTTGCATTTAGTTACTCAGAGGTTTTAAGCTAGTGGAACATGTTTTTTTCTTGATCTTGACCATAAATAGGCTGGAAATATCAGAAAAAGCACTGAATCAATCAGATATTCATATACTGGGTAAATTTAAGCAACTTCAAGAGAAGGCAACAGTCGATGAGTCTTATTTGGATTCCAATTTTAGACTCAGGGTCTCAGTTTCAACTTCAGTCTTGCTTTAAGTGTTTGCATCCTTCCTGATTACAACACAAAGGCTTTAGAGAACACTAGTGCCTCTGTCCATGTGTGCTTTTGCATGGAGGCCCTGAGGAAAAGAGGATATTCTTTAGTTTTTCTCAGGCTCTGTACTATGGTATATGTTGTCTCTTTTTCACTTTTGAGTAAAAAAACCTGATAGGTTAATGGTGGTCTGTACAGATCTCAAATGTAATTAGTTTTTTCCTTTCCCTACGCTTAGGGTTCAGCTACTCCAAAGTGTTTGGAGTATTTTGATTTCTCCAATATGATTTTGTTCAGGTCTCATTATTGCTTTTGTGAAGTAAGGTATAAGTTAGAAGAGTGTGTAATATGTGTTTCATGCATGTAAATTAGATTTTTTGGAGCTAATTAATCTCAAATACCTACAAAATCCCTACTTCTTAGCATTTACTAATCGGAGATTTGTAGTGTGAATGAAATGAAAAGAAAGGGCAGTTGTTACAAAAATACACAGGGATCTTCTTTCCAATAACATTGACCTAGAAGCTGTGTACACGTATTTCTTTTGCTAGAAGAAATGTTCTAAGAGGTGAATACAATAGTTCTGTAGTTTCTCACGGAAACTTCAAGTAACAATTATATTACTAATATTCAAAATTATATGTATATAACTTAAAATGGAAACCGTGCTACATTCAGTAACTTGAAAATAATATTCTTGATTCTAAAACTTCTTATAAATCTCCCCCTCCTTTCAAAGCAGAGAACCTGCAGTTAGTCTGTTAAGAGCACTAAAGCATTAGACAGATATCATCAACCTTTTAGGTTGCTCTCAAATTCTAAACACTGAAATTGTGAAAGTAGCTGATTTGGGTTTAAGAGCTTATTGCTCAGGTTCATTTTATAAAACACAGAAAATAAAAAGATACATGTTGCCTTTTGGTAATTATCCAATGAAAAATTTCAACCTGTAAAATACAAGCAGTAGAGGAACATATATTTGAGTCATAGAAAAGACTGCAAAAAGATAGGTGCCATTTTTCAGTCACTCATTCTGAGAGACAAGTGTGTCTGATACTTACATTGGTTTACATCTATTCATTTCTAACCCAAAATTAAAATTCACTTTAATGTGAATTAAGTCCTTTGTCAAGAGGACTTGTGTGTTGTATATCCATAAAAACCTGTGCCAGGGAAGTCATCTCTGACATGGCTTTCCAGCAGCTCACAGGGGTGATCTAGGCAGGCAGAAATCCTGTGACTGGAAATCCTCTTGCTGGAAGGACTACCTAGCTTGCAGCACGGATGGCAGAGAAGCTGCTGTTGATAGCTATGCTGCCCCTCGCAGTCTGGCCAGTGGTGTTGAGAGGAGCTGCGGGAAATGGATTCCCAGGCCCACAGCAGCATCATGCATAGTGCCTCTTTTCTTCATTTAGAGGGAAGAAAAGGAAGAGTTACTTTTAGTCTAACATGCAAAACTTGTCTTTCTGTGTAGTGCGTGAAGCATAAACTCAGTGGGAGGTCCATGAAACAGAGCCTAGCTCTGCCCCATTAGCATTCTGGTCATACTTTAGGACAACATAAGCAGACTTACAGCTTTTAAAAATGTTGTTTTGCTCTCATCTGCCCCACAGCTGAATTCTGTGTTGAGAAGGGGTGTTACGCTGTGCTAAGGCTGGCGTATTTAGATCTCATTCTTCCCTTTCCACCCCTGTGCAACCCCAGCTTTTAGAAATAAGTGAGAAAACTTAACAACCATTAATTCAGTCCAAGATTTACGTCTACCAAATCATTCCCTAACCTATGTTCATCTTTACAATTTCCTTTTTTGTTTTAAATAAATACAATTGATAGTAGCTTTTATATAATAAGCATTGTGGGTTTAGTGTCTGTTCGTGAACAAGGTCATAGGAAACTTCACTGACCTCCCCTGGCTTTCTCTGCAAAGAGGGAGAAAGAGTTATGCCTGCTACTTCCATCCCCACAGGTTGAAACAGGCTGTGTTGTCTTCAGAGCAGCCCAGCCATCTACCCAGGTGAATTCTGCATCTGGCAAAGTCAGAGTCCCTATGCAGGACAGGCCATGTTTTAAAGAAACCCTTGTAATGGAAGCCAACTCAATCCAAATGACCCCTACTGCAGATTCTCTTAAAATTATGAATTATTTCTCTTCTGTAGGGATCAAACTTTTGTATTTTTCACTTTTTATTTTCTGAACACTGCAGTAAATGTATCACATTGACTGAATTGATTGATTGACTGAAGGAACTGAAATGGTTTACTGCTGTTTTGATTAGAAGGCATGGAATAATGTGTTTCATAGCAACAGTTTATTTTGTTTAATTCTTTCCACAGGCAGCTTGAACTAAGTTTTCAAATTCCTTAGATAGGCTTTTTTTTCTTTCAGGCAAAACTATTCATGCAATTGGGTTTGCACTAAGCAGAAAATAAAATTTTCAGAACTGTTTTGGGCTTAAGCCCTCTAGAACCACAATTATGTCTCTAAACAAGAAGTTGATTTTGAAACAAGCCACGGGTTCTAATAATTCTCAGTGTTCCCTTCAGGTTCCCATTCTGTGTAGGGAGTGTCGTAACTAATTGCATCTCTCAGATCAAGGCAGAAGTACCTTAAATATGGATCAGAAATGGATCTAGCTGCAAAGGCTGGCTCTACACTCTCACAAAGCTTTGGAGGGTTTAGATCTTGGAACCTGATTTTGGTCAGGATTGTTCTTTGATATCCTCAGATGAAAGGCAGACTATAAATGTGAAGAGAAAATTCTTCTGCCTCAGTTACACCAGTGTTACCGAATTAGTGCCAATGTGGTCACATGCTGTAGCAGGGTGGAAAATTTGGCCCAGAGTGTTTATTGTAAGTAGCAACAAGGAAAAGAAACCTATTGAAGAGAAGAAACACAAAACTGTAAATGGCCAGGCAACAGGCCTCATGCTAACTTTATTTGCCAAACTGGTGGTTTACTCCAACATTAACATTTTGCGCAACCAAGCCAAATTCACTGTGTAAAACATTTTATTGCAGCAACCCTGCCGCTCCTGCTCTTTGCCTTTTCTAAGAGATTGAAGGGCACACACAAACTGCTAAAACACCCAAAATTGTTTAGCCATCTGTATTCAGTATTCCTACAGGCTTATTTACTACATAAAGAGCAAAGAAAACCAGCTAAATATTTTAAGAGGATAGAGAAGTTTTAGTTGTAAAATATCCAGAGGCTTTATTGTAGACTTATGCGTCTGCACTACTGATTTCTAATAGCAAACAATAGAAGTGAAAAATAAGAGGGTTTAATGCATTAGTTATGGGTTAGTAATGGACAAATATGTGGTGCTTATTCTCTGCCTAGCGTGGCATGGCATCAGCCTTGGGTACCCACTAAAACAAAAAAGAGGAAAGTCAAACAACAGTCATGTCAAATTAAACCTCTTTTTGTTTAATTTTTCAAAGTGATTCATTTAGCAGGTTGGCAGAGAGTCAAACTGATAGCTAACAATAGTTCATTTATTTAATGTTGCTTTCAGTACCCTGTAGCCACTTGACTGCATCAGAACTTATCTTCTGTAATTCTCTTTGAGCTGTGAAGATAGGCCAGGAAACTGGAGTAGGTCAGGTGTGCATGAAGGCACAGCTCATATGGTGGGGCAGTTTGTGCTTCATGAACCATAGAATTGGGAATGGATTTTCAAGAACAGTTAAAGCTTACTTTTAATCTGAAAAGTGAACAAAACTGATATCCTTATGTTTCATGTTTGCTGAGTCTCAACAGTCCAAAAATAAAAGAGGTCAGTTTATAAAGTAAAAAAAGAGTGTTGTATAAACTGCCAAAGCTGCAAATTGTGAGAGCAAACAATAAAAATGAGATCTTTCTTGACATTTTCTCACCAGTTATAAAAATGTGGGTAAGTTAGTCTCTTGGTCATTTCCATTTAATTCTATTTTCTTAATAGGATTGAAAAACATAAGTCTGACTAGAACAAACAAGCAACTCTTTAGTTTTGCACAAATGTGAGTAAATGTAGTAATAAGCACCTTTTTTGTTTGTGGGGCTTATAGAAATAAAGTTAAGCAAAAGTTTTTATGTCAATAAAGTCTGTAGATACAAACCTAAT
Source organism: Corvus kubaryi (assembly GCF_017639235.1). NCBI lineage: Eukaryota > Metazoa > Chordata > Aves > Passeriformes > Corvidae > Corvus > Corvus kubaryi. The sequence continues at coordinate 8,241,146 of NW_024580671.1, forward strand.
AATCAGAGAGGAAGCAGATCAGTTGAGTAAGAAGGTAATATTTATAGTAAGCGTGAATGCTGATAGCAAAGTTTTTTTCTGTTCTGTTTAATAGATTTTCATATGACTGTTGCATGGTGTTTGATCAAGGAGCTCTGGCTAATGCCCACCTAATGAAAACAAGTATAGTGTATGACAGTTCTCTGGCATTTTAGAATTGTAAATCATGCTGTAAAACTACATACAGAAACACTATAGGGAGTGGGAAAATATGATCAGTCTCCACAGGTAAGACATCTGTTTAAATCCCATGTAGTTCTATACTTTTCCATATATTCATGCTCACTCAAGGTGATTGGTTAAAAAAGATAACATTTTTAAACATAAGAACCATGGATTGTATATTAAATAAAATTTTCTATTATTCAAGTCTGGTGAGGATTATCTATGCTTGCAAGAGACAAGTTTTCCCAAAAGTCAAGTAATCCTTTCAGTGCTGCTCCTATAAGTATGTTCTATCTATGCCAAAAGCTCTTGTGCCTGTGGTTCATGTCTAGTTTTGTGAGGGTCTTTTACCACAGGAGATTATTCTAGAATAATTTCCAAATGCTATTTTTTCTTTAAGAAACATAGTTATCTGTTATTCAACTTATACTAATGACAATAAATCATTCTGATAGAATAAAAGCTTTTTTTTTTTGTTTTCATAAAATGTGTATTGCTGTTGCTAAGTAGAAGGATTCTGTCAAAAAAAAAGACTGGAGAAAGAGCACTGGTTCATCATCCCTGATTCTCTGGGGCTATCTTTATGTGATCCTTGTGTTAAAACCTGTAATTTTTCCTCTCTGAATTGCATTTTATTATTCCTTAGTATCTTTAATGTGCTGAAGAAGGCTTGTGTTCACCAATATCATGGTGAGCCAACCCCATGAGAATTTTTAGTAAGTAGGGGTCTGCATTCAGTCAGATGAAGAGTGAATTGTGATCAAAAGGAACCCTTCAGTCTAACAGGGTAAAGAAAATCTCTTCTCAAGAAAAATATACATTATAGAAACAATACAGTGTCCATTAAAAAGTACTTTAGTTATTTCTGGTGGGTTTTACAGTGATGTGAACAATAGTGGAGTAAACCAAATTCTAAATGTGTATTACTCACCACACTACAATAAATGTATCACAAGCACTCTACTCCAGTGAAAGTGCTGGAATGGCTGTTGCTATTGAGAACATGCCCATTATGATGGGGGTCAAGAGCCACTCTGCTGTAATAAAGGCCTGCACTGCAGAGGACTTCAAAATAGAAAAACACTTAAGAAATGTAAAATCAATACAGCATTGGTTAGGGCTAACATAAAGCAATATATAAAGCAAACCAAGAATAGCTGTGTTGTTATTTATTACCAGTATTGTTTATACTGATGTAGATGTTATGTAGATACAAATATAAATAACATTTTCTCCCCAAATTTAAAACTAAATGCCTATGTACAGAAAAAGCAAAACCACAGGAAGGGAGGTGCCAGCATTATTCATGCCAATGCAAAAATGTTCTACTATGTGTGGTGCTGGTTGTGTTGGCATGGGATTTTCAGGATATTTTATACTGTTGAAAGGTATATTTTGAAAATATAACCCAGAGGGTAAAATCCAGTCATGAAACTTAGTTTTGTCTTTGACATCAAAAGGCCCATGGTTAAACTCAGGTAGGTACTTTTGTCAAAGTATGAGAAAATGCATGCCTGGGGACAGTATTAGTCAATAACTGAGAGAAGCTAATAAAATTTTGTAGTTAATTTTTTAAGAAGTTCTTTTAGTTCTGGAAATAAACAGGAGCCAGTATCAAGGTAATGCTTAAAAATTGCAGCCCAAAGTATGTGTTTCACCTTCCATAGTCAAAAAGTGTAGAAAGTGCAGTTGGCTTTTGTTCTGGAATCACTTCACTTAAATAAAAGGCAGGGAGAGATAACATGAGGAGATCACAAGAGACAGGAATTTTAGCCCAAAACTTAAGAGTTTTGAGTTCCACAGACTCCACACATAAGCATGCAAAGTTGACAAAAGGAAGTAACTACTAAAAGAAGGCAGCTTCTAGAGTGGATTATAGTTTGTGTTCTTTATTCAGTGCAATGTGATGCCTCCTGGACACTGCTGGGGTTAAAACGATTAGAAAACCGAATGTAAGTCAACCATTTCCACAACAGTCTGAGGGTTTTTTCACATTTCCCACAGTTTTAAATGAAAGTGCAAGGAATCATGCTTTTTACCACTCTTACGTGCAGCAAAATATAATTGCTTACTCAAATAACCTGGTTCATTGCTTATACTAGGGAAGGATATTTTGGTGAGAATATGTCCTTATGACAGGCTTTCATTTAACATTTCATTTAGTTGTATTTTAAAAAATATCATTCTGAAGACAGAGTTACATCTCTGTGCTGTTACTGTACACACATTTCTTCACTAACAATTTCTGACACAACTGGAGACATTTGAAAGAGTTAATAAGCTTATAAGTAGTTGGAATAGTTTTGGGAAGGCATTATAAAAAATAACTTTAGATTGGGCAATTGGAAATTCAGTTAGAAGAATGCAGAAATTTAGACCTGTAGGTGGATTTAGTATTTCAAAAGGCCAGAGTTTGGCAAGCTGTGGGTACAGAACATGCCTTTGGTGAATAGCAGCAGCTCTATAAGTGACCATCTGTCATCTGAAGCACAGAAATTATCTGTAAACACACCTCAATCATGAAAAAACACACCAGCTCAAGCCTCACTGGGAGTAGTCAGCTGCCTTGCATTTAACCACAAGTGGGCATAGATGACCACAGAGAAGCAGTTGACAAACTATAGGTTAAAAAGATGATTACTCTACAGCAATTCTTCACTGTGTTGATGCACTAAACAGCAGGATAGAGACACCTAGGGATGAAGACAAGCTAAAGACCTAAAATAATTAGCTGAATGGTAAAGAGGTTAAAGAAACCATAGCTATTGACACAAAATGAAAGACTAATTTGCTCTGCTTTTTAGTAAGTTGATGATTACTGGCTACAGGAGAAAAATGAAGCATAAATGGGAATGAAATAATGGAAATAACTATAATAGAAATACAAACAAGATTACAGGTGATTCTAATCAGAGGGTAACAAATCCAGCAGTGGCTGTCCTCTTAGAGAATTTGCACCAAAATACAGATCAAGTAGTAACTGTTATAAATCAAGCTTGCTGAATTAGTGATAGTACTAGGTCCAAAGACAAGTGCTTTGCCTGTGTGTAAGAAGAGGAAGCTGCTGTGTGCAACTGCACGTTTGTGAGTCTGGCTCAGTAAAGCATGTAGTTTTAAAACATGTTTTGAAGGGAAAGACCATTAAAGCTACAGATAAAAGGGAAGTGGAATATTGGTTTACCAAAGCAGGATGTGCCAAACTAACTTGATCTTTTCTATTTTTTTTTCTTTTCTTTTAAATAGAATGACTTCATTTTCTAGACACAGGAAATAAAGGGGGCATATTCTGTCTGTCCTTTTACAATGCACTCTTTATGCTGCTGAGAAGAAAACTGCTTACTTGCTTGGAGAAAGTGGAATTTAAGAGTACAACTGTGAGATGACCATGGTAGGTGATTTAGGACAATATTGAAAAGGAACAACCTGTATTAAGATAAATGTTTTCCCTAATAGTCATAAAAGAAAAGTGGGAATGAAGTATCCTGATAGTACAGTATTGGGAAGCTTAGATAATCAGGATAGCAAACGAAAATAACTTCACTGCCTTGAAAACCTGGGGAACTACACATGAGATTCAGCAGTAAGAGCTGAAAAGCATTTCAGAAAGGTACTATAGAGAAAATATAAAGTGTTGTTGTAAGCTGAGAACTTGTCAACTGGAAATGGAGATTATGAGAAGCCTGATTTCTGTTTATCAAAATACTAGATGGCTGGAAAACTCCATTTACCATTTAAAATATAATCTTTTGGTCTTTTTATGCCTTCCTTTGCTGTGCTAAGAATTGATTTGTTATCAAAAATCTCTTTCTCACGTGGATATTTGAAGAATATGATCCAGTCACTTTCTTAATTAACTCAATGAATAGAGCTTCTGTCACTCTCTCGGTGCAAAAAGCCTATTCCCAGAACATTTTCTATTCTTGTAGTTCTTTTCTGAGACTCTGCCACCTGTGTTTCATCAATGGTCTCATTAATACCATATTATTAAGAAATTACCGCTCCTGGCACTGGTAGACATCCCTCTATTCAAGGAATGTGTTCTCTGTCTACACCACACTGGAAACAGACATTAGTCAATAATCATGAATCGTGATGCTGTGGTTTAGGATAATAACCTTGTTCTTTTCAATTTTACTTGTAGTCTTCATTCCTCATATCTCTCTCCTTTTATTTAGTCATACTAAACAGCTTGTTTATTTATGAAGCAATAAAGATCAGCCTGTAGAGGTGGTTTGACCCTACTTTTGCACATTTTTCCTGTATTAAGTAGAAGGTTATTTGCAATAAGATGTGAAAATAAAATGCCAGTTGAGATACAAAGGGATTTTCCTTGGCTTTATTAGAAATTGATCCTACTGGTGACAAAGTAAGGATCCAAAATTGTTGATATCTTTATGTATCAATTATTGTTATTTATTTATTTATTTATCTATCAATGTCTTTTGTATGTGTATGTACACATATATATATGGAGGACATACATGGCTATGTCTTCATCTATTTTATGCATACATAATTAAAAACAGTGTTGATATGTGTAAGTCTTCATAGATATCCCCATTATAAAGCACCAAGATTATGAGATTTTGATCTTGTTTATTACCAAATTCTTAGTATTAAAAATAATAGTCCTCAATAATGAAATTAATTAATAGGTCCTTAACAAATAAGTCCAGTAAGTTAATTCTCATGAATTTTAAAAATAGGATAAGTTATTATGAACTGACATTAAGACTAGAATAGCAAGAGCTATATGCCATGCAGAAACAGAAATCTTGCCTTCAGAATTAAATCCGATATATTTTTACCATTGTAAATCTGTTTTACTGTATGGCAGTGCAACCTGAAGACATATGAAAGCTGCTGCTACCTGAACTCCACTTCTTTATAAACTGTGGTTCTAGGCTGGCTCTGTATGGGTAGGCACATTGTTATGAATGGATGTAGGGGTTTAAATAATTCCCTGCCTATTGCCCAGGCCTCTGGCAGCAGGCAGTAGCTTTACAGGGATGGCCAGCACCCCAAACCCACTCTCGTTAGCAAGTTCTTTAATAATGACTGATTCAGTCTATTATAGAGTGAGTTATTTATTTGATAGACACAAAACTAACAGACATAAGACTCAAAACAGACTGTTACTACTCAGGAATAAGACAAAAAGAGACAACCAGTGTTACATGCAGGGTGAAAGGTACCCTTAATTTTACAGCTGGTGAAGAAACAGTATAATTTAGGATTCAATGTTTCTTACCATCCAATTGTGATGGAGCACACATTGAAACTCTTTCCCTCAGTTTCCAGAAAAGTAACCATGAAGTTGTGTCCAAGATTCGGAGAGAAGTCTCGCATGTTCCCAGGGAATGTGAAGAGACTTCTGCCTCCCTGATAATCTGCAGTACTTTTATAATGTAAAGCAGGCCTGTTGGTCACCTATGGTCTTTTTTTTCTTTTATATTTTCCCACAGCTGTTCTCCATACCAAGGTGTTGATTCTTGGTTAGGCTGGCAGACCTTTTGGTGCCAGGAGACGATACCCGCTGGGTCTTGCCTGCCTGGGTTATCTCTCCTATCTGCACCGGCTGTGGTGGGGAGAGGGGTGATATGCCCTGCCACACACATTTAGACCAGTGCCCAAAAACCGATCACAAATGAATAGTTTTGGAGACAGATGAAATGGAAAATGAGAGGAAGCCAAAACACGATTAACATCATAAAAATGCAAGAATTGGCTTGAACTACTTTTTGCCACACTGCCCAGAGTACCCCCAAAAAGTAGACACCTTTGCTGTTTGCTGCTCCAAAGGGGAGTGGAAGTGACCTGGGCCAGGTAGTAGTGGTAGAGCCATTGAGCCATTGACCTTTTACAGGTCTCCTTGCTTGCAGAGGAAATAAGGTGGTTTTCTCTGCCCATATATTTTTCACTGCCCCAGCTCCTCCTGAGAATACAGAGAAAGTGAAGAGTAAGGCTGACACTGTCCTTCCGGTCCCTGCAACTCATGCCATGTACAGCAACCTACATGATCAGTGCCTAAGCCCAACATTTTCCCTAGGCAAGCAGCATCAACTCAGACAAAAGATACGATAGGTTATGCCAAAAAAAGGGGGAAAAACCATTAAAAGGGCATCTGGAGACAAAAAGATCGTCACATGGAAGTGAGAAATGAAGGGCTTATGTTCCACAGTGGACAAGGAGGCACAGCCAACCAACTCACTGTAAGCCAAATGCCATTGTACCATCTATGTCCATGGTTCAGCATCTATACATTTCTCTTAGATATGTCATATTCTATCACCATGAATGACAGTGAAAAGGTTAGACTAATAAAATATGGTACTCTTTAGGACACCAAATTGGAGCTATAAGTCATGATGTGGCTTAGGCCCTTCATTTTTAGAAATGTAATGCATGTTTGAGTAACTTATTATCTCTTATGCCAGGCAACAGATTCTTGGAAAAACAATACAACTTTTCCATGAAATTAAAATGGGAAATAGTCATAACAAAGACTTAACTTCAGAAAAACAGTTTTACTGGCGTTATGCACTATGAGAGGTATACCTTAGTCAGACAATTTAAAAAGTTTTGAGCTGGTGTTCAAAAAGTACTTTGGAAATAATTTTCTATGTTAAACATAAAATTACTGAGCAGTTCATTACTGTCAAAGTCATTCAATACAGATTTCATTGACTCTAATTCAGATCTCCTGAGTGTTGTATTTTTGACAAAATACGTGTGAACTGTCCATTTTTGAGCATCCCTGTAAGCCATCTGCAGCAGGAACACTTCACGGAACTTTCCACTGCTCGTTGCTTTCCTCCTCTCTTGGTGATTTCTTTTATGTCGTTATGCCTCAGTGGCTGTTAGGTGAGGGAACTGGATACAATGCTGGTGCTCTAATTAGGCTGTGGTGATCAGTCAGTGGAAATTGTTTTGCTTTTCTTGCACTGCTTTGTTTACCTTCCTGTTTGAAGTTCTAAATCTTTCCTGTCAGCCTCCACATTCCATCTTTCCGTGCACTTTAAGAGTTGAGTTTGGGGTGGGGATTGCTATCTCCAAAACTGCCTGGGTATACAAACCTTTTTTCCTTTAAAAAATGCCACATTTTGCTAAGAAAACATTGTGAGAGATTCTTTGTATTTGGCTAAATCCCTCTGTTCTTACTGAGGATAATATGTACTAATGGTGATAAAATCTCACACACTCTAAGATCCCTTGGCCCCAAATAATTTCCTCTACCATAATCCTCAGGAGTGAATGTGTTTTTGAATTAGTTGCCATTATGTGATCAAGATTCCTCCATATTAAACTGCTTTGCTGTTCAAAAGAGCTTGAATCCAGCCTTTTGATTGTATTTGTAGTTTTGCATATGCAGTTCTTCTTGTGCCAACTCTTGATATTCTTGATTTTTTTTCTCCATTTTTCTTATTGAAGTAAAATCCAATTGAACATTTCAGAATAAACCCTGGTATTGTCAAACTTCATGTTTACATGCGCATGAATCACACTCAAATCAAGTAAAGCTGCTGGGCATGACACCACAGACTACAGATCTGACCGACAGAGGAACAAAATAGGGACTTGTTACATATCCTTTCTTTCAACTAATTTTATGCAACACTTTTCAAGTGAGAAACAATTACATATTCAATGCCTTTACATACATAAAAATGAGGAACCATTGAGCTCTTCTGTCTTTTACTGACTTGATGCTAAGCGTGGAGAGGATTAAGCCCTTTGGTGAAAGCCATTTCTACTGCCATAACTTTGTAAGTATGAGCTATAAAACTATAAATCATTTTAAAACAAGGAGTGTGGAGCTGATGTGGCATATTTGTAAATCATTTGTATCAAAGAAAAATCTGCCAATCTGTGTTTCATAATATAAACCTAGAGATAATTCAAATAGAGATGTCTGCAGTTTTGAAATATTTTTTAGAATAAGATACCGGTTTGTAATTAAAAAATGTGTATGAAGAAAATTTTTATTATTATTTTTGGAACTAACTGTAAATATTTCATTTAATATCTTGAAGTCAATTTTAGCTGCTTGCTTTCTGTCAGTGAATTTAGCCTGTATTAATGGACCCAGAAGAAAATAATTTTTTTCTGCTAAATTATTTGAATATTGAAGAATAAAAGTTCTATAAGCAACTGCTGTAAATTTTTGTACTAGAAACCTCATGCTGAGTTACACTTAAAAATACTGAAAACAAAAGTAATGCTAGATTGCTTACTTGATTAGAAGTAGAACTTTAGATTTTTTACTTGAGCCTACAGAGGAAAGGAAAGGTAAATAAAAATTATCAAATGAGGAAAACATTAGGGAGGTTACTGAAAGATTCAGGAAAACCACCAAAAATTTTCCAGGAACTGGATCTTATAAATTACTTCTTCCTCTCTGATGATTTCCCGTATGATTGTAATAAATTTAAGTCTTGTATAGTGCCGACTGTCAGCATTTAATAGCTAATCAGGAAAGGAAGCAGAGTCCCTGATGGTCATCCTACATAATTTCACTGCAAAGGGCTTTTTTGGTTGTTAATGTTTCTAATCAAACTTTATCCACTGATGCTGCAGGATATAATTGAGAAGAGCTCCCTGTAAAACTTGAAAAGCCAAGCCACTCTGTGTTTTATCTTTCACAGCTCTCTTCAAAACTTGTCCTTGCTGATACCTACAAAAAACCATCAGTGGGTAGACTTCTAGGGTGCAACCATAACTGTGTAGCAGATGAAGATTAATTTCACTTCTTATCACCATCTGAAATATTTTCTAGCCTTTTTTTCGTCTCTATCACTTTTCTCATCTTTTTAGAGTAAGGTTTTTGGAGAAGAGACTGTTTTTCTGTTGTGTTCTACAGTCATGATCCATGGCTAGGGCTCCTATTTGTTAAGTTAATGTAAGTGGAACCTTTTTATGCATTCTACTCCCTGAGAAAATACACCACATATGCTCACATATGCTAAATATCTTACTTTTCTTTGCCAGTGATGCTTCAGATGGCACCCTGAAATACTTTGGTTTTTTCCCCAAAGATAAGTAAATGAGATTCAGCAAGGCATGTGAGCAGACTGCCCTTCAAGCATGTAAAGCATGTCACTGCTAGGAACCAGTCCAATATATGTTTCAGTGCATAGTTATGTGTTGTGCTAAGCTGTGATAACAGACATCTGCTTAAAAGTCAGTATGAATTCAGAACTTCACTGCCATGGGGTCTTTCTATGCTTAAAAGGCATTAAAATCCTGGGATGTGAAAGTGTACTATCAATTTAGGCCTTTTGCCCACAAGATGTTACACAATTAAGTATATTTTTTACTGGAAAAGATGGAGGAAGAGGACACTGGACTTATGATACCAAAGGAAAGTAAATTTGTTTGGAAAATTGAGACCAACCACTGTGTAACTCCTGTGTCTGTTTTCAGATTCCACAGGACATGAGAAGAAAATGCAAGCTGTTTTCTTCCTCTTTCCAAAACTGTGTGCATCTGAGTGCATGGATAAAATCTCTGGACTTCAGGGATCTTGAAAATAATTTGATTCTTCAAGTATTTCTCAATGTAGGTCACCTACATTGAGAACATAGCCAGGCAAGAAACTGTCCCGCTTCACATACTGTTGAAGATTCTTGTGAACTACCATTGTGAAATTTTTTGGGCTTATACTCTTGTCTTATGTATGTGTCACACAAAAAGGCTGGAGCGCTTCTTACACTTCATGAAATCTTTTAATTTTTTTCTTCTTTCTTTTCTTAGAACACAGTTCTGGTTCCTAAAGTAGAGTAAGGAAAAACAAATATGAAATAATCCATCAAATGGATATAAAACACTGAGTTGTACTTCTAGTTTCTTTCAGCAGTTGGAGAAAAAAACTCATTCTTATAGTAATGAAATCCTGAAGTGTGCATCACAAGACTGATCAGTCTTCCTGATCATAAACCTCAACAGAAAAATTATGACCTCAGAGAGTTAATGAATGTCCTCATGCAGGGCATAATTCCAAATATCATTCAAATGTAGTCAGATCTGATTAGCCTAGGTGAATGGTAAGCTCATTTTATATTTAATAAATATAATAATATTAATTATTATTAATTAATATTATTATAATATAATAATAAAAATGTATGAAGGTGAGAGATTGAGAAGAGGGGGCTGCAGGCAAGTGCAAGAGGAAAAAATTCCATACTCTATTTTTCAGAATGTATTTGGAGAGTGCAAAACATGTCTGAATCCTCACATACATTATCTGTCTTTAGAATCAAACATATGAAAACTTACCATTGGTAAAAAGAATGGCCTAAAAAGTATATAAACAAATGAATACTGCCTTTGACTTAGAGAATGAATCAATACTTTTGCAATCCTGATGAAGCTCTTACTGATCATTAACATTGGTGTGAAAAGAATAGGTAATGGAAGCAATGTGTTGGTACAGATTTGATTGAATATACAGATTTTAATAAACCACTAAGTGAACTAACACAAGGACAGTGCCTGAGAAGGTACAGTACAGCGCAAAAATGTATGAAAGGGGGGAACAATCTAGAACAATCAGAGACAAGGTCTTGTTTCTTCTTGCTTCTTTTCCCTATTTTCTTCCTTCTCAGAAGAAATAGGGTGTTTTAAAAGATAGTCAAATGGTCAAGGAGGAGAGTCATGGAACAGTACTGAAGAAATTGGATGGAAGCTTTGGTAAGAAATCAAGATCTAGACGCTGGTGACATCATTAATGAAAGTCTCTATTACCTATTTTTAAAAAAATTCTATTTGGTAATTATATCTCACTGTGGATCCAGTACCAGGTCATGCAATGCAATAATTTCAAGACATGACTGGTTTTTTCAGGAAAAAAAAAAAAAAAAGAATTTTAGAATTCTTAAGGTTAGAAAAGACCCATAAGGTCATCAATTTCAGCCATCAACCTAACATCACCACCATGTTCACCACTAAATCATGTCCTCAAATGTCATATCCAAATGTTTTTTGAACACTACCAGAAATGGTGACTCAACCACTTCCTTGGAAAGCCTGTTCCAATGCTTGGCAACATTTTCCATGAAGAAATTTTTCCTACTATCCAATCTAAACCTCCCCTTGTGCAACTTGAGGCCATTCCTGTCATCCTGTTGCTTCTCACCTGGGAGTAGGGACAAACTCCCACCTCACACAAGCTCCTTTTAAGTAGATGTAGAGGTCAATAAGGTCTTCCCTCGGCCTCCTTTTCTTCACTCTAAACAACCCCAGTTTCCTCATCTACTCCTCATAAGACCTGTGCTCCAGACCCTTCACCAGCTCCATTGCCCTTCTCTGGACACCCTCCAGCACCTCAATGTCTTTCCTGTAGTGAGAGGCCCAAAACTGGACACAAGACTCCAGCTGCAACCTCACCAGTGCTGAGTACAGTGAGACTATCTCTGCCTGGTCCTACTGGCCCCACTGTTTCTGATACAAATCATTAATTTTGTACAATATCATTGATATTGCTCATATTTCAGTGTTACCAGTCCAATTCTGCTAGTTTTACTTGGAAAAAATAGCTGTCTTTTTTTCCTGGTTGGCTTTGGTCTATTCTGTTTCCACAGCATTAGAAAAGGTTGCAAAATAACCAATAGAAAATTTCTGTACAGTAATTTTGCAGTCTTTCCTTAAGTGTTTATATTTCTCTTTCATCCTATTATTCATCATCAGTATTTATTATTCATAAAAGTAGTAGTTTGGAGTTCATCCAAATGTGTGTTTACATAAGGTCAGGAAAGACCTAAGTACAAAGACAAAAGACCTAAGACAAAAACCTCAGTAGACTTAACTCTAAAGAAAGGGTGTGAAAGAACCTGTAAAAGGCCAAGTAAGAAATGTAGGATTTCTTCAGAGAAGGGAAAAGGTGAGACAGATGTCCATTCCTGGGACACAGGCGTGTGGATCTGACTATGTACAGTATATGTTCAGTCACTAAAAAAGTAACTCCAAGGCTCTGAATCAAATTTTGTATAATTATCTCTATGCAGCCAGAGTTAAGCCTATAGCTGCAAATCTCATTGCTTCTGCATTTTCTTGGAAACTATACCCTTCAGAGAGTACTCAAAAGTTAGTTCCTGCAGCACCTAAGGCATATGTTGGATATAGGAAAGCCCATTCTGTCAATGGCACTTTCTTGTGGTGGTCAGACTTGTGAAGAATAAAATGATGTAATGTTGTCATGAACCAGGCCAATAGTTATCACGTTTAGTTAGCCTGTTAGATGGTGTCTTTAAAGAAATGTCACATTATTTCTGTTAATATCTATATATTTTTTATTTCTAGTTTTATGGATGGCAATCCACGTATGGCAGCTAAAGGTTATTTTAATTGTAATTCATATTTAAGGGCCTGCTTTTGCAGGAATTATGTCAAGAAAAATGTTGGCAAGTTCACAACAACTGCAAGATTGGGCAATAAGGGAATTAAAAAGATTTGTAAAAAATCCCAGTGACTAAGTGCCTGTTTCACTGCCTGTTGTATCCTGTTATATCCAGAGAATGGAAAAAGGAAATTCCATATTGACTAGATTGAGCTGTACTTGCCATCTCAGTAATGAAACCATCATGCAATTCTTTCAAATGAAACCTCAGTTAAACTGCACAACTATTTCTTTTTACTTTCACACTGTAAAAATCCAGAACAGCAAGTGTCCAGGAAAATGTATTCATTGGAAAGAAGCTATCAAAGTCTGCGTTTTTGACTGTCATCTGCAGCTTATTTCACACACCTCCCAAAAAGCAAGAAGTCAAAAATGGAAACTGCATGGGTGGTTTATTACTCAGCATTGGGCTCCAACTAAGTCTTCTTGATGCAATTGTCTTCTTGATAGAAAACAGATTGATTATTTGTTTCCCAAGTCCATAATTATTTGAACTCATTATATTTCAGAAAATTTGAAAATGTTTCAGATTGTGCATATACTCTCACACACTCCTGTATTTAATTTTTGGGCCTGGCTCTCCTCTTCCTGCTAACTCATATAGTAATTTACAGCTTTGCAGATGTAAGAGGGTGTATCAGGTAAACAAACAGATTCTGATTTGCACAGGCCCTCTGTTACACTGAATTTGAAATTTTTTTACCACAATATGACACCTGCATACTTAAATTTCCAGTGAAGTTCTTTTCCATGATCAGTACCATCTAACATAGTTTTTCAGTAAATGTTCAATGTGGTGATGTTAATAGCAACAATTTCCCTTGAAAAAAGGCAATTTCTTTGTTTCGCTCTGCTTTTAGAGAGATCTGTCTGCTCAGTTCCTGTGCCACTACAGTTTCAGTGCCACTACAGTTCCTGTGCCACTACAGTTCCTGTGAAGAATGTTGTAACTTAGGGCAGCTATGCTATCCACACAAAGAATTTTGGACAGGTTAATACTATTGTGCAATATTGTGCAATATTAATGCATTGTGCTATAACCAGCACAAGTTCCTGGGCATTGCTGTGCCAGGAAGAAATATTTTTGATGCCTTGTTAAATAGCATTTTCTACTCTCAGGATTTGTGTGTGTGTGAAAAAAAAAAAAAAATCTGTATATTCTAAGAGAAAAAGAAACAAAAGTGGGCAAACAAAACTAAAAAAAAAGGCCCTTTAGGCTTCTTTTTCACCACTTTTCACCATAAATTTGATTTTAAGTGTGTTTTGTTTTACTAGAATATTATCTTTATACTGGAGTTTAGTAGATCACATTAGAAGTCAGGAGTCAATGACTGACTCCTCTATGCTGGGTACAAAGAAAGATGAAGAAGACTGATTGTTACACTTATGTAGTCTTTCCTGGAGTTCTCTTGGTTCTGCATAGCTGCTTATCCCTCAATATTAGCAGTACAGACCATTCCAGCCTTCACAAAACATTGTCCAAATATCTGTTTCTGAGTAGGTCATTAATTTTCAGGGAGTTGCCAGCTATGCTACACAGTAGGTGGGAAAAAATGTTGTGGTGCTTGGGTGTGATGCCAACAATAACTAGCTATTCACAGCTATGATTTCTCACCAAGTAATTATAATTTTGCTTTACTAGGAGAATAAAAATAATACTAAGAATGAATTTTTTAAACACATTTACTTATTACCAAATCATTCTTAAGTTTTCTTTGGGAAAAGGAGCTAGAAGCCCTTCTTATTGGGTGGAAATTTCCACTAACTTTCTTGGGAATTCCAGACGTGCTAAAAATACAGTGTCTGTACACCTCTGTGCCAAGGATTATCCTATTTTTCTAGTAGGATGCATTCTCTATATAACATAGATATCTCATAGGTGTATCATGGTGTTTATGAGTTTTTTGGCACTGTTTCCTTCCCAATTACACTTTGGGAATTCCTGAAGGTGGCTATTCTGATATTCAGTAAACTTCCTCCTGAAAACGTCACTGCTTCTTTGCATCATAACAATGTACTGTTAGTGTAACGCTGTTTGTCTCAATTTATCATTGCTACCTTTGTCTGGTCAAGGACCATGAGGATACAGTGACAGTCAGGTTTGTGTCCTCTTTTTTTTCCCTATGTAACTGCAGTTTCAACTACTGCTAGACTGTATAATTAATTTGCAGTCCTTGTAAATGCAAAGCTTCCCAGTAATATCATAGAAGTGAATTTTGCATTTTTTTGATCCCTATTTTTTTGCAGATCCTTTCTAAGTCATTACCTGTCCATTGTTGCAGGCATTTCTTCACTTCCACATTTTATATGGACAATGTTTGTTCTTTTAAATTATAAGAATTTTGGTACATCATCTTTGGGCAAGATTTTTTTGAGGTGCCTAAGGGTAAGCCCTGAAGTCTCCATTTTGCTCCAGTTTAATCACTGGGAAATGTGGACAGCCATGCATTTGGGAAATTCCAGCCATTGTCCAAATACAGACTTGGGAGTTTAAACTCCTATTTTTGAAGACTTTGACCACATTAATTACAGATTTTGATTTATGCAGAGGGACCACTACTGTGTCCCTACTCTTTTAGATAACGGAAAATGTGTAAAAACATTAAAGAAGATACAGGAAGGGATTATGTGGTGAGGTCTGCATTTTGCCCTGATATTTTGCTAATGCTAGGGATTGGGAATGAAAGATGTTAGTGCCTCAAGTAAGACAGGAGACAAAGATTACCAGCTGCAGAATTTGTGGGATGAGTATTATCTTCCAGAGCATTTATGGCAGAAGGTACTTTTGGCCGAAGTGTTACTCACACTCCTAGAAGAGAAGTTGGGACTACTATAAGAGCAACCAAAAGTCAAGTCCAACATCGGGGATGAGACATTATGGAGCAGGAGAATATGGCACAAGTAATGGCAGAGGTGCAGATAACTTCTGATGATGGAGATGTGGAAAACAGAGTTTGGTGGAAAGAAAGATCCAAAGAAACATCCAAAAATAAGTAGTACTACCTAGCAGAAGAAAAACAGGATATTAGAATAGAAATAGGATAACAGAACACAGCTGCTACAGAAAATATGAAAGGCAGAACAGAAAGGAGGAAGAGAGTGCTGATGCAAGAAAAAAAGATATGAGTATGAAGGATAGCTGTGGATTAGAACCCAATGGAGAAAATAGACAACACACATCTGATTTGAAAGAGAAACACAGATGAGATGAAATGAGTTTCAAACAAGAAGAAGGACCCTCTTTAGGGCCCTCATGGAAAATGATTGTGTGATTGGTATTCCTCACTAAGAAGAATCCGTGGGCTTGTGTCCAGAACAGGCCCAGAGAACAAAAAGGCATGCTGGTTTTTAGGTTCTGGGATGCATAGAAGTAGAGACAAATTGACAAAAGGTCCTTATTGTGGGAAAAATATAGACAGCATTGCTGTTTGCATTAGGCCAGACAGGTAGCATTTTAAGAGAAGCAAAGCAGGGAGCCTCAATAGCATTGCTATCTTTTCTAGTGAAAGAGGAAAAAACAATGACAATATAAAGAACTGGGCTGCTGAGATGGTTTGTGGGTTCCAGGTTATGGAATTAAGTTGGTAATTTACAAGGAAAACTTTAAACAAATAGATGCAGATAGAAGGTTGAGCGACACATAATCTCCAAAGAAAGCTCATATTTTATTTCACAGCAACAGTGAAACTAGGTAAAGGGTAGAAAAAATACACCTAAAGGGTAGAAAGTTTAGGAATAAAAACAAATTATTAATGAGTAGAGTCACAGTCAAGTGGATGCTGCAGCTAAAATAATGTAATTTAGCCAGAGAATTGAATGAAATCAGAAAATAGAATTGAAACAAGTAAAGACTGAAAGAAATAAGGTAAAGAACCTAAAAAACATAATGAAGGAATGTGAACAGTGGATGCACATGAATTTAAGTATTACAGAGAAAAAAGATGTGTAATAGAAGAGCCAGAAGGACTGAGAAATACTTGCTGAAGGATATGTGGTATTCAGAGAAGAAAGCAAATGCATCGGGCAAGCATGACATATTTAGATGTAGAATGCTGAAAAACAGTGAGATAAAGGAGCTTATATAGAAGACATTAGATATTCAATCTGGGGAAGAAATAAAAAAAATTATTTTATGAACAGATCTTGAAGGTCAGTTTCACATGTTGCAACTGTTCCCTTTAACCTAAATATAGAAATAATTTTACTAGGCATTGTCTTGGGGGACATTAATTTCCCTAACACAAATTGCAGAGCAAATGCTATTGGTAGTTTTAAGACCATCAGTAGTGCTGAGAAGAGAACAATGCAGCACATTTGGGGACAGATTTTATTTAGCAGTTTTACTGTAGAAAGTGGTACAAAAGTCTGGAGGATGATTATGATGTCTCATGATGCTATAAAGTGAAGAGGTATTGCCAATATTCAGCACAATCAGACTGTCATATGAGGAAGATTGTAATACTTTGAGAATTACAATGACAGATGGAAATGGGTGTATGTTACAAGGAAAAGGTGCAGGTGTTTTTGAAATGAACCAGGGATTCATTAGCTAAAGACAACAGAAAGATGGAAAGATGTGGAAGTGCTCACTTAGGGCTGAGAAGAATCAATAACACTGGCTGAACACAGGACCACCCTGCAATGCAGAAGTTGGAGAAGACACATGTGACCATAGGACATATTATTAATGAATGGGGAAGAAAGGCAATCCTTGGCTGAGCAACTGCCCTCACCCATACCCATGGAAGTGAGCGCCCCCAAAGCAGAAAAGGGATGCCTGATTGACGGGGAGTTGAGATTCTTAGGAAAAATTTAAAATAAATTCTAAAGAGGAAGAAGACTGAAAGAAAATGTCGTGGTAAATACACTGTGTGTTCAAATCAAACTGGGAAGAAGAAAGAAGGATTTTAGTCACTAAAATTGCAAGATTGTGGAGCAGTCCTGCTAGTGCAACAGGCAGGATGCTAGCAGTTTTAAGAGCAGTTTACTGAATGGGACATGTCTGGAATGTAGGGGACTCAGTGACCCAGACCCAATAATACTTGTGTTGGTTATAGCACTGAAATTATATTTTAAAAAGTTCGGAAAAATCAGTCATTGCTCTAATGGCCAAATTGGTCTGGATGGTCTCAGAAAAAGAACGTCGTCCCCATATTTGGCTGAAACTCCTTAGAATGCTTATTTTTCTTGCATTTTCATGAAGGCAACACTTTTTCCTGTCTCTTCCACTTAGGAGATAAACTCTTTTCCAATGCTGTAATGGAGGACTGTAAAACCCTCCATCAGAACCTGTGATGGGAACCAGGCATCTATCCTGTTGCACGACACAGCATATCATCTGTGTCTTGGATGCAGTTAAAAGTAAGAGCTACATCCATTAATGCGCTTGTTGATGCTTTCCTTGCAATATGACTGAGTGTTGGGGAGTACATTCCCTGAATTACATTTTTTAAAAAATCTAATCACAACATGTTGCACAAGGATTCAGTTGACTCAGTTTTCCATTTTTTAAATGAACTAAATATCAGATTCTTTGATAATATAAACGACTTTAGCTTTTGGAATGGCCTGTGCCAGCTGAGGATATGCCTCCATCTCTCCTAGCAACACCTAACCTCAGCTCACTCTAGTATTCAATGCTTTATCTGGAACAGGCTTGGCTAAATCCTTCTGCCTTCTTATAAAGTACTAAGTGATTTTAAAGCTACTAGAGCAACCAGCAGAACTTTTCCTGTTGCAACAGAATCCTCTGCCTGCAGAAAAATCATGGCATTATGGAAGCATTTTGTGCACTGGTCGTGTTTCCACACGTGAAGTAGATAAAAGCCATTTGCCATATGTGAACAGTAGAGTAGGCTAGCACTGAGGTATGTTTGCTGAGGCTCTTCATCCAGTGGAAAATAAAAGGACCTACTTCTAAATACAGATCTCTTGGGATTAAGGAATTAAAATCAGATTTTTTATTTTTTCCACCCTTTACTCTACCATCTCCAAATATAGACCAGTTAGAGTGGAAAATCTTAGTGCAAATGTATTGAGTACACAAAATTGGTATGTGCCTATATATTGGTAGGTTAACCACTTTTCGTGCTCTGCTGGGACTTCTAGACACATGTACTCAGACAGATATTTATGTGCTGGGATTTTTCACATAATTTAGGGGTATGCAAGCTCCTACTGCTAGTTTAAAAATATAAATCCATTTATAAAAACATGTGCAGCCAACACAAAATTCTGTACATGTGACAGCACTGAAATCATGAGTTAACCAAATGAGATGAACAAAGTTAAGTCTGAGAGTGTATAATCTCAGCAGGATTCTAGACAAAAAACAGAGATTTTAAAATAAAAAAGGAAATGTTTATGTTGGATGATACTGCAAGTAAAAGCAATACCAGCAACGACAGTTCTTTCATTCTATAGCACCCAAATGTCCCAAATTCTCCATGATATCCAGCCATGTGCCATTTTAAAACAAAATTACCTTCCCATAATTACTAATTTTAACTAGTAATATGTGTTCTCAAGCACACACTTGTATTTGTATGTAGAGAGATATCACTGACCTGTGTTTTTCATTTTGCTAATAATTTAAAATATAAGAATTCAAATTAATCTGTGTTTGTCTCCTTGGTTAAAATAGTTTGCTACTCAAATATCTGAATGCTGTAGCTTTTAAGAAACTGTACGAAACTTATACATCATGTGACCACAATTGCTGTCTGATGAACGGAGATTGTACGTGTATGTACAAAGAATTTTTCTGATGGTTTGAATAATTTTGGAGTGGCCTTGTAGTCCTTATTCTACTCATTAAAACTAAGAGGCATTTGGGATGAATGATTATACTACAGGAGCAAGTTTCTCAGATGTCATTTACTCTCAGGTGCTATTTTGCTGGCATACAATGATTTGGGTTATCACTACCTTGTAGCATGTAAATACTGAAATTTGCACAATTTTTTTTTTTTTTTGCAGTCTTAATGCAAGAATAATATTAAAGATGGAGGAAAGAGTAGGCTATCTGTTGTGCTCCTACCCCCTTGCATCTGGAAATCTCTTAATTTCATATATTGAAAGTGTTTGTGGAATGTTTTTTACAAAGTGTAAATGGTGGAAGAGGATTTTCTGAATGAGGAAGTAAGATGGGGCACAGAGGACCATAAAGTCTGAAAAGTCTAGTATAAAGCCCATTTGCCTGTTGAAATAACTGCTATTTGCAGCTGAGAAGGCTCATCAGGTTCCAAATATTTGGCTGCGATTCTCTTTCCAGAAACATTGGAGTCACATCATTCTTGTCTACAGGGCTCAGCCACACCTCTTCTGCCTTTGCCTGCCTGCCTCTAGTGGTGCAGCCAACACTACAGTCCAGAATACTGTCCTTATCGTTCTTAGCTCCTCCTTTTAAACCTTTTAAAATTTGTTTTGGGGCTGCAACAGGCCATCTTTCCCCCACCTCTCTCCAATTTGGAGTTGCTGACCATTGGCAAAACAAGTTTTTCTTATGCTTTATGTGACTCTGATCTTAACCTACATGTTGATAGAAATAGCTGGTGACATTTTAACTTTCAAGAACAGTTTGAAGCTCTAAGAGCTATCTCCACCCTGTTGACCTATTTAGCCTAAACAGATTGCCAAAACTTTGGAGATGCCAAAGGTTGTGCTAGTGAGTTCCATTTGGGTCTCCCACCCAAATAAAAGGGTGGAGAAATCCAGATGCAATGTCATTCGGGAAGGCCAAAAGCCCTGTAAGACTCCATGAAAAATATTTATTTTTCATTTTTTAATCCAAACCAGAATAAACAGCACCACATCTTTTTTGCCTTAAACTCAAGCACTAGAGAAATTTGGACCACCACTGAAGGTGGAAATTCTACATACCTGACCTTATTGTCATGTTTTTAAGCAGAACCACAATGGTTTTAGTGAAGTGTTTTGCTTAAAGCAGAGGACAGTCTAGCACTTGGGAAGTTTTGGCTGTTTGCATTTTAATGTGCATGATAAAATATTTTGACAGCTCTTTGCCTGTGTGTTGACAACATATGTGCAGATAGTATTACCTATAGTTACCTTGTGAAAAGCGAATTCTGGAAGGTATCTGTTTGATCCTGTCCATGGCAAGAAAGTCTTCTCACTTCTCTGCATTTTAAGTATAGTATAGATAGACAGACAGATAGATAGATAGATAGACACAAAACTCAGCATGCCACCAGTGCTAGTGGCTGACACTAGTGACTGACAGGCTCTGCCAAAATGGACTGCTCTCATCCTTTCCCCAATAGCTGTTGGAGGAATCCTGGGAAGGGCTTCCTTATGCCATAGATATCCCGATCAGAAATGCAGCTACAAAATTCCTCTAGAGCATTATGTAGATGATGCCTACTGATTGCCTCCTGGAGGTTTTCCTTATTCTGATTGGTACTGGGTTTGGTTGGGAGAGAGTTAAATTCATTCATAGAAGATGGTGGGGGGGTTGTGTTTTGGATTTATGATGAAAACAGTGTTGATAACATTGGGATGTTTTGGTTACTGTTGAGTGATTAAACAGGGTCAAGGCATTTTCTGCTTCTCAGACTGCCCCACCAGTGAGTAGGCTGGGAATGTGCAAGAAGTTGGGAAGGGACACAGCCAGGACAGCCAACCCCAACTGAGCAAAGGGATATTTGAGACCATGTGGTGTCACCCTCAGCAATAAAATCTGAGAGGTGGAAGATCCATGGGGGCTTCCATTACTAAGGTACTGGCTGGACGTCATTAGGTTGCTGTTGTGCAATTATTTTTCTTTTGAGTCATGTGGTTTTTTTAGTTGTCAATTTTCCCCTCCAGCTTTTCAAATAATTAAACTGTCTTTATCTCGACACATATTTTCTCACCTTTACCCTTCTGATTCTCCCTCCATCTTGCTGTGAGGGTGTGAGAGAGCGACTGCATGGTACTTAGCTGCTTACCATGGTTAAGCCATGACAAGAATTGAACTGCCATACGAGCCCATTAAGTTCCCTTAAATCCCTGGAAATCATAGTTCAAAATGTGATTTGGGTAATTGTCATGAATGTGCATCTACAGTGCTTAACTGGCCTTGTTTCTGCTCTGCTGTACTCCTAACCAGTATTATTCTAATAGCAGTCGAGGAAAAAAAAAGAATGGATGAGATTTATCTGACTAAATATAAACACCTAAAATAAAAATAATCACTTCTGGCTGCCTTTGTAGTCAATGGAGAGAAACAAACATTTATAAAGTATGATTTATCTCATTCTTAGGTGGGTGTCTTTGCTGGTTTTGGGTGGGGTAGAGTTAATTTTCTTCACAGTGGCTGGTATGGGACTGTGTTTTGGATTTATGCAGAACACAAGGTTGATAATATAGAGAAGTTTTTGCTGTTGCTGAGCAGGGCTTACACAGACCCAAGGCCTTTTCTTTCTCCTTTTATGCTGCTGCACAGGTGAGGAGATTTGGGGTGCATGTAAGGATGGGAGGAGACACAGCCAGAATAGGTAACACCAGCTCACCAAAGGAATATTTGAGACCATATGACATCATGCTCAGTGTATAAAGTGGGGGGAAGAAGGGGGAGCTCTTTGGAGTGATGGTGTGGGGCTGGTTGCTGGTTGGGGTTAAACCACAATAGTGTCTAAACTAGTTTGTACGAATCATGTCCTAAAAATGCCTGATTCTCAACATAATAGGAGCCTCTGATGACAACTTCAGGTGTAGTTTTCTTCACTTTAGAAATCCTTATCCAAAGGGAGATGAAGTGAATCTCACATAAGGAGATCCTAAGAAGAGATAAACTACCACATAAGGCCAGACCACCTAGCTTAGTACCACCAGAGGCTGATGCCTGAGACAAGATACTTAAAGAATAATGCACGACCAAGGCAAGCAGTAGCTTTCTTTGTTATACTCTCCCAGCTTCTGGTAGTCAGCAGATTACAGTCTCCATGTACCAGAGGTTTCCCCCTGAATCATTGCTTATTATGATGTCTTCTATGCCTTTGTCTAGGCCAGTGAATTCATGTATCCCGCTAGCCCTCACCATCAAACTGTCCTCTGAGGTTCAGGATTCTTGTTCAGGATTAAGAGTGTCCTACTACTCCTAATTTGCCCACATACAGAAACTATTTCAGTCTAATCACTCTGATACTTTTTATTGTATTTTCTCTATTTCTATTAATGTCTTCAACACATATGTACTGCTTGGATCATATAGATGTACTTTGTTCTTAGATTCCTTCCTAATATTTCCTAACATTCTAGCTGTCTTTTTTTGACCACTGCTGTGTATTACACTATTTTTGTAGGTAATTATTTACCATTACTCCAGAACTGGTTTCCTTAATAGTGGGAATTAATAAATAAATGTATCATAAGGAATTTTTTGCCTATGTGTATTGCTTTACACTTGTCAAATAAACTCCAAATTCTATTTTATCCCTTAGCCCTAGAAGATTCTTCTGCAATTCTTTGCATTTATCTTGATTATGGATACCCTGGTTTATCGTATATGATCTGCAAATATTGCTGCCTTCTTGTTCATCCAGTTCCTGAATAAATCTGTTAAACAGGACAGATTCCAGAGCAGTTTAACAATGGACAAGAGATATACTTCTATGAAAAGTGACCTCTTAGCCTCAATCTTTGCTTTGTGTATTTTAAGCAGTTATTTATCCTGTAACAGCTGAGCTTTTTTATAAATTCTTTGACAGAGGACCTCACCATAGTCTGTTAAATTTTATGGTGAGTATTTGCTAGTTAGGAATTGAAGGGGCTTTTCACCACAGAGGGATAAAATGAATTGTAAAATATACATTGCATTATCCGAGAACTGGGGTTATGGGTAGTGGAGGAAAAGCACAGAAGATCATCTTATAATAAATAACAGAGGAATTGTGAGGAAAGGGGAAAGAATGGGAAAAAAAGATTATTGCTTTCATTAGATAATAATTTACTTTAAATAAGTTATGATATTAGTACTTGGAAAGAGGAGGTTCAAAGGAGGAATCTTTCCTCTCCCTGTTTCAAGCCTGCTGCTCTAGAGTCTGCCTGCCTGCCTGCTTCTAATGTGAAGCTGTAGCACACCATGCAAAGTATAAATATGGATTCCTTCAGAGGTTTGATGACATTTTTTTGGAAGACACAAAAATGTTTCTTGCAGATTTGTGATCTGCAAAAATTCAGCGTGTGCCAGTACATCGGGGACTGTGCCATAGATCACAGTTCAAAATTGCCAGTTCACTCTATTTATTTACCTGGGTTAATAGAAACAAAAGAATATTGAATTGCAATTAAGCTGAACTTGGAAAAGGATTTATGAAACCTTGTCAACTGTGTTATCCAACACAATACCATTTGTGGGAGAACAAAGATTGTTCATTTAGAATATGTTGAAACCGTAAGTGAAATCACCTTACAAATATTTTTTGTCCTTGAACGGATAACATCTGACAGAGGGGAAAGCAATGCCTAACCCACTATTAAACACTACCAGGTTACCATTATAGTTAATTAGCAAGGCATTACCCACAATCCTCTGAAGACAATCACTTTCTGGCTGTCACCCAGGCCTGCTGCAGTATAGGCTCACTGACTCCAGAAAGCTGAAAAAAGTTGTTTTTCTGCAAGAAGCATGTTGTGAAAGAAGCCTGGTGAAGGTGAAACATGTGTTGTTACTTCATCTTTAAGAGACCAATTTGATCACAGCACTTTTGATGTTCATTTTAATCTCAGGGAAATTTTTACATCAATTTTAAAAGCATAACTCTATATACTAATTGCTTTTTCTCTTTGGCAGATACCTAACTTTAACTAGAAAATTAGTTTAAACTTATGCCATAGTTGAGAACTCATCAATAGAATATGAAAATTGGGTCAGAGTTTGAAAAAACTGCAAGGTTTATTCACCCTATGAAGCGAAGAACTTCTTTGGAGATCTGGATGAGGGGACAGAGTGTATCCTCAAGTTCACTCATGGCATAAAGCCAGGAGGAGTGGCTGATACACCAGGTTTATTGGACTTCTCTACAAGGACGGCCTGACAGTAATGCTGAACATGTTTGTGTGGGACATGTGTGTTTGCTCTTTGGATTGTGCCTATATGGCCCACTTCCTGACCAGGAAAGTGCCAGCGTTACTGTGGCTGCAGCCCATTCAGCTGCTGAAATGAACAGAATGCCGTGCTTTAATCCGTGATGACATATCCTGGTTGCTAAAAAGGAGGGTCAGAGGCCATCAAGGTGCTAGCTCCCACGAAGCTGACTGGTATGTGGATGGACCATACAGTAAGCATGTCACTGGACTGTCAGACCTTTATCACACACAACTTGAGAACAGCTAAGCAAATACCAATGCTGACTACCGGAGACAGTAATGGAGCATAAAAAGGGATTGCTAAGGTTCTGTTCCTTACAGGGTTTCTGAGTCATAGTAACAAGCTATTTCTGATGAACATCCTGGTATTTAAGCCCCCATATTTTCAAGATGAATGTTCAACGGACTTTGAAAAGAACTCTTGCTTTTCCATTTCTTTCATACTTTTGATCCATACTTTTATTTTAATGTTATTCTGGCTGGTGATGCCAAAAGAAGTGAAGATCAGGAAAAACGCCTTATGTCATTACTCAGTAATCTTGTTGCTCAACTGGGCTGCATTCTCCGTAACCTGCATTCAGTATTTTGCTCATTGAAACAGCAGTGTGCAGGTTGCATAACCCAGAACACATGTTGCATTATAGGATTTCTGTCAGGGGGATATTGGATAAGAAGACCTCATGTAGCAGGCGTGGTGGCTTAGCATTATTCTTTTGTGGAGCAAAATTTATTACACAGAGAGTATGTAAATGGGCTAATTCACCAAGGCTTCATGGCCTTATACTGGTGACAAAGGACTTCTCTTTGACTTTTCTTGTTAAGCTGCTAATTGTCATTTGGCACTCCACATTGATACATGGGTCAGGGGTGGTAAGGGACAGAAATGGAGTATACGGGAGAAGACTATCCCAGCAAACTAAGGAGTCTTGGACAGATATTGTGCATAAGCTTGCCTGGGGTTCAGAACTTAGCCACCTCTTCCTCCAAAGCACACTGAGAGACTTCGTCTGGAAAGCAGGATCTACTCAAAATGTATGAACAAAGGCATTCCTCACAAAATTTGTTTGTGGGTGCTACCCTCACTATAAAGCTAGAGCAAGATGACAACCTTCCCATCCTCCTCTATTTAGTAATGTAATGTTGTTACCCTTCAGCTTTGAGGTAGGAAATCTGGATTTAGACCCTCTTAATCTTAAAGACTTGAAGATTCAGATCTCCCACTCAAGTGCCTTAAACCCTAGCTGTGGGGAAGCAAAGGGAAGTGAACTTAGTTCATTTTGTCAAAATAAATGTAATAAAGAGACCTAAGTCCAGAGAAAAAGAGGTAGATCTGGGCAAATTCCTGAAGGAAGCGAGTCCTGAACTTTTGATCTGTACTTTCAGTTGACTATTCCTGTTTATTATATCAAGAAGTCACTGCATAAAAAGAACTGAATTGAAAAAAACCCAAACCCAAACCCTTTCCAGGGACCTAAGTATTTTTGAATCTACCCATACGTCCTTTCATTGCTAACTTTTATGGTGCTCTATTGCTTTGATGCCCCTGCTGTGAATTCCCTTCCTTTTGCTGTAGCAAGCATGGTGGCCTGTTACTGTAACTTTCTTTCTGAGAACAGTGACATGACTGTAAGCTGTGCCTGTACATGCAGAATATGTGGCGCATGCTTTAGCCTCACTTCCCAGAGCAGAGGTATTATTACTACTTTGGCTCACTTGGTAATTTCACTAATGGCTGGGAGAAGAATAATGGAAACCTAGAGATTTGGCTCATGAGATACAGCTGCTATGCCGAGAGTAAAGCCCCCTTTGGAGATATCATTTGGGGCCAATTTCCTTATTTTGTAGTCAGGCAAAACTCCCATTGACGTCAATGGGAATTTTCCTTCCATAAAAAATGGGGGCTCGGGTTTGGCCCTGTTTGTTTTGTCAGCTTGGACCACTTCAGATAATGCCATTATTCTAAACACCCATTGGTGGGCAGAATGCCTCTGTAATGTATTTAAGATATCCTCAGGTTGGCATAAAGAGGTAAAATATGGAAAAATAAGTCATCAGCCAGCCTTTTATTCAGTCTTCCCTAATGCATCTTGTATGAATTGTTGGACCCCCTCATATGCATAAAGATAGTAGGTATTTTGAATTTATTCTTTCAAAAATGCATTTTAAATCAGACATATGGTAATAGCTTGTAAGTAGAAATGTTAATAAAAATGCATTGCATTCAGGGATATTCATAAATGTGAACTGCTAACTCCACCCCAAGCTTAGGAAAAGTAAATGTTATCCATTTTCACATAATTTTTTAGCCAAAGTCTTTTAAGCATATAACTTTACAGCTTTCATAAAAAGGGCATAAAAATAAAAAATGTGTTTTGCAATGAATCTGCCACTGATATGAGTGTTCAATTAAATGGACCATGCAAGAAAAGAGGAAAGATTTGCTACTGGGGTATTGCCAGTGAGATCCTTTGACACTTCTATGGTCTCATGTGTTCCTAATCAAGCAGTACAGAGCACTGGAAAATCCCAAACCAATTAGCTTGAAACTAGAGCAGTCTGTATACATTTGATATGCAATCAGAGGACTCTGACTTGAAATGACTGGCACTGAACTACGGCCTTTCTATTAACTTACCTTAAACCATTTTTGCCCTTTTGTTGTCACAGAAATTCACCAACTCTATTTATATCCTGGAAAATTGCATGTTTCTGCTTAGACAACAGATTCAAACTGTGTTTTTACTAGTGGCAGCCATTTGAAATTCTTTCCTACCACATTGTATCCCATTTCACTTTAAATCTTCTCTTCTGGACACATACAAGATTCATACTTCTGTAAAATCTAGTTACCAAATCTGGTAATTTATCATTGACATTACCCAGCAAAATATGTAACTGGTTTTAGTCCAGCTCTTAATTTATGTATTTTGTTCCCATCACATAAATTTCGGTTTTCCTGATGCAGTTGGGTACAGTTCCAAGTGTAAGATACAGGCTGCCATACATGCCGTACTGCGTGTGCAGAGACAAGAGTGTCAGCTGCACTGTCCTGTCCTTTGTCTTCAGCCTCAGCCCTCCCTCCTGTTCTTCTGTGCAGCTGGTTTGAGGACAGATGACTATGAAATAAGGACTGTTAGTTGATCCATCTGAGCCATTGTTTAAACCCTTAGTAGCTGGTGGATGCTGAGACTGTCATGGCTCATAGAGCTGCCTCCCACCTTTGTGGTGCAGGTTCCTAGGAAGAATCAGGAAGGCAAGTTCCAGGGAAGAACAGACAGATTCTTTTGGTGGCAGAAAGCCTGCCTGCAATCTGACCTGGGAACCAATGCTGAGTTCCCATGGTTTCTCTACCTGTAATCTTTTGATTTTTGTGCAACCTCCTGAACACTAGATAGTGAAAGACGCATTGGTTTGGGGACACAACCAATCCTCTGCTGTCCAACCACTCATTCTGACTGAAGAAAGAAAAGGAAACCCTAAGAAAAGGATACATAAATATTTCCATCCTCTACTCTGTCACACGCTCATACACACAGATGTATTCAGAGCATAGTAGAAGCTCTTAATGAAGTGTGAAAAACAGAATGCCCCAGAGAGTATTTTTCCTTGTGAAGCTAAAAAGTGGAAGTGCATCATGAATATATTTGTATTCTTGCTACCCACTGGCCTACCTTTCATAAAGCTGAAGTCTTCCTTTTCCAGTGCTACAAATATGGAACCATTCATAATGATTACATTCCCTTAAAGAAAAATAAGAAAGAGAGAAAAAGAATTATTTATTGTGGTCAAGGAATGCACAAACTACTGGAAGAAGAATTTTGTAACTGTTTAACAAAATATAACAGAGAGGTTATCCCAGTCTTCAGCATAAAAAAATAGCCCCATGAGGAATTCAGCTTCTTGCTTGCTGTCGTATGTAATTTCATTCTGCTCAATATAGATACTGTTTAGTTTTAAGTATAAAAGTAGCATCAGATTTATTTTTCATTTGCAAGAAATGCCATTTCCATCAGCTAAAGTTTAATCTGCTATGATTGAATTTGTGTTCTTGGGCATAAGGAAAGATACTTAGATCATTTGTCAAAAAACTGACATGTAAAAGACCTGCCACTACTCTTCCAAACATGTCCGATTCAGATGCATCTTGGTCTTTGCTGGTAGAGAATGCAGTTCAAGATTTTTCTCTCTTCATGGTAACTCACTTAAATTTCATTTTTAGCTGCACTGACCGCTGAATCCTGAGCAGGCACCTGGACTCCCTGCCCTGCATATGGACAGTTGACCCCTACAGCAGAGAAAATGGGACAGATTTCAATCACAGGGACAAGTGCCACGGCAGACTTTGTGATTGTTAAAAATGTTTCCCTTCTCAGAACAGGACAACCTTGTCTATACTCCTTCTGGGAAAAGTCTCTGTCCTGTGCTAACCCCTCAGCACTATTGGGAGAGTATTAATTGTCTTGTCAAAACTAGGAAGTATTCTAACAATTATATTTAACAGATCATCCTGGGAAATTGTTCAAACCAATGTCCTGAGTGTAATTTTTTTACTAGCAGAAACGTGGCCCAAAATATCTCAAATCCACCCCATTAAACTTGGAACACTAAGGAGTACACTTGAACTGGTTTGCATGGCAAGCGCGAATTTTAGTGTGTTACGATTTCTCATTGGTCTTTCTGACCAAAACTGAAGTCTCGCTCAAGATTGCCAGTTCTTGGGAACAGAGGAAAAATGGTGAAGACAAGTAAGAGCAGCATTAAGAAATAAACTCAAGCCTTTGAAAATGTTGAATAAATGTATCTATGTAACTTTCAAAACAAATGATGGACATCTCTCTAGACTGCTGAAATAATATTATCCCTCCATTTTTTCCCATAACTCTATTCCTTTGTCTAACCAGGAATAATTCAATACAGCTGAAATTTGGGAGCTGAATTGAAATGCAACTGGGACTAATCCCAGTAAAGTTACTTGCCTAATGCCAGCTATTGACTTCAGTACAATGAGTAATTTTCATTGCATCATGAGTGTCCCAAACACCTTCTATTCAACAGACCTCTTGGAAAAGTGAAGACTTCTTGTTGGGATAAATCCTTTTTATTTCTTTCTTTTTTACAGTACATGTACGTTTTTCTGTGTAGAGACGACTTACAAAGAACTTAATCATCAAACTCCAGATGAAATTAACAGTAGTGTTCAGAACAAAGCAAGATGACTGGAAAACTGCAACTCTTTATGATTAATTTTCAGTCCCAGTGGGAAAATGAACAAATATCATTAAAATCTAAAAGAAAACTAATTATATTTTGCATATCGCTATATGGACACCTTCAGAAGTGCAAGCTTGGCGTTCTCACATTTGTTGAAACAAAGAGAAAATATAAATTCATACTTGCAACTGTATTATTTTAAGTATTTCAGATCTTTAATCTATTCTACAGAGAAAAAAACCCAATCCAATAATAAAATTTTTGTAATTTCATGGCTTTAACTTCCTTTCTTGTGAAGTGGTCAAGAAGAGCATGTTTATTCTATTTTCATTACAGAACATTTTGGCAAAAACTTTATTTTGGAATAACTTCCTTGGCATTTCACTTACCAGCGCAAAAAAGAATGAAGAGGGGGAAAGAAGAACTTCCACCTGTAAACTTTTTATTTGATGCTGCCATTATTCTGTGACAACCAGCAGCCATTCAAAATCTTCCTCAGTTACAAAAGAGAATGATATTTGCGTGTTAATATTTTTAAATTTTATTTCATTTCATTTTATTTTATTTTATTTAAAAAAAACTTTTACAGTATGTTTTGTTTACATGCAGCTTCGAGGTAACAGTTCACAGTCATCCTAAGACATGTTGTTTGATGAATCATCTAAAACTGCTCCTAATCTGCATGAGATATAGGCTTTAGGAACTGAAAAGAACCTCAGGAACTCACCAGTTCTGAAGAAGATCTTTGCTGTATTAGGATCAAAGCAAAAGTGTTTCTGGAATTTCTTCTCAGCAGAGAAATGTTTCAGGAAATCATCACTGGGTCAAAAGCATGTATGGTACATTGATGTACAACATCCCTGAACAGCATGTCTGTATCACATTAAATTCCACATTAGCCCAGTATAATGTGTGTGATGTATGGGCTTGACTATGCCTCTGCACAGCTAAAATAGATTTATAGATCAGTGTTTTCCTTATGTGTCAGGAGAGTTGTTGAAAAAAAGTACCCCATAGTATCAGGAAGTGGGAAAAAACTGGGAATGTGGCTGCATGTAAGGATAGAAACCCCTAGTAAACACTGTACTCTGAAACCGAAAGACTGTGGTGCTGTTATTAAGCCCATTAAAGCTAACAGGAGCAGTTCTGACCACAAGAATTAGTGCAATTCACATACAGACTTGGATTCTGTGAACAAGTTTGCATAAGACAAGAGCAAACCTGAAACCTTGTAAAAAAACCCCAAACTTGAACTGAACCAAGCCTTTTCCTGAGGGTTGAAAAAAATTTGATTAATTGTTTAATTTTCACATTCCTCATCTTTTCCATTTTCAGCTGGGAGAAAAAGGGGATAAGAGAGCATTTTGTGGTATTTTTACTGGCCTGACTGAAGCTGAGAGGTATTAGAGGTAATCTCATGAGAAAGTTTGACCTTGCAAGATTTCCGATTGATTTCCAAAGCCAAAAGATTCAGCTACATTTGGATAGACTTTGAACAAACATCCAAACTTCAGCATGACTGCCTGAAATGAAGATCCAAATGTTTTGATAGACCTTCCTTCTCTTCCTTGATGAGCACACATGTATATTGTGTGCACATTTGCACGTGTTATTTGTAATACTTGGGAAAATACATGTGCATTCAAGTTCTTGTCAGAGGGATTTTGGGGGCTGAAGCGCTAATTCATCACTCAAAATAAAAGTTGATATGAAACATAAGTGCTAAGTGCTCTAGAAAGTACATTATGAAAAAATAGTTGAGCTATAGGCAGTCTTCAGTCTCATTAGGAAGTGAGAAGGAGATGGAATGGAAAAAATTAACTTGTCAACATAACCATATATAATTTTCAAAGAGCTCAACGTGAACACAAGATGCTGCAGTGACCATTGAAATAAATCAAAAAGCTGTGAATTGTTTCAGAGATTTATTGATTTAATTACCGATAATAACACAATGTGTTTGTTCTAAAGTAATCCTATAAAAAAGGAAAATCATGTATTTATGCAGCTCTTGAACTAAGAAGCAGATCCTTTGAAACTGGTGAGTTACAGACAGCGTGTAAATCTCGCATTTACTATGCAAAGCTTTCTATAGAGAAGTACAGCATCAACAGTGCATGCTAAATGTTAGAGATTCCAATTGAGACCTTTTTGACCTCAGAGTAGCCGAAGATTTCTCTATGATCTTAGTCATCACTGAAACCTGAAACAGGAAAGGAGCACACTGACCAGGAAGATGATTTAGCATGAGAAAATCATTGGCGCTTTTCAGTTTTACATGCAGACAGCACCTAAAAATAACTACCCTGAAATACTTGTACCAAGAGAGCAGGAGCCTGAAGAAAATTACCTGATACTCTTATCTGAATATTTTCCAGCATTTCAATATTTGAACATCCTGATCCGAAAAATTCATTACAGTTAAGCACAAGCTAAAGTCTCCCGAAACAGTTCACAGGCTGAAGGTTAGTGTGAACCTGGGACAGGTCTGCATAGATATGGAAGCCAGTATACCAGGGGCATTTTCCTCCTCAGGACATTCTGCTGAAAAACATTTGTTGGACTGAAGGAGCTTGTTGGGGTTGTCCAAAGAACCCACAAGCCATGTGATAGATGTTTTTGCCATAACTGCACAACACAGCTTATACATTTATTTGTACAGTACTTGTAATCCAGAAATTTCAAGGGTTTTGATTTTCAGGGACTTGGTTCATCCAAAATGGGACCAGAGTAAGCTTGTGTGTGTTCAATGTGAGCAATCAGGGTACGAGGCCCAGTGAAATGGAAAGTGAAGTAAGTGGATTCAACTTACTGTGTTAGACTAAAAAGTATCTCCTCCTATGAAGAATCGAGAACACCACAAGGATTCCCACCTATTTGACTTTTGGTCCATGTTCTGCATTCAATAAATTTGAATAAATTATTATGATTTCTTTGGGACAAAACTTAATTTTCCAGGCTCTCCACTGGCAAAATTGACCTCTAAACTAAATCTCTGGGATTTAATTTGGACCAGATTTTTGTTGGTTGTTAAGGAGTAAAGGTTAGTAACATATAAAATAGTGTAAGCTACATCTCCCTCAGAGCTGGAATAAACAGAAATTTTAACGATCTATAAAGTTTTATGAGTGACTGGACTTCAGTCAACAGTGTTTCAGTGGGATTTCTAGAAACATCAAAAGAACAAAAAAGTCCAAATATAACACCATTCCACTTTGGTGGCTAAGAGTTAATAAAGTTAAAACCTCTTCCAAACTCTGTCATTTAAGTCCATATTATAACTCTTGTTACACTAAGATTCGTTGCCAAGAATTCATAATAGTAGAAGCAGCAAATGAAAAATGGCTAGAAAGAGCACAGTTTTGTTAGGCAACACAGTCCAGGTACAAGAGTTTGGCTTCTGTGAAAGAAGGGGAGGTGACCAAAACTACTTGAGTGTAACAGCCTCCTGATAGTCTGCAATTATACAACAATGAGTCTAGTCATTAATATCCATTTTAGCTGTCTGAAAGTCCTGAGCAATCCAATGCCATAACCTCTCCCAAAGTGCATCAAGTCAACAGCCCAAAGAGGTTCCAAAGACCTAAGCAAGCAGAATAATAATGATAGCTGAGAATAAACACCTTTGTTCAGTAAAATTAATCGTTGCAGTGCTAGAGTGTGTGACCAGGTCATTACCTTAAAGGTAGGTCTTGATGTCGCAGCTGAGCAACCATAATGAAAAAGCTCACATGCAGAGGGCATGAAGCTGTTCTTTCCTAGGTCATAACTAGGCCAAGGAAGGAAGACCTTATGAGTGACAATCTGAGCTGGAACTGGCCAGCATGTCAAAGTGTAAGCAGGAATGCTGCTATGGTTATAAGATACTGCCATTATCTAGGGCTCATGTTCGCTAACTGGCAGGAGAAGAGATGAGAAGACAAAGAGAATATGTGTAAGACAGACAAAACGGATGAAGCAGCAGAGGTTAACACAGCACTGACCCAGAGAATGAGCTTCCCTTGCTGGGAAGAGATGCAGTTATAGAGAAAATCTTGCACTGTAGTTTGGTGTAGGCAGAGCTAACCACCCACACTCTCTGCTGCATCCATTTGAGGCTTGAGGTCTCAAAAACATATCTTCAGAGCTGGAGGGAGGAGGCTGTCTAGTTTCTCTAAAGTCACTAATTCGTTACTGATTTCCATAGGTTAGGCATATAAAATTTAAGGTAGGCACTTAATACCTTTCATGGACATGGCTCCCTATCCTTACAAAAATAAGATGATTTGGATTCCTTACTAACAATTCCAAGGAGAGATTCCTCACAGTCACTGCTAACACTTCTAAAAGTAGCAAAGGCTGCCATGTGATGTGCAGGTGAGAGGCAGGTGGCAAAGGCTACAACTCTTCCCAATGGCAGTTGTGGTGGATGACCTCAGTGAGAGTTAGATGAAAGGATACGACAAGTACAAACTAAACAGGGTTTAGCAGATATGCTGAAATGCCAGCCTTGCATTTGCTAGGCCAGTGCAGAAAGGGAGTTACGGAGTTTATTTCTCTGTCCCCGGATGGACAAGCCTGCAGGGGAGGTGAAATTAAGTATTTTCCACAGTACTATTCCTTTCACATAGGGGATGGGCAGATGAAAGCATAAAGGTGACGAAGGAGCAGAAGTGGTGATCAAGGCTGTCATCTCTGTCAGATCAGAGGCAGAAGCTGACAGTTTGATAGGCCAATATATTTGACAGATAGAGTGCGGCTAAGTGTGAAGGATCTTAAAGGAAAAGGTAAGTTGCTGGTGTGCAAAAATGCGAAGCCACTGTAAGGACACAAAGAGAGTGACGGTGCAGCCAAAGCAATGATCTGGGAATAGGGTTCTAATCCTGCTGTTTTGGATGGAAGTGAAGGCAACTGTACTGCTGGAACATGTCTGGAGACCAGATCATTACAGACAAAGTACAAAAAGATGGGATGCTCCTGTGAGCCTCAGCTGGCTGCTGAAAGAAAGGATGAATCTGTGAGCTACTATGTAGGAGGAGGCAAGTTGACTTGGCTCATACACTGACTGAAAGAGGAACAGAATCTAAAATTTTCCCTGATCATGGGCTGGAGGAAGTATGAGTTTAAGAGCAGTGAAAAAATTGGGAAAAATTGACAGTAGATTTAGTTTTAGACATTAAAAATTTTCAGTGATGTGGAAGTGAACTGTTAGAATGAGGATTACATAGAGGAAGAGAGAGATTTGCAGAGGTAAATTTTTAGGAGATGGGCACCTACAAATGAGATAGAGCTAAGATCTTTAAAGAAATCTTTCTGCCTCTCTTTCTTCTCCTGTTGTCTAGGCAGCTGGAAAAGTCATGGGCATCACCAAACTTTTGGTTACTAAAAACATAATTTGCTTAATTTTGTTATGTTTTTCTCACTTCTACAACAGGTTATGCGTTGGTTATGTGGCCAATTGACTCAACTGCAGATATTCCAGATACTGATGAGGGCTACTGGCAATAATGGTCATAAGAGAATTTGTGGTTATATGAAAAAAGACAATACTTTCCATGCAGTGATAAGACCCACCCCAAAATGTGACAATCTACTGGATGCAAAATGGGCCTGGTCTTCTATAGATTTTATATAAAATCAGTTGACAGGGAAATACTTGATGGACATGTCATTCCCATCAAAACCACCAGCTTTGCAGCGAGGTTGGATTAAGTCCCACTACCATGCTATGGTTCAGTTTTTCTGTACTTCCTTTGCTGCCCCCCTCCTCAGTCATTCTTATTGACGGACATGGCACTCTCCTTGCCAGTCTCAAGAGAAATGGGGCAGTAGGGGCTTCTGTGCTCTGTTTTGGTCACTCATTTCATCACAGAGTGGCAGACTTGGTGTCTGATGTGAGACATCAAGATGAGCTGGCCTTCAAATTTGCTCCAGGACCCATCTTATGATAGGTTTTAACTCCACCAAAGATTATCAACAACATTCTCACGGATTTTTCTGAGAAACCTCACAGAAACTATTTGAAGAGACAGTAGTAATTCTTTCTTCCTATGAAAAAAATTTCTTGACAATGTCTAAAAATCAGAGTGATGGCTGAAGTGCTGAGACTAAGAACACCTTACTGACGGTTTTGTCTTAAGAGAAAAAGGAAAGAGGCAAGGCTTTGTATACCTGAAATAATTATTAACAGTTTTTATTAGGAAGAGACCAAACTTGTTCAGCTTCTTTTGTAGTAAACATGTCTGGTGGGGTTGAGGGAGAGGGGGGAAAATCATGCATACTTTTTATACGGTGTGGTTGGATAGCTGGCAAGTGCACCTGTAGGGCATATGTGAATGTATAAACCCACACATGTTCACTTGAAAGGACACCGTCAGCTTGCTGCAGAGTTTTTGTTTGCTCTTTAATCTGCATTAATACCCTCTTAGAAGCTTAAAACCCATTATTTATTTCCCTATTGATTTCCTTCTTCTCTTTCCCCTTGTCAAACCCTTTTTTTGTGTGTTTGTTTTGCTTTGTTTTGAGTGAAGATAAAATTAACACAGCTGGTCTTATTTAACAACCCAAACAACTCCAATTTGTACCACACTTTATCAGGGCAGTGAGAGCAAGGACAAGAGTGTCAGCAGATAGAATGCGGGGTGGGCACACGAGGGGACTGCTGCTTTGTGGTGCTGGGCTTAGGCTGGCCTTTGAGAGGGCACCAAGGCAATGCAGTTCTTGTTTTGGTTACCTGGACCTGGAAGGGAGGACAGACACATTAAAGAGGTTCAGTTCCTTTAAAAATGTGATTAGCTACTTGCTGCTCCTTCTTGAACAAAATTAATTAAAAACCAGCAGTAACCTTCGTCTTAGCCTGTGCAGTCAGGTTAGCACCAATCAGATTGTGCAAAGGGATTTGGGGTAAGTGCCACTAAGTTTGAGCACCTCTGTTTTCAGTTCTTACTGCTGTTATGAGCATGGGTCTGTTTGCAGTGATGCAGAGCTCCATGAAGAGCCCTGAGGGCAGAGGCTGCCTGTATTTGCCATAACCTTGGGGTGCTGCAGGCAGCAGGCACACCATAAGAGGCAGCCAGTAAAAGTCTCCTGCTCCTTGTCCTCTCCATATGTGAGCCAATAAGGGTGCAAAGAAGAGCTTGCCAGAAAAGCAGTGATGACAGTCAGTCAGAGTACTGGGCTCTCCAGGTAGATTGAAGCAGGGAGAAAGAAAAGAGCAGAGAAGCAGGTAAAGGAGAGTTTCCTAGTCAATCCACTCTGCAATAGTTCTGTGCTGCAACCTACAGCTACTTCTGGAGACTTAGCTGTGGTCATTGCTCACTTGGGCATTGCCTGTAGGATCTGCTCCAGAACAGATTAGTTTAGCTGCTGACTCTCATTTTAACGTATTTGATCAAGTGAGGAGACTGGCAAGAAATCAGCCAATGTTCATGGCTCAAATAATACTTCTGTCTTCATCTCTACAGTTTTGTCAAAATCCAGTAACTTCTCCTTTAAAGTTCCACGTGGATGAAAAGGTTTTGTGGTTTCACTAAATTTTCACTTGAAAGGGAGGACCATTGCCTTTGACAGGTTGCTTAACACTGAATGAAGACAGGCAGGACTGGCACTGGCACTGCGCTGGTGTTCTCTCTGATGGTGTGTTTGGACCAGTTTGCAAATGAACCCTTGCAAGCAGAAAGTGCATGAAGGTCTCATTAAACAAAGTACCTGGCTAAAACATTCAAACTGAGCTGTTCAAGAGATCCAAAACTGGTGTTTCATCAGTTTTTGACAATTCAGAGGATAGTTGTCCTTTGGAACATGACTCTCCAAAGGGTGCCATAAAAGACCAGAATCTGATCCCAGCAATAGTTACAAAAGCAGAACAAAATACCAGGGTGAAAAGAGAAATTCACACCCAGACTATTACTGGATTAGGTATTTTATGCTCCCACTTGGTTTTCAGCTTGTCCCATGAACAAAAAACCCAGAAATGCCACTGATTGCGCCAGCCCTTAAGCCATTCATTGATAATGCGGGGTTTCCTGTTCCTTTAATCATTCATCCCTGCTAATGAAGGATAATACACAAAGACAAAGAAAACACTCCAAAATTCCGAGATGAAAAGCCATCCTCACACGGAGGTCAGACGTGGCTATTTCGTCCTCTGCTGAGTAGCTCCCAGCAGGGCTTTCTCGCCAGACTGGTGGGATGCCAATTCAGGGCTTCCTTCTGCCATCTTCTGCCCCTTCGCAGTATTGCGAGCTGGGAACAAACGGCTCAGCCTCACGCACAGGTCTTTGGTCTGCGGCAGCAGGACCTGGGCTTTTGCTCGAGGTTAGATGATCTGATCACAGTCATACATCAGGAAAAAGTGGAAAATAACCTGTTTACAATAGTAATTATGCTTTATGGGAGTAATGCTCTAAAGTGCTTTTAGGCAACCCTGTCTGAACATATGCATTAAGCGAATAGCTCACAAATATGAGAGAAAGGTTTTTCTGTGAGGTTTTTTCACCTTGAGCTTGTGGTGCTAACTGTCCCCACTCCTGTCGAGGAAGGAGCATCATCCATCCCAGTGAGGTAAGGTGCTCAGCATTTTTGCAAGACAACCAAGAGGGCATTCACAGAAGAAAGCAAGAAACCATCTACTTTCACACTGTTAGTAAACACTGCGCACTCCTGTAGATGCTCAGATGTTTTGCTTCCTTGTAACAAAAATGACCTTCCTTTGCTCCACTTCCTTTTAGACTTTCAGAGTGAACAATGGCATTCAGTATGGGATAAGGCGATACCTCCCAGCACTGCCCCCACTTCAGTACACGTTAGTGCCTGTCATAGCTGGGTGGGTTATGAATATTTGAAAATATTTTGCATAAATGAAAAGGGCATTATTTACTTTCTGCTGTATCCATCCACCCTATTGCTAGCTATCTCACCGGATCCAGGTTTTGCATTGGCATTCTGCTGCATTTGTTTTCTTATCAGTTTGTAAGTAACGTTTTCACCTTTTGAGAAAACCTCAGCTACAGGCTATATTTACATGTATACTCTGTGAGGCATTTACTGCTGGCATTTAAACAAAAATAACAGTGACAGCTACCAATTTATGTTCCTGCTATTTGGGTCTAAGATACAGCACTACCTGAGAAGGAGGAGTTCAGTTATTTTCTGTTTTTTCTTGAGAAACTGAGTTCTGTTTTCTCATATGTTTTTCCTCATCTCATTTTGGCCCTGGATGTGTCTCTTTCTTGTCTCTTTACAAATATTGTCCCAGAAGTGTAAGGTTAAAACCCCATTCACCTCTGGCTTGGAGCTATGGACGTGGGAGTTCCTTCCCTGCCAATTTCTATGAACAACTGCTTCTAAAAGCTCAAATGACGGCTTTCCTGGCAAAATGCTGCTTCTCATTTCCCTTCTTTTGTTACATTTTTGTCCTTCACAAAATAATTAATGCTTTCTGTTCTGCTTTCTCTTACCTTCCACCAGTCTTTGTTTAGTTTTTGACTGTAAGTTTGTTTTGGAATAGAAAGGTCTTTCTCTTAGCTCTTTCTAACAACCTTGTGTACTACATTTTATGAATGGTTGTGACTTTTACAGACTACAGCTTATTTGTGTGTGTGATTTTGCTGTGCTAAGGTTTTCAATAAAATTCTTCTCACCGCAAATGTTTAGCTAAGTAAAAAGTTGACCTTTCTTTCCAGTTCTGCTTGGGGTTACTTTCATGTGTTGTTAAGCACATCTAATTAACATTGGCACATTAATTTTGTCATAAGAGTGGAGACAAAAAAAGCTAAGTAAACCTTGATTAAGATCTCAAAATACAGAGAGGTTTTGGAATTTTTTTTCTTGTGGTTGTACTGTAATTTATTTTAACAGAAAACAATTTACTTGACCAAATCTTTCTGGGCGTTCTTAACCTGTAAGGTTTTTTCCCTTGCTTATGAATACAAATATTCACTATATCCATTATTTGCTTTTTTTTTTTTTTTTTTTTTTTTTTTTTTTGTGTGTGTGTGTGTTTGTGGTTGGGGGCAGTCTCTGCGCAGTTCTGAGTAAGATGTAGGGTTTATTGTACCTGGCTGCCCAAACAGCCCAGGTGTCAATGAACCTTTCCAAGCAAAGCTTTGCATACAGCGCTGGTCACTGGGAGTTAAGCAGGGCTCTGACATAGCACAGGGCCAAAGTTTGAAGTAATGAAAAGACACAAGTAAAATGATGCTATTTATATGCTGAAGAATAAGATATATTCAACAGACAAAAAGCCTCCAAGAAATTAATTAAAAGGTGTAAAGCATTATGAAAAAGTTATATTTAGCTTAAAATTTCTGGAACAATACTATCTTACTAAAATTTGCTAAAAGATGCAGTATCAATTTCACCCTAGTAAAGAAGCTGAGCATATGCTGAAAAAAGAGAGTTTAGTAAAGGAACATTTTGTTTGCTGCAGTGTACCTTTTCCTTCCTGTTTCATCAGCAAATGTGTGCATTAGAGTACACACCATATTTTAATTTAACAGTAATGTGCCAGGCACCAACAGTTACACATCATCACACACAAGTTCTTATCATCCCTCAAGGTGTGTTAGTAGATAATGTGTAATGCATATGTGAGCAAAGTCTCCATCATTACATGAGTTTCACATACCAGTTATTGTTATCTACCAAAATTATTTATTAACGGAATAAGGAAGGAGAAAGATTGGGTGCAGTTTCAAACTAGGATTTCTTTTGCTTAACTTCAGGTTACATGACTCACAAACTGAGGGGTGTGAATGTTTATCTAAAGCTGTGTTTAATTTATCTGTCTCTGTTCTCTGTTGCTAACAGTTTAGTGTGCAGCACAGTCCATGTAGAGCCCCCATCTCTCTTGATTTCCCTTGCCCTGAGTAGCCCACGATATTATTCCTTCCCCTGATTTCCCCAGTATTTCCCTGTCCTTGACTCTTTGCCCTATTCTCTCCCCTACTCCTGATACTGGAGCCGAGCATTTGGTTTGGAGAAGTGTCGGGATTGCAAAAGCCTGCTTTGAGTGCAGCAGTCAGGGTCGGTATTGCTTGGCTGTGCCCCAAAAGACTTTCTGTAACCAGAGCTGGAGCCAAAGTAGTTATACCAATTTGGCAAAAGTAGAGGATTCTTCTGTGCACCAAGTACACTGGGATTGCTCTTTAACTGCCTTTAAGTTTTCTCATGAAATCTGCAGTGACGCCCAAACAAGCCTAATGTGGTTAAGAACTCAGTCCAATGATCTCACATCCTCCACTGCAGTTGAAGGCTCATAAACACATTTTGTCTATATTGGTATGTTGTCATAATTTGGGAGACACATTGCCTGGAAACACAATAGTTGGTTATGAAAGTCTAGTTTGATGCTGAGAGATCACAGCCAGATGTTACATTCCAGTAATCAAAAATGAGTTATTGCAGGAACAAATAAAAAGTAGTGAAATGCTAATTTTATATAGCTCTTTTTTTCTTTCTTAAAAAACATTATTTATTTTTGCCTTTAAAAGCAGTGACTACTTGGAGGAGACAATGGTGGCTAGGAGACTACTAGGAGAAGAAATGCAAAGAATTATAGAAGAAGTAGAGCTAGTTAGGGGAGACACTTCATGTTTTTCATTAATTTAGGATGTATATCTGATTACAGAATGTATATCTGATCACATGCATTAAGCATAACAGAGCTCCAAGAAATGATCAATAGACTGTACAATCAACTGGTGCAAGAGTACAGATGGATATTAGAAGATATGGTAGATAAAATGTTTCACAGAAAATTCAGAATTTGCAGATACCTGCTGCATAAAGCAATCTCAAGGCTGTACTTCCAGATAAGTTGCAGAATAAATGCAGAAATGCAAGAGCTCTTTTCTATCCCATCTCTATAAAGCACGTGATGGGATGCTGCGCAGGGGAATATCTGTTAAATCAGTGAAGATGGAGATCAATAGAAGCACTCTATGGTGGGTAGGGAGATGCTTAAAGTAGAGATATAATCAGATAGTGCTGAAAAGGAAGATGCTGTCATTGAAGCAAATTATTTTATAGAGGAGCAGAGCAGAAGCAAAGGAGCAGACTTGGGATCTTTATTTTTTAATATTTCTCCCGTAGTGTGGAGAATGAGAGAACCTGATGGGAAATGACAGCGACACAAAGGTTTGAGAGATGATCAAGATCTGAACAATCAAGAATACAGAGAAAAAGCTGAATGGCCTGAGGTCTGGGGGATTAGAATGGGATTAATTTCTGCAAAATAAAATGTCAGGTATTTAGCTTGGACAGTGATAAGAAAAAACCTTGTGTTGTAAACCAGAAATTAATCTGGTAATATCTGAGGATGGGAACTTGGGTATATTATTTACCAGGATAAGTGTGTATTATTGCTGTGATACAGACAAGAAAGACAGCTCTGGTCAGAAGAGCAATTACATGTAGAAAGAGGGATGGCTATTGCTATTTTTCAGACCTCATTTGGAATTCCATATCCTTTGTGGAGGTCCCTTATTCAGCAAAGACGAACTCAAACGGCAGTGATGCAGAGAGACAGGGTAAGGTTCAGCATCTTGTGAGGAGAAACTAGGAGAATGTGGCATCTTTTGGACAAAGCAGTCTTTCAGTTCATAAAGGTGGTACAGAAAGAATATATGTATTTAGGCTAAAAGACGTAGTTGTAAGAAAAGAGAGAAATCAAGTATATAAATGTAAACTGGCCATGTGCACGTTTAGAATGGAAATTAGAAGACCATTCCTAACCAGGATAGCAACAGGAGCAGAGGAAGTGAAGAAAACAAACTGCTAAAATGGAAAATAATAAAAAAGGATATAATATGATATCTGCATTGACAAGACAATGCTTTGTGTGACTCAAGAGTATTACTGTGCTCAAAGGCCAATTTCTTAAATTAAAAATTATATTTTTATAGTTAATGAAATCATCATAGTTGTCTCAGTGAAGTACAATCTAGCTAAATGAGACTGGATTCATATGTTCAAGTGAGGAGAGAGCATTAAGATCATCTATTCTGAAATTTAATGTAATGCAGCCCATAAAAACCTACTCATTCCTTTTCGCTCCAGGCTCAGTGCCTCTCTTTGATCTATAGCACATCTTTTCAGAAAGGTATTCAGATTTAATTTAAGTGCTTCAAGTGAAGTAGAAACCACCACATTTAACAGCAACCTCTATTGAAACTGCAATGCAGATGGTTTGAGAGAAGAGCTTTTGACCTTTGTGATTTTTTTCTTTTTTTGCCATTGTTGACAGGCTTTATGAGGAAATACATCAGACGGATCGTTGTGGAAGATATTAAACTTCCTACATCTATACTGATCTGATGAACTCCCTTTCAATATTTTCAGGAGTTAATGGCCTGTGGTATGTTTCTTCTGCTACTAAGACCAATTTTAACATCAGTGAAGTTATTCCCATTTATACCAGGCAAAAATATGATCCTTTATGCACATGATTAACAGACTTCCCGAGATGAGTAAATATTTTCTAAGTAATGCAACAGGATGGAAAATACCTTATTTGTAAGCTATATATCATACATATATCTTATATATAGTTATATCTATATATCTTATCTCTGAGTAAAGCCAGCAGACTTTGGTTTATGGTATGATTTGTGTAATGCACAACATTTAAATTCTTGCACAGAGAGAAAGCTTTTAGGGTAATACCTATTTCCTTTAATATTAGCTTCTTAAATTTGGCATATAATCTGAGATAACCCTTTAAATTCAGTCTAAGACATTTATCTCTAACAAAAAAGATATTCTTGCCAACAGTAAGCCATCTCACCTGTTTTATATACACAGAATGGATCACCTTCAGGTTAGAAAACTAACTTTTAAGTGGCTGCCATTAAATGAAAGGGATCATATTTTAAAAGTATGGAAAAGAAATATCCTCATGACAGGGTGTTCTGAGTGGCTGTCACAGAATAAATTTGGAGTAGTGCAGCAGTAAGACTAAACCAACCAACATAGCAGTACTCAGATGCAAGCAGACATCTGATTTCTGTGTGATTGG
The DNA here is from genome assembly GCF_017639235.1 of Corvus kubaryi. Classification (NCBI taxonomy): domain Eukaryota; kingdom Metazoa; phylum Chordata; class Aves; order Passeriformes; family Corvidae; genus Corvus; species Corvus kubaryi. Next base: position 8,285,044 of record NW_024580671.1, read on the forward strand.
ATTAAAGGACAGGAGAAAAAGCCTTTCAGATCTGTGAATAAATTTGACTCGTGAAGAACTGTGCACCTCAAAACCCAAGAATGGAGCTAAATCCAAGCATAGTTAAATAGTGACTAGAATCATGGTTATTCTTCTCTTGCAACATTTCTGTTTGGTTCTAGTATTTCCCTGACACCTGTTCTAGAGGTCTCGGGCACCCTGAAGCACAGTCCTGTGCACCCAACAGGCTGCGCCCTGGAGGATGCTCCCACGATGGCTGACATCTTTAGCAACAAGCTTATTGTGTGCAGCACTGTGGTTATGCCTTACTTTTAGTACCCAAAGACTCTTTCAAAAGGAAAATTGCTTTGATGCCAGGTTTTGAACTAAAACCAAAATCAAAATCCTTGCCTAAATGTCCTTTCTTTTTAGGTATCAGCAGCACACTGTTAAGTATGTCTTTTGTCAGGATAGTTTGAATATGATTAATCTGTACTATGGTGCTATGAAAAGAAAGACAATGTGTCCAAACTCTGCTCTTAGCTACAGCAGTCAGCACAGACATCTGGAGGTCAAGTGTTTTCAGAGGTCTGACTTGGATTAGAGTCTGACCCCCATGTGCATGAATCATCACAAGGATTAATGAAGTGTATAAAGTGTATGTGCTTGTTAATCTCATCTATGGACACGGAAAAGGAAGAAATTCTTCACTTTGAGAGAGTAAATGGTTTAGCAAAGAGAAGACACAAAGCCAACTTTAAGCTGATGGGAAGCCTACAGCTTAATGGAAGAGTGTCTTTTATTATCTTAACTGCAGCAACTGTGTTCCAAGGAGGTATGACATGAAAATGACCCTGTTTGACTTTTAGTTGTGAAGTTTTGTCCCTTTCCTTTTGCTATTGTCACCTCTGTTTTAAATGTTGTCTGTGAAAAAGATTCTATTTTAAATTAAAACTAAAGTTTCATCACTTGCCTTTCTTTTAGTTCACACTTGCTTCAAGTTCCTCTGGCTCATGCCATGTATATAAACATGGTTCCTCAAGATTTGGCTTTGGCCAAGTACCTTCAAAGGGGCAAGTGGTTCTTGTAGCTACTCAGATAACGTAAAATAAGGAGTATACGAACTGAATTTTGGCTTTTGTTACATTAACTCTCTAACTGACAGAGAGGTCTCTGCCATTCCAGCACCTACCCAGGACAGATACTCTGCGGCAGAGACTCTAAGGCTTGTCTTGCCTGGCCCTGCAGAGGACGATTTTAAATTTTCAGAGTCAGGTCTAAAACCAACTGTGTGCAGAGCTTTGAAATCCTTCATGGATGGCATCAATCAAAGGCTCATCTTCAGAAGCTCCTCCTTTGTGTTACCATAGTGTTTGTCACAGAATGAGTCAAGGGGATCAGACAGCAAGTGAGGAAGCACATCATATCCTACAAAAGCCTGAGCTGGTCCCTAAGAACTTTTACAGCTGCAAAAGCCCCAGGATTATTCCAGCTTTTTTTTTTTTTCTATCTCAGTAAAAGAAGGTCTTGGACACCTCTTGTAGCACTGAACAGACTCATCTTTATGCAACAGCTAGGACTATCCCAGTTTCCTGTGTTTGTCTGATCAGAGGGAGGTAATCCCAGACAATTTGTGAAAGAGGAAAAAAAAGAGGAACTATTTTTACAGTAGGGGTTAACATTTGAAGCTTAGCGCTGGATGGTTCTGAGATTCCTCTGAATGGAAATTTCACCACTCTCAGCTCTGATTACAAGTTTGAGAGGCCAGTAGTCCCTCAGCATGGGCTTCTTAGCTTTTCTGAGGAGGAACGGCTCCTTACAGCATCTTTCTTCAATGGCTTCAGAAGGAAATTAGTTTTTAGTGCAAATGTAAATTGCACATGTGCAAGTTATAATTCTGGGTCATTGCCAGTAGGTAAAATCTCTAACTCTGCTATTTGGTAGTTACTATAAAGTTTTCAGTAATACTCTTCAGTTCTCTTCCTGTCCTTTCAGCTACAGAAAAAACATTTGGAAAGAAAATAATCTTTTTATGTATAGAGGGGATAAATGAATAGCACTTGCGGGACAAAGATGAATGGAAATTGAAATAGGAGTTTTTTCAACAACTGTTTATAGTCTGCAAATGACAGAATTTTCATGGTCAAGTTTTGTAAAAAACAGCACTCGGGTAGAAATGAGAGTTTTGTGTGTGAGGGGATTAAACTGAAAAAGCAGTACAACTATCTGAATCAGAAAAGACCCCAGTGCCCACAAAGTGCTCCAGAGAAGCAGAGTTTAATGTCAGTGGGATTGCGAAGGTCAGTGAGCAGATGAGGGTTGATGGAAACTCCTCTCTGTACTGTGAAAAGACCATACACATCTGGTAGAATACTCCCAGAGGATCTCTGAATTCCAGGGGGTTGCAAAGCTCACTTGCTGTGCTGTGTTATTTTGATAGCATCACTTTGTCTACAGAAACCATAGAAAATAAAGAAGCTCCCATTCAACTTTCAGAGCATGGATGTTTTACCTCAAATGAAACTTATGGAATTAATAATGTTGAGAGCTAAAGTTTGCTTACTTGTATTAGTTTATAATTTTTTTTAATGTGTTTAGTACTTACTTACTTTGCCAAACAGAGGTATGCCCCACTGAAAGAGGGGATTGAGTGTCATATTATCCTGAAATGGAAGAAATACACTTGTCAACATAAATATCAAACCTGCATTTTTTGAGCAAAATTTCATGGCAGATGTTATGGACTTCCTGTGTACTAACTCTAAACATAACTGGTGAGCACATCGCCTGCCTGCCTGTATTATGTAGAATTTTAATATAAAGCATTAAGAAAGCATCTTTATAGGGAATAATATAATTATAGTTGCATAACTCATGTCTATAAAACAACAACAGAATGACCTTGTTCTCATTTTATTACCAGTAAGTATCTGGTTTTGGATCACAAAATGACTGTATACTTGTCTGGGCCTCATATCATTGGGACACTTTCCACCCATGGCTGGAAGGCAGCAGGGAAAATTGAGAGAGAAAGTGTCATGTTTCTCTAACAGGTTTATTCTTTTTCCTTGGAAAAAATATGGCAGGAGAATGGTTAGATATATTATTTTGAATTTGCGCTCACAGTGACTTGCCTTATAAACTTCTTTTGCTTTACAAAGGCATAAGCAAAATTACAATTATTTCCTGGTGTTTACACCCAAATATGAAATATTCATGTCTTCTCCAGGAAAAACACTCCTAGATCAGCTCCCCCCTGCTTGAAAAAGAAGACAATATTCTAAAGATGCATATGAAACCTTTTGATTCTTCATTGACACAGGCTGTTCTCTGCATTTTTAAGGCGTCTTTCTTCACAGAGATCTGTACCTTATGATACAACCAATTTCAAGATATGCTGAAAATGTCAGTAATACCACCCCTTATTTTAGTCACAGCTCCTGTACGTGAAGCCCCGACTACATAATACAAACCTACAAGAAACCTTTTCAGTATGGGTTCTTAAGCAAGAATTTTTTTCTTTGACGAAGTTAGTAATATACCTCCAGGCTAGATAGTGAAGCCCTTGCTGACACTGATTATCATGTTAATCTGTGATGAATTAAATTTGAAACCTCCAAAACATTTTAAACTTGGAGACATACAGTTTAAATGAATCCTGACCAGGTGCTGGGAAATAGGAAATCCCTGACATAAGTTCTGACATAAAAGAAGAGCTTAGTTCATGAAGTACAAAAATGAGCTAAATTATGTAAAGCAGCCAAGAAAGCTAGCAGTAAACAAGAAGGTCTGGAGAGGCAGGGAGGGTGTAAAGAGAAATATGTGGATTAGGTATGTGAGTTTATTCATATTTAAGGACTTATTTTATTTTAACACTAGCCAAGTATCACTCAAAGCTTAAAGACATGTATTTCAGAGAGTTTTCAGATGAAAGGCTCAGAAGAAAACTGGTTTTGTATGGGAAGAGAAGGCTGCTCCCTTTGGGAGGGAGAGCAGATCATCGGCTGCTTGAGGTTTGTTTTCTGGAAGAGTTGTTACTTTAGGGGAAGTGAGAGTGTTTGAGACACTAGACCTTGCTAAAACAGGAACATATGAGCGTTGTTGGCGCCAGGCCATGGAGCGCCTGGGTAGGAGTTTAGCACAGAGCTGGATGGGGCTTTTCTGATGAAACTTTTGTCAGAATAGGAACTTTTTGTGAAGACATATTCCCATTTAAACTCTCTCCCTGAGGACAAGATTTACATGGCTAATGTGAAAAGTGTGGTCAGAGGGAAGGTGTGACACACACCTGATGGCCAACAAACTCACCTGGTCCACAGAAATGTCTGTGCCCTCTGAGGGCCTGTTTTGGTATGAGAGGTATTGTACATCCATACTGCCTTTCTCTGGGCCTCTGAGGAGAGGAGAGCACCAGGGTAACCCAGCTCTACATTTCCCAGCCCAGATCTGGGGCTGGCAAGGCACACAATAGGATTTGCCTGCTCCTGTGTGTATGGACATGTCCTGGACATCCAGGTTTGTTTTGATGATCAGGCCACTGCCTCTTGTGAGCTGGGTTGTTCACCAACTTAGTTTGGGCTGTATCTTTTGTATAAAGCATTTGTGTATCTCTTGGCTGGAGTGCAGAAGAACAGTCATCATGAAAGTAGTGTTTACATTGCCAATGGCTACAACCACCTGTTATTTAAAACTGAAAGTAAAAACCCTAACAGGCAAGAAATCAGCTCCCAGTAGGACACTAACAGGAGCCCAGTTCACTCTTGTAGCCCATAGGAAATGGAGAGACTTCAGATCCTGTTCCGAGACACAACTCTGCTCATCGTTGTAACAGTTCAGGGTGTGGTAGAAAAGAGGACAAGAAAGGAAGAAAGTCAGTAACAGTATTTGGCAGAGGTCACACCAGAGAGCTTTCTGGGTAGATTACAGCTTGTTCTGAGCTGTTACTGGGTTGGGGCTGGGGTCAGAGCACCGCTGAGCTGTAGTCAGTCAGTGCCTCTGAAAGAATGGGCTTGCAGCTTTGGGCTACACACCTTGCTACAGCAACTACACAGCTTTGGGTCAGGGCAAATCTATCTCATGGCAAAACTTCTGCAGACATGCCCACAGTGTAATGTAACTAAGACCAGATCCTCATTTCCTGTTGTCTTTTTTCCCCACTTTTTGCATCACTTTAACAGAACAAAGAAGTTCTACAAGTGAGAGACACACACTCTTCCTTTATAGCACTTTAAGAGCAAAAAATGTCTGCTGTGGAACAGAGTGCTGTCCCATTGAGGGAACTCTGGTGTGGAATCCATCTCAAATGTCTTCAGATTTGTGGAATCACTTTTTGGTCAGTGGCAAGAAACAGGCCATTCAAGGGCACAGTTCACCTGTCCTGTTTTCAGGCCTATTTTAGGATGAGCTTAATCACTCCTTAGCAGTCTCCACTCCTTGGAAGAAGCTGTGAAGGCATGCTAGACAGCTGATACAGCCACCCATATACATGCCCAACACTGGTTGAAAACACTCCTACTGCTTTTCATGTGGTCAGTTGCAGTACCAGCCGTGGACTCAACCATAGCTATCTAAACCCTGTGAGACATGGAAGTTTCCAAAAAGTTTAGGTGCTCATAGTATTGTAAATCACAAATCAGCTACCCAAAATCATGAAAATGGTTTAAGAAGCATGATTAAATGCAATACTGCTGTCTTCTTTCTTCTAGTTTTTATTCAGCCTTTGGAGTTTTTGGGTATATTTTTGTTATGTTTTCCCCTCTTATCCTTCATTTCAAGGCTTAAATCAAAGGATAGTTCAAAATGGAGGCAGGGAGCCGTAATTGTTTGACTGTGGGATTTGATTATAAACTCAGCTGTCATGGCAGCGCCACATATCAAAAATAAGATCTGTTAGGACATTGCACTATTTTGCCAAGAATCAGACATAGGAGTATTCAGTTTTACAATTGAAGTATTATGAGCTTTTATAATATTGCAGTAAGATCTAATTGCTAAGGTTGTAACTCAAATCTTGAGTTGTAGTAGACTAAGGACAAGCTTAGTCAGACCTCGCCTTGCAAGTACAGTCAAGGACAAGAACAGATACTAAAATTTTGCCCTGCTTTGAAAGTGTTTGTCCTACTGTTTGCACTGCAAACATGCCTTTGTTAGGCAGCACACCCCATTTAGGTGGGGGTTGAAATGCTGACAAGGCTAATGACACTCAACATTTGCTTCACCTGGCATTATGGGTAGGCAACTTGCTGTGAAAGCATGAAAAGGATGTTATAATTTTCACTTCTGTTTAGACAGGAGCTTAGTCAGGAAATGCAGAAACTTGTATTGAGTAGAGACCTAAGAGCAACAAGTGAGTTTGCAAGAGGTGATGCATCCGTTTGGCTGAAAGACAGATGCAGTGACAGCCTGAAATCCCTGCACACCTTATGTAAGCTGACTCTGCTGATTCAGCAGATCCTGAGATCTACTGATCCCTTTGAAGCTTCACACTCCACTCTGAATATAGTTCTTCCCAATCTTCTCTGTTGTGTATTTACCACTGAACTGAGCAGAAATTCTGATAGGCAAAACCCCATTTATTCTCCACTATTCACACCCCACCATTCAAGGACTTCACTGCTACCCAGGACTAAACAAATTTTCAAGTCTGAACCTGAATGTATGACTGGCTGTGCAGTGAATCATCTGATATGGGGCTTTGTTCACAGCCTGACGTTGTGGAGGCACCTCACAAGAGAAAAGGGACGTTATAAAATAAGATGAAAAAGACTCAGAGGTGAAGGAAGATAAAAAACATTGTAAAACCAACTGTAGCTGCTTGGTATGTGTCAAAGAGGAGAAACTTTGGTTCATCCAGGTTCATTACAGACATACTGGCTTACTCTTTTTTTGCCAAAATATACCTCCCTCTTTCCAGTGTCTTGTGTGAGCATGTCGTCAGAGGTCCCTTGTCGTGGAGGAAGCTGTGTGTACTGTGTCACAGGCTCCGCCCTGTGCTGCACCCAGGTTTTGCACCGATAACCCTCCTCATCTAATCTGTAGAGGAGCAGCAAGTAAATGAGTTTTCACAAATTCTTTGCTGGGAAAAGCTTTTGAGCACTTTGTGGCACAGGCTTTGTTATTGGTAGGGTATAGCTGATTATCTAAACAGTTAGTGGAGGGGTAGTGGAAGCAATTTCATATGCAGACAAATAGCAGCAAAATTTCTCATGCCATTCCTGTGATTTATAAGCCTCTGCAATTATTTGCATGACCTTCATACTTGTAGGTACAACTAAGAATGTAATCTGTGCCATAACCATAGCCTTTCCCTTCTCCAAGGCATAAAAAAGCGCTGTGTAGCCAGGAAATAAGAAATAGGCAATCATATGGAAGACTTAAGCTGAAAATCTGTCCTGTCACTTATTGTAAACTGCTTGCTTGTTTCTAAACTTAGATGGCATATTTTTACTTTAGGTACCATTAAATATATATATGAAAGATGTAGGAATTGTAGGAAAGACAGATAGAAACTGAGTTTCTACTCCGCAGCTGTAATTTAGAATGTTGTAAACTGGGATCTTACCAGAATTTGCTTGTTGTTGTGTTCAATAGGCTTATTAAAAAAAAACAACCCCAAAAAACCCCCCTAAAAAACCCAAAACCCCCAACCCATGCCAAGAAAACCCCCCAAACCCACTAAAACCAAAACCAAGAAACAGCAGAAGTTCTGGGCATTTGTGTGTGAAAGGTCCTTGCACACTGTCCTTTTTTGAAGAGCCAGTGGGAATGCTCATGCTTGCCTCCTATATTATTATTGCCCTAGCACATTTTCCCTCAGACATCTCTGACTAAATGTCTGGGCTAAGCACCTCCTAGCCAACAGTGCTGCATCTCAAGCCTTCCTTGATCAGTATCTACTCTGTGTGAAGATTTACTGCAGCGTAGTTTGTGGTACACAATGTCATTTCTGAACTACACTTAAACTTATTTTATTGCAATTGTATGGTCTGATTGCAGACTTATCTTTTCAAATCCTGTATCATCTGTGATTCCCTTACAACCTTTCATGGTCCTTTTGATACATTTTTATACGGCCGTTTAAACTTTCCTCATTATTCATCTGTGACTACGGCATCCCTCCGTAAAGTCACCCACATTTCTCAATTTGCGTATTTGTGGAGTGTGTTAGATCTAAACTGTACCACACAGTTGTTTCTCCCAATCCTTACAAAATCTGTATTTCATGAGAGCAATTATTTTTAGGAACATTCTCAGAATTAGGGTGAACACTTGAAATCAGGTAGTAAGACAGTTGATATCCTAGAGTTATAACGAAGAGTATTACTCCAGAAAGGAGCACAGGAAGTCATAGGCAGGTATAGATCCACTCCTGAAAATGGGAAAGCTAGTTAAGAGAGCAGCTGGAGGGAGTTGTTTTAAGTGTAGAGTACTGGTGATTTTATTGTGGGTCCTACAGAAGCCAGATTCTAAGTTACATTTTTTTGTCACCATCTGTAGGTGCGTTATATACTAACACTTCCCATTTTTTTTTCAAATACAGAGAGCAGAACCGAGGAACAGGAATTGACATTGAAAACAGGGTTTGGGCTGAGTGGACTTGATAAAACCGTTCAGATCAGTGTGCCCATAATCTCTCACACTGTGTCCACCTCCAAAATTAAAGCTTCTTTATTTTGTGACAAACTCAGAGAAACCTGTGTCTGACCCTCATTCCTACAAGCACTGCTCTATGAGGCTTCTTCAGAAAATAGGCTGATTAAAAAAACCAACAAAAATACCTTTATTTTTCCCTCAAGATTCCTAGTTGGAGGGACACAGAAGAAAACAAACAAGACAAAGCCCAAACCGAATGAAATAAGCTTATTGCCTTGCCTTCTGGAATGAGTCTAGTTCCTATTTCTGAGAGGTATCCTGCATCTAATGCCAGAACTAGGATTACCACGCTGGGGTTCAAAACACTTCTGGAAACCTGCACAGTCGGACATTTTGTGCACAATGCTCAGAGTCCTGGGGTCCTGACTTGGTGAGGAAGGGGAAAAGGATCTGAAGTAGATAGAGGGAGAAAATGTTGGCAGATGCCTTGCCCCACCTCTGCTAGGATAAACCAGACCCATCCCTTTATGCCGGTTGAATATCTGAAGCGGAAGTGTGAACACAACTGAATGAATGCTGGCAGTGAACACAAGGCAGTGAAAGATTAAACCCTGCAATGTAAAGAACTGCAATCATTTCAACCTCCTCTTAAAAGCAGGTCTGTAAAATATTTTTATGATCACTTGCCGAACTATAGCTTTTGCTTCATTATTTACTTTTGAGGTGTAGGGTAAGTAATAGGATTATTACAGAGAAGTACAAATCACAAGACACAGTAAGAGCCTGTGGTGATAACAACTTGTAGTGCTTCCCCAATGCTTGGTTAATGTTTACCTGTGGTAAAGCAACTACTTAAGCAATTGTGGATAACTCGGTCATAATTTTTGCTTTCGGTAGCAGAGCACGGTGTAATTTGACGTGGTTTGAGAGGTTTTCTGAAGACACAAGAACAACTTTTATATCAAGGTCAAACTCTTAGGAAAGCTTCTTCTGCGGCACTTGTTTTTGTCTCAGCTTGTCGAAAATGGCGGGTGTAAGCAGCTGCATTAAGTACTCCATGTTTGTCTTCAACTTCTTATTTTGGGTAAGTTAGCGTTTAAACTGTTATTAGTAATGCATGAAATGTGTTCCCCATTGTCTGAATGCTGTAGTTAAAAGAATTGTAAGGAAAATAGAGCATAAGTGGAACCAGAGTACGATTCTAAATCAGGGAGGGGAGAATATATTTAACTTTTGCCCTTCCCTTTGTCTTTTTTCATCTAAACACTTTTCCCTCTGCATTCAAAAGTAGACAAGCCACAAGTCTGTCTCCCTGCTCATCTTGTGCCTCCCATGTTAAAGGACATCACTCAGTCAGAATGTAAGAGACTCTCCAATAACAATGCACAGTTCTCATCCTTTTATTGCTGCTGTTGGCATGCAAGATCCTGAATATGTAGTTGCAACAGAAAATATGGAAAATTCACTTGAATTTTTAGCCTCCTAATTGATAAACGGTTTTCATATCCTTCTTTGTGGTTCTTTGCGTTACATTCAGTGCATAATTAGTTTCTGATGGTGGGCAGTAAATGTTTGTAAGAATGTATGCGCTGGCAGTACTGCCAACAGCTGTACCAAGGCCGATACAGCACAGCACAGGCCAATACAGCAGGCAGGTTTCTGGGTGTGGGTGTTATTTGAACCATATTTGTTTATTTATCACATCTTATCTGGGTTGCAAGAATTTCAGGTCCTGGAAGCTCTGGAAAGGTTTGAGTTAAAGAACGTTTCTCTCATGGTTCAACCTCACTGTCAGATTTCCTGACAGAGATTTTTCAGGTTCACCAGGGGTTCACTGAAACCAGAAGAGGAACTACTAGACACATTATGGGCTTTGCCTCAAGGGATTTTTTTCAAGTGAAAAGGTGATACCATTCAAAAGGGACCACAAACAGTAGCCTTGGAAAATCTGTGGCTAGACCAAATTCTTTGGTTGCTTATGAACCTCACAAAGAAATTCCTGACAGACCAGCGATGGTTTGGACTGTGTCCCCCAGTTTCTTCCTCCAATTCTATCAAGGCAGATTGAAGATTTTTGACATTTGTGTTGAAGTTTTTATGCAACAATACTTACAAGAATCTATAAGCTTCTGAATTTGAATTCCTGTTCCTCAGGAAGTTTTTCCTGTTTTTGTGGTTTGACCCCAATGAGAAACCAAGTACCACGCAGATGCTCACTCACTCCCCCACCAGCAGGATCGGAGACAGAATTGGAGGTTTAAAAGCTGGAAAATTCATGAGTTGACATAAAGACAGTTTAATAGGGAAAGCAAAAGCCATACATGCAAGCAAAAAAGCCCAAGGAATTAATTCCCTGCTTCACATGGGCAGGCAGATGTTCAGCCATCTCTGGGATGGCAGGGCCCCATAAAGTGAAATGTTTACTTGTGAACACAAATGTCATCACTTCAAACATCCTCTGCCTTTCTCCTTCTTCCTCCCAGATTTATCTACTGAGCATGATGTCAAATGGTTTGGAACATTCCTGTGGTCAGCTATGGTATTCTGTCCAGGGTGTGTCTCCTCCCAACTTCCCACGCACCCCCAGTCCCCTCACCAGAGTAGCAGTATGAAAGGAGAAAGAAAACTCGATGTAAGCCCTGCTCAGCAATAACAAAAACTTCTCTATATTATGAACCCTGTGTTCAGCACAAATCCAAAACACAGCCCTATACCAGCCACTGTGAAGAAAATTACCCCAGCCAAAACCAGCACACCTGTTCACATTCATCTGTGTTTACTGTAAGCTAAAACATGGGGAAATGTCTCAGACTAGCATCAGAAAAGCTCCAAACTACTTCTAGAACGAACACTGGAGTAATGTCCCGTGCCCCCAGAGACAGTATGGATTTCCTAGGGTAAAAAAAGGGGTGGGATCCTGGGGGAGCCTTGAAACAAGCATGTGTGAAACAAACTTCCTATTTTTATACCAAAGTTGGAAAACCCATACTGTATTCTGAGTAAGAGAATGCTGAGAGTATTCGCTGTGCATGTGACTGCCTGGATGGAACAGAGAAGGACAGGAATGCAACTGTAGTTAACTCTTTTAAAGGAAGCTGTTTAGCACTATTAAGATAGGGAAGAATGAAACAGAGAAGGACAGGAATGCAGCTATAGTTAATTATTTTTAGGAAGATGTTAAGTTTAGCATGATCAAGATCAGGAAGAACAGATGTATGGGCTGACAAAACTGAATTTTTTGGTTCACAGTCCTGTCTCTGATTCCTGGAAATCATTAAACTGCAATAGTAAGGTAGAGGGAACAGAGATGATTTTTCAGCCACTTGTCCCACAGCTGCTTTCTCTAGTGTACAAGGCAGTTGACAAGTGGAAAATTATTGATACTGGGAAATGAGGGTGACATTAACCTTAATAGATAAGAATGACGGCTGCCTATTTACCTGGTGCCCTTTCATTTTATGCCCTTTGCAATCTATCAGGGAGTGGCCCCTCTTAGAAGACTCAGGAATGGTCTTCCTAGCCTTCTGATTACTTTTTCTGAGCAGCTCATGCAGCATCCCTCTAAATGTGCAAGCCCTGGAATAGCCTAAGATAGCTCTGCAAATTGACTTTGGCTTCACTACATAACGTGTCCCCTGGGCATCTACATACCCAAGAGCCCCATGTTGGGCTCCAGCACACAAATAGAGTTTTTCATCTTCCTAGTTTGGTGAAAAATAGCTGACTAGGCTTTTAAAGACCTGTGCTTTGGAACTAGGTGCCTATATGGAATTTCTAACAGTCCTTAAATTAACCCTTGTTAGTTCTAACACGTCAGATTTTTCTTCTTTCCCTTCTTTGGAGTTCGCAGGATATCCAGTCTTACCTGCTGTCCTCATTGTGTCAACTTCTGCTACTCCACATCATGCAAAATTGTAGAACTACCTTTTTTTTCCCACCAAATACTGATGTCTGACACTAGTTTGAAGCAACATAGTGACGGAGCATCTTTGATCAGTTGTTAATACCAGACTTGCAGTCCCAGCTACAAACAAAGTGGCCCCTTCCCCGAACCTTGATGTGGACATCTCAATCCCTGAAGTAGCAACGCATGCTTAGCAGGTTTGCTGAGCCAGAGACCACATTCTCTGTAGGACCTTCCTAGAGCTGTAATTTCAGGTGTCTCAAGGAAGTGTTCCAGTCGAATGTTTTCTTTAACAGAAGCAACCTTGTACAAGTTCCTCCTGATATCCTCGAACTGAATGTTTGAAAAGGGTGTGCCAATGGAGGAAATTCCCCATAAATTTGGTATTTGTGTGTATGAGAATTGCAGAGTCTTAATATACTGTTGGTTCAGCACTATGTCAGGCTCATCTGAGGTGATATTGATTTAACTAACTAGGCTGTATTTCCTCATCACACCAAAACTGAAAGCTTGAGGAGGACCTACCAAATTTGAGGGAAGCAGTACTGTTGCTGTTCAGTTTATGAGACTGAGATAAGACCAGTGATTCTTTATCAAGGGTTAAGGCAAAAATACCATAGCCATCTAGTTTCGGGAAAATGGGTGAAGACATTTTCAAATAAGCTAATTTTATTCCATTGGAAAACACTGGTGGTTCATTAAAAATGAAATTTCCTGAAATGAAGTTTATTTACTTGAAACTTTATTTTAAGAAAACTCAAAAATTAAGATGGAGTATTCCAGCAAACTTGACATGTTCAGCTTGGGCTCTTTGGGAACAGACCATTTTTATTTGCTATTTCACAATAGCAAATAAAATATTTATTTGCTTTTCATTGTGTGTTTTTGTACACTTTGTATACTATGAAAATAAACAGAAACAAACCATTAAGATTTTACTGAAATGGAGAATTTTTTACCAACCTAAAAACTCTATTTTAAAAATTAAAATATGTGCACATCTTACTAAAATTTTGATTTATAAATGATGTGTCTATTTTTACGTGGAGGAAATAGTGTAACATTTGCATCTGATTGATGAGTTCCTGTACATTTAGCTAAATTTGCTTCTACTACTCTGCTGTACTTTTATGGGAGGTGCTATGTAATAAAAAAGACAGTGTGACAAACTCTCTTTGGATTTGTACCTGTAGACTCTTCAGTGGAAATTTTCACATTAGCAAGCCCATGTTATCTAGTGAATAGCCACACCACTCACACAGTGCTGCTGAACAAGACCAAAATGTACAGTCATATGATACCATCAGTTTCTAGGCAGATTCAGCAGGATTCAAAAGGTTTCAGTGGGGAGTTCTAGTTAAATCTGATAACATGCTATAGTTGTCATTGACTGTACAACTTTCCTTTTCAGGTTTAAAATGTGCCTATAGGAGCTTTACTTAGATCAGGAAAATGTGTGGTACCCATGTCTGAGTGCTGGCTCTATTCCATATTCAATAATCTGCTAAAGTCATTGACGCTGAATATTATGTGAAAACTTCTGTAAGGGAAGTATTTTTAAGAAAAAATATCTAAAAGATATAAAAATAACTATTTTAATTTCAATAGTCCCAGTCTTCAAGGGAAATTCATAACAACATTTCAGGGCCATTTATGACTTGAGTATTAGTGGCAGATGGAGATAATTCTAAATCTGATTAGTCCCTGGTCCTCAGTGATGTCTCTTTCCTACCAGTCATCTCAGTAGACACAAACCTTACACCTGAGTAGTCTCTTGGCTACCTATGTCCAACATTTAATAAAGAGAAATTCTGTGCAAGAATCATCAGCACCAAGGTTAGGAATAGAGTGACTGGCACACAGGGGAATGGTACCTCAATGATCGATGAAATAGGAGCACAACTAGGGATGAGGGAATGTGTCTGGACCTGGGATTCATCTTCCCTGACTTCAACATCTTAAGGCAAGTCATCCTGGCCAAACATTCTCATGTACAAGACCAAGTTGTACTTGGCTGTTTTCTATAAAAATATAATGGAAACAATTACTCTAGGCATTTTATGAGGACTATTCTAAGGATTGGAGATGGTCAGATATTGCTGCATTTGAAACAGCAGAAAGAATTTATTTAGAACTTTTCCTGATAGCTTTATCCTAGAGAATGTCTCCAGATATGTGTCCTGAATAAATCTAGAAACAACAATTACACAAACATCCCTTATCAAATATCATGTTTCCATTATACAAGAAACAACATTCTTTACAGACACCTTTTACACATACAATAGCAATTTATATTACTCTCTCACCTGACAGAATTTCTGTGTGCTTCCCAAACACATGTATAAATCATCATGAAAATTCATAGTCCTCTGAGGTAGAAACATCAGGGATTTGGTGCATACCTGAAGATTTAACTACACTTATGAATTTTCCTGGAAATGAATCAATATTCTCTGCTCCAGCAATTCATGTTTCTTTTGCTTTGCCAGACAAATGATTTCAGAAGTTTGGACGGCATATGGTGCAATTTGGATACTGAATGTTAGTAAAAAAGTTGCTGACCCTTCTTACTTGTCTTTATTTTCTCCCACAGGTGTGTGGTTCCATTATTCTGGGAGTCTCTATATGGATACGTGTTAGCGGTGCTCAGCAGGTAAATGCAGTCATACCAGCACCATGCAAAAGGTGGAAACCTCTGCATACACTTTAATTTCCCATGTTCATTTGCACAAATTTGCTATGTTTTTGTTGAGGTGGTTTGTGTGGGTGAAGAGGAATGCATTTTATGGTGTTAAGATTAAATATCATGGTGCAGGTAGTCAGATAAAGTGGTTGATGCAAGCAGAGATAGATGACTATGAGAAGTAGCTGCTAGTGTTATTAATGTAGTTTCATGCAGATGCACACAGATTTCTGTCTGAAAATGTGTCTCTCACCTCTAGTGAAAAATAATTATGGTTTTGTTAATGATTTTGGTGTTAGAGAGAATAATGTGGAGCCATGCAGCTCATAGACTTTTCAATGTTTTTCCCTATTAAAATAGTACATTCATATTTATTCCTAGGGTTACTCCGTATGTTTTTAGGGAATATTTTATCTTTCTCACTATATTCAATAACACAACTCTTATTTCCCTAGTAACTATAACTTTGAAAGGGAGAAAGGATTTTTCCCTTGAATTTTCAACAGCTCCTTAAAAACACCTTATCCTTTTCCCCTCATATTTATATATAAAGAGTCTTAGATGCTCAAGAGTCTAGCATTACAATGTCCTAAAAGTCCTCCTGGAGGGTAGAAGAAAGACCCTGAATTGCCCTCCTGGATTTTTGTATGGGTTATTAAATTACTTTGGATATTATGACTTTTATTTTCTGCAAAGCTAGGGAAAATACAGTTTTGAGGAGCTCTTAATCTTGCAGACATGCAGCAGAGGTTGGTCCTGTTGTTGCAAAGACCCCATGGTCCTGTAGGCCCTTTTGCCCAGAGTGTACCGAATGGCACTGACTCTAAGGTTTAAGCAGTACATTTCTTCAAATGAATTTTGGCCATAGAAATGCAAATTAATTTGAAAGCTTAATTTGAATTCTTCTATTTTCAAAAAGACGTTTTTGGCCATAGAAGTGAAAAAATGGCCAGGTGTGTCATGGAAGCATTTTTTTTTCAACTTTCAGATTGAGCCTTTAGTATAGATCAAGTTGCAGTTCTTCAGATAACTCCCCTGTTGCTCTAGCACAGTCTGTCAGTTAAGAACAATAATTTTTAAGCCAGTATTTTCCCACCTGGAAATAAAAAGATGGTGGAGGTAAGAAGATAGCTTTGTATATTTCCTGCCATTTGGCTGATGACACTGTTTCCCTTAGCCAGTCCGAGATGTCTCATCTGGCAGAGCATGGATGCAAGTGAACTCTGTTCAGGATGACACTGTGTCATCGGGTAAATTAGGTCATGGTGGAGAGTTCTGCCATTCTCTTCTGTGGAATAGGAAGAATCACAACTTTCCCTCCTCAATCAACATTTTACTAGAAGCTAAAACTGCCATACTTGATAGTTGACAATCTGTAGTATGATGCCTCAAACGATACAATGGAGCTTGGACAACCACAACTACTACCATATCTTATTTTTTTGAGAGATTTCCTATTCAGAAAGGAATATTTAAATGTGTGACAAACTGCTTTCCTGAAACGACACTTAGTACTCCCCAAAAACCTAGAATTAAGAGTCAGGACAAAAACTGAAAGCATTTTCTCACATTTTTGCCTCAAGGCAGGCAAAGTTCCCATTCAAAACCAATGTATGTTTCACCTCAGTAATAACTGAGCAGAGCATAAGGATTTGGCTGTAGATGAATAGAGCTTTCTAAGAATAAATAACAGGAGGTTCAGTCCAACTTGGAAAGGGAAAGAACAACACATTCTTCAAATTATACTTGTCTATATACCTTTGCAATTTCCATCAGAAGATACATGTGACAACTTCCAGACATTTTTGCTAATCTTGGCACCAGTCACACTGGAAAATATTCTTTGAACACTTTTCTCTATTTTGGCCTTTGGCCTTAGTCAGTCCTGTGGGAACTGAATAATTTGATATTTAATAATATTGAGGTATATGAATTGTTTAGTTGAATGTCCCACACATCAAAATAAAGTTATTATCTCTGAGGGTAATATTGGAGAGCAAGCCTGGGGAAAAAAAAAAAAGAAAAAAAAAAAAAGAAAGAAAGAAAGCTGCCTTGGAAAATACATCTAACTATTTCTCTAATATATCCAGCATCGCTCTGAGAAGTGTTCTCTCAGGAACAGTCACAGAGTATATTCCTGGCCTTCTAATGACAAACAGAGAGTTTTTTTCTTTAACATTTGGTTAATGTAGAAGAGGTTTTGAGATAATCAAGTCTCCTACTTCCAGTAAAAGGCAAAGATTCATTGACTGAAAACCAACTGAAAGCCCCTTTAAAGACAGAAGATCTTTATCTATTCATTTACTTTGTAAAATTGACTTTCATCTTGTGCAGAAACAAAGATTGTGAAAAAACAGATTTTACAAAGCTCTCCACCAAAACATTTGAGAAGGGAGCATTAGAGCTTTGTTTATTTATGGATCAGAATTTGTCCATAGTTGTTACTCAGTATATTTATCAGTTACAAAATAATTATCTTGTTTTGGGTAATACGGATGTTTTTAGGAGGACCTTCTTGTAGCTGGAAGATTTTTTTTCCCTCTCTTTTCAGGGGATGGACAGCGGCATGCTTGCAGGAGTTAATCTACTAATAGCCGTGGGCTCCATCATTATGGTCCTTGGGTTCCTGGGATGTTGCGGTGCTGTAAGGGAGAGCCGGTGCATGCTGATGTTGGTAGGAAAAAAACCCATTTGTCTGCCTTTAACAGGCCACAGCTTCATTTGATGGATAGAGTCCTTGCAAGTATTATGAAACAAGAATGAGAACCTTTTAATTTAACCAAAAGCATGATTATGATCCTGTGTTTTCATTTCTTACCTTGATTTTGGGCCCCTTCTGAATTCTATTGTGGTAAAAATGATGGTTGGTCTCATCAGCAAGAAGACAAGGTCCAGAGAGACCTGGGCATGTCACTAGCTTTTCTTCTATCCAGACACCATCAAAGTTCCCTCTATCAACTTTCCCCCATTACCTATCTTATTTAATTTTATAAATTCCCAGTTGCTCCCTTTGCTGGTCCACCTAGAATGTCCTCCCTGTCCTCCTGCCCAACTCCCACCTACACACTGTTATCATGCCACTATTCTGGTGTGCGCCTTGTTTTGATCACCAGCTGAGCACACTCTGTCTCGAGCACCACTTTTTCTCATCGTCAAAGAAGAAATAATTGGAGCAGCTCTGACTGGAACATCATTCTACCTACATGGTTATTCAAGCACATGAAAGAGAAATGTTAACTTAGAAGAAATTATATCACCTTGGTCAAAAGTAATATAGTTTTCTACCCCTTCTGTTTTCTTTCCAGTTTTTCATTGGACTACTTCTGATTGTGATTCTTCAGGTCACAGGAGGTATTTTAGGAGCAGTGTACAAATCTCAGGTACAGTATTATTCAAGATTTTCATTGATGTCTTCATATAGTTTTGTTTCTTTCAAAAAATTAATAATATATTTTAACTTGCAGGTGGAATTAGCCCTTAACCTTACTCTAACGGCAAATATGGAAGCACTGCAAAGCACTACAGGAGCAGAGAAAGAGTATCAAGAGACATTCCAGAAGTTTGAGAGAGAGGTAATTAAACAGTAAAAAAAAATGAAAGGGTTGTTATCTCTTTCATCTCTAGCATCTGTCTCTGCTTCATTTTAAGACTACTCTGTCACAGACTTGAATTTCATTCCCTGGGGATAGGGAAGGGTTTGACTTAAAGACAAGTTGAAATACCACAGAAGGAGCTTCTGTTGTCTTGATAGGACATGGTCTTCCCGTGATGATTTCTTTGTGCAATAGTGTTGTCTGTAAGAGCAATGAAGCAAGGACACACCACATGCAAGTGAAATTGACAGTTAGCTAAGCTCTTTCATGAGAGAACTGCATGGCCCTTTCCTACAGCTTTTCCTTCTGAAGGAACATTAATCCTTCACCATATCTCAAATAAGAACACTCCAGTACTTTTAAGGAAAGATAACCCCAGGGATGAGGAAAACACAGGAGTGTATTTAATTTGGAATATCCGACTGCTATAAAGTCATTAAATGCCATGCTTTACTGTGTGACAAGTGGGAAGAAAATATGATGAGAAGTTTATTTTTGTTCTGTTTATACTTTTCCTGGCGCCCCCACCCTGCAAGATGCCAGATGGTCGACACTTAGTGTGAGCTTGCTCCAGGGTATCATGCAGAGAATTCCCTGGAATCTCATTGATATAATTGACAGCACACACCCCTTCCCCTCCCACAAGTACCTGGGCCTGTACATTGATGGAATGCCTGCTCTTCTGGGTTTTTTAGTCCCTGATGGGTGATGACTTTGATGGATAGACTTAAAGTTAATTCTTATGCTTTTAAAGACTGCTGTATGAAAGAAAATGAAACAAGGAACAATATTTAGGTGTCTTATGTTACCTCCACTTCTCCTTCCCATTCCACTTCCAGCCTTGTCCTCTGCTTCTGAGACAGCTTATTTCTTCTGATATAATAAGCAACTCTCTGGAGAGATGAGCAAAATGAAAAATACCATCATTACTGCACTAATTTTTAAATGTACCAGAACTGCTATATTATGTCCCACAGCCTTTGCTTTTTATACAAAATTATGTGAACATTTCCAGCTGGTTTTTAATAGAGGGAGAACCTCAAACCCAACTTTGCACCCCTGAGCTTTAGTGGCTTCAATATAGTGGAGCATGAAGTGAAACTGCACCTGGTTTAGGTTTCACAAACCCCAAATGGAGCCCTGGTCTCCTCAGTCCATTTCTAATTTAAAGGGATAACCATCATTCAAAGTGGTTATTTTTCTAGATTTTGGAGTTTTATGTGCCTGAATTTTACATTTCCAGCCTGGCTTTTCAAGATGTGAAATGTGGATGATACTGGAGCCAGCAACTTACCTTCTGCAAGTATAACCGACAGAAAGAAGTCTTGATTCTCAAAACATGCTACACCCAGTGTTCCAGTTCCATTCTGGCATTGATAATTACTAGCTTTATAGTATGTAAATGTTTATTGAGCACTTTATACTGAAAATTTGGTCTTTTTTCCCCCTATCTCTTCTTTCTTTTTTTTTTTTTTTTTTTTTGACTTGTGCACTTACATTCTTATAAGTGGTATGGAAATGTAAAGGGTGTTTGAGACATACCAATTTGGGACAACTTCCACATGGAAAAAGATGAGATAAAATTTGGGTTTTGTTGTTCCTCTCAGCTCCCTCACCTACTCTCTTCAAACTGAAAATCACCTCTTTTTTAACTCTTCTCCCCATTTACTCCTTTCTTGCAGAACCAATGCTGTGGATTGCTGAATGGAGCTGAAGACTGGGGAAAAAATTTTAACAAACCTGCCTCAAAAATCTGTGAGTGTGAACTAGAGAACCCCTCTAGTTCAGACCTCTGCACCAAATATCAAGGCAGATACATCTATAAAAAGGTGAGAAAAATGTTTACTCTTCTTTCCAAAGAGCCAAGTTTTAACCCAAGGTTATCTTTGGTGACTGGCAAAGTCAGCAGTTCTGCATCTCTCTGAAAACGGAAGGTTTTGCATTCTCTTTGTTAGCCAGAATTACCCCTGTGCCATGTGTTAAGAAGTGACTGTTCATAATTTTGCTCCTTCCTCTTCCTGAGATGCTTCCAGTTTAGGCCCTTAGCAATCTGCAAGGTTACTATTGATGAAAATAATCATGACTTTGGGGTCAGGGTATGCCTCTGGGTCAGAGCTGCACATCAGCTACCCTTTGGCCCTCATTCCCCTCCCAGAAGGTTATGTTCCCACTCAGGCTCATTGTGGTAGTAGAAATGTTGACTTAGAGACTTTCAAAATGCTAAGGTATATTGAAAATCAAATACAATAAATTCAAGACCTTTGGGGTTTTATAATCCTTTAATAAAAAACCCACACTCGTTTTGCAGGACCTGCTGGAAAGAAATCTTGTATACTGTAGGATTCATGGCAGAATACTCAAAGAGTGATTTCTTACAACTACAGCCTTTTGAAAATCTTAAAACAATTAATATAATAATAAGGCAAAATATCTGGTGACAGGCAACAAGAAAACACACTCAGGAGAGTACCATCTAGTAGACAGTAGAGATCCCAATTAACAAATTTCATGGTTTGCCTGTCTCCTTATGAGTAAATCTGGACTCCATGGGTATGAAAAAAAATATGAAAAAATAAGTGCGCAAAATAATTGAATAGCAAAAAATAATTGAAGTTTTACAATGCAGGTGGTGCAAAGTTTGCCAGTATGCACCTAGCACCAAGCAGGTTTTAGCAAATGTCCATTCTGGTTGTATAATTCTCCAATTGTACAGGTCCTTAGTCAGGTCCTGCCTGAGCAGTAAGTTCCTCCCCATGTAATCCCACAGAAGCAAATACTATTTCGAAGAAAAGAAACAGTCTGGTTAAGTAGAGGATGCCAGAACCCAATCTGGAAATAAGATGTATACAAAGAGGCTGTTTTGGCCACACTTTAATGTCTTTTTGGCCTCAGGCAAGCCCTCAAAGGACACATGAGAAGCCATCTGTGAAATTACTGCAGGTGCAAGATATCACAGATTTCATGGTGGTATGAGATTCTAATAGAGATATCCAACTCTTCTGATATGGGAAAAAAGATTTGAAATTCAGTGCAGTTATGAGTCAGCTTAAATGAGAGGTTTTTTGGAAGAACTAGAAGACCCATGTGTTTATTGTGAGAGAGGAAATGTGGTGAAAAAATACAACTACATTTGGAGGGAAGACAGTCATAGTGTTGTAACAGCAATGTAATTTTGATGGATTTAAGCTGTACTTGGCTTTCCCTCCAGTTTGCAGAACGAGGATTGTCAGTGCCTGGAGAAAATGTAGTCACTGTAAGAACAGATGTATGCATATATGCAAAAGGAGAGTAGTCTGCTCAGAACTTCAGTAGTAGAATCTTAGAATAAGCTGAGTTGGAAGGGACCCATCAGGACCATTGAATCCAGTTCCTGGCTCTGCACAGGACAGCCCCAAGAATCACACCATGTGCATGAGAGCGTTGTCCAAACACTTCTTGAGCTCTGTCAGGCTTGGTGCTGTGACCACTGCCCTGGGGAGACTCTTCCAGTGCCCAGCTACCCTCTGAGTGAAGAACCTTTTCCTGATATCCAACCTAAACCTCCCCTGACTTAGCTTCATGACCTTTCCTTGAGTCCTGTCACTGTTCATGAGAGTGAAGAAGTCAGTACCTACCCCTCTGCTTCCTCTCATGAGGATGCTGAAGACCCAGATGTCTCTGCTCCCAGTCTCCTCTTCTCCAGGTTGAATAGAGCAAGTGCCCTCAGCCACTCCTCATACGGCTCCCCCGTCAAGGCTCTTCACTGTCCTCACAGCCCTCCTTTGGACAATCTCTAACAGCTTTATACCTTTCATATATTATGATGCCCAAAACTGCCCCCAACACTCGAGGTGAGGTCGCCCCAGTGCAGAGCAGAGCAGGACAATCCCCTCCCTTGCCCAGCTGGTGATGCTGTGCCTGATGCACTCCAGGACAGGGATGGCCATCCTGGCTGACAGGGCACTGCTGACTCATGTTCAACTTGCCACCAACCAGATCCCCAGGTCCTTTTCCCATGGCACTGCTCTCCAGCATCTCATTCGCCAGTCTAATCACAACATAACCAGGGTTGCAAAATCCGGCACTTGACCTTGTTAAACCTCATATAA
Organism: Corvus kubaryi; assembly: GCF_017639235.1. Lineage (NCBI taxonomy): Eukaryota > Metazoa > Chordata > Aves > Passeriformes > Corvidae > Corvus > Corvus kubaryi. The sequence goes on from NW_024580671.1 coordinate 8,307,886, forward strand.
TTGGTGGTTGCCCATCCCTCTGTTTTGCCGAGCTCTCTCTCTAGGGCCTTTCTGCCCTCAAGAGAGTCAACAGCTCCTCCTAGTTTAGTGCTGTTGGCAAACTTACTTAATATTCCTTTGAGTCCTGCATCCAAGTTGTTAAAGGAACATGTTGAAGAGACTGGACCAAGGAGGGAGCCCTGCAGAATCCCTCTACTAACCAGACTCCAGCCTGATGTTACCCCCCCTTACTATAATTCTTTGTGCCTGACCCATGAGCCAGTTGCTCACCCATGGCATAACATGGTTATTTAGCTGTATGCTGGGCATTTTGTCCAGAAGGATACTGTGAGACAGCATCAAAATCTTTGCTGAAGTCCAGAAAGATTACATCTACCAGCTTTCCAAGATCAGCTCGATGGGTTATCCTGTCATAGAAGGAAATCAAGTTCAACAAGCAGGACTTTCCCCTCATGAAGCCATGCTGATCACTCTCTTACATCCAGCCCCAGTCTAAGAACACCAAACATTTGACAAAATTAATTTTTAAGCTAGGTTTTATAACCAAATATTTTTAGTTTATCCAAAGTCTAATAATAAACCTTGAAGTTTCAAATCCAAAGATTAGATTGGTGGGAAACTGAAGTTCCCTTTCAGATCTGGTCATGGCTGCCTTGGCTCTTTCCTAGTAGTGAATGATCATCAAGGGAAAGTAAGAAAAAACCACTTCTTTCCTTGTTAACTGAAAATTATGCAAACATTAGGCATTACAGCTGTATGTCTTCCTTTGAAACAGTAACTTTTTATGGTCAGCTACTAAATCTTCATGCTTGGGAAGGCAAAGACTTTCGCAGAGCATAAAGTACACATGTGCTTTCTGTGTTCATTAGCAACAAGCCAGAGTAAATTCAAATAGCCTTTCTTTAGCAGAGAGTTAAAGAGAAAGAGAGAGTTTGAGAGAGTTTATTTAGAAGATTCTTTCCTATATAACCATAGAATAATGTTGCTTACCTATAATTAATAATTTTGTTTTATTTTTCAGCCTTGTGGAGAAGTGATTATGAAAATACTAAAAGACAATCTGGCCATAATTATGGGGATCTCCTTTGGACTGGCTGTTATTGAGGTACCAATGTACACTGTTAAAATATTTAGTAGCTGACAGGAAATATGTTCTACTTGGAAATACATTGGGAATGGGATTAAAACACATGGCTTGCTCAATTAATAGACAAGGGAAAACCACCTCTCAGCTATAACCTTACTGTTATTACATATAAACAGTATATGGCTGCTGAGATGCAAACTTCAGGTGGGACCAGACCACCCTGCTGCCAGTACAAGTGTATCACATGGGACATTTTCTTCAAAAAAATTGCCAGTCCTGAGGCCACGCTGTGCCCTGACACTGAGGCCCTGTGTACAGAGACGTGTGCGAATAAACAGCACAAGAAGACATGAGGGAGAATAGCCAGACTTTTCCTCCTCTTCCTCATCTTTGCTTGAGGAAAAAGTCAACTCCTAAGAAAACTTAGCCCCTAAAGTACGTATTCCTATCATTGAGAAGTTTTGATGCAAAATTATAATGCTGAGGCATTAAAACTTTAAGCATCAAGATCCTGCATGAATGTGTCTGAGTGCACACGTGTGATGCTCCATATATTCCTGTGTGTAAACCACCACAGAGTATGTGAACTGTTTATTTTAATTTCCTCACCATACACTGAAGAATAACATGCAAGATTTTCTCTGAAGAGAGGTGGAAAAGAAGTGAGGCTAACCAGTCAGCTACTTGATTTTGATTTGAATAGGAGAAAATGATAAAGAAACAGGGAATTTCATCATGATGCTTTCTTCAGTCATTTTTTTTTCTTTTCACTCTTCCTCCTTCTTTTTCCTCCACCCTCACTCTCCACCAATGGATGTTTGAGGGAAAAAAAGAAATGACAAAGATTGCTGTGGAAAGTTCAGTCTGTTACTCAAAGCAAAAACTTCTTAACATCATTGGCAGAGGATTGCTCCTCGTGGTAGAAGAGTGGACAAGAGCCCCAACTCTGTGTTTCCAGGAAAACTGGAAAAGTGTGTTTCCAGGAAAATAGTAGTAAGTGGGGAAGAACTATGTAGCTGCAGCACTGGAAGAGGACAGGCCACCAACTTCTTACTCAGCACAGGCTTTGTGGTATTTAAGGAGCTATATGTGGGGGGTCAGATCTCTCACCCATATGTTTACTTTGAGGGGAAAATAGGTGAAATACACCAATATTAAATGGCCTTAAAAATATAAAAGAGGTGTAAAATTGCTTCTGTATCCCTAAGGCAAATTATAAGTCACTTTGCTCTAGTTACTGCAGTTATGTGAGCTGTAGCCTTTAGTTCATTGGCCATCATTCTTTCCTGTTTCCAGCTGCGTTTTCTATGGTGGCTGCCTCTCCCAATCATAAAAGGATTAGAAAAAAAAAAGAATAAACAATATGAGACTCAGATAGCACAAACTGTGAGATGGTTATTTACACTTGATAAACATTTGGCCTTTCCATATTAACTCAAGCAACTGGCCTCTTGCTTAACCACCTCTCTGCTCCAGAAAATCCCAAATAAAAAGAAGTGGTCTTCCTTCCTCTGCCTGCTTCATTATACCACTTGTGGGCTGCTACTGCTTTCAGCTCACCCTACTAGTGAAAACTATACAGATAAGAAGGGCCCAGTTTCATGTGGGTGCAAGGACAAATGTACCATGCAAGGGCATGGTATGTCAGGGAAGCCCTGTCAGTTTATTCCAGCAGTGAGTCCATCCCTTTGTCTTAGCTCTGTGTTACATATGCTCTTCTCTGTCTCTATTTTAAGTAGATAAAGTATTCCAGTGTTTATGGCTTCAAAGGTGTCAGTTGGGTGCTTTCCATTTTTGTGGAACACCTTCACAGACTGGTTAGTTTTAAATCCAGAAGGAAGCTTTCTGATCTGATCTCACCAGCTGTCTGCCACAATTCATGGAATTTTACCCAGTAATTCCCAATACAGAAGGTGATCCTACCGAATTTTCTATTTCAAGTAACAGCTTCTTCAGTGAACTCACTATTGTTTCTAACCCAAGTCCATAAATGATAAATTTAAAATACTTGTTGCATGATCATTTGCAACTCAAAACAGTGAGGTATGTGTACAGATGTATACCTGTATACAGTATGCACACGTATGTGTATACCTGTATACATACGCTTCACACATATAGTTACACAAAAGAGAGTGACACTAGAAAAGAAGATTTCAAAGGGAGACAACCCTTAGAATACACAGTGAACATCCCTCTAACTTTATCAGAAAAGGAAATGCTCAATTTTTGTCCAAATTCCTTAACTTGTCAGTAATTACTGCTCCATTACAGCTAACAACTGCATTTTAAACACCCAGAGGTATGGGGTTCCCCATCCACAGAGGCAATCCATCTTTAAACAAATGAAACTTCTCCATGATGTCTGCAGTCTTACCTGTGGTATATACTGACTTCATTAAAATGTCTCTATTCTGGAGTTGTACTCTGTAAGAGCCACATTGGAAAAAATCTTCTGCATAGCAGATTTAGCCCGCATGTGAATCCAAGACATTTTCAAACAAAATATTCCCATTGTGTATCAGTTGTATCTTGGGATTTCCAGCACTGCCAAGTAATACCAGAAATATCTTTGTTTTCCAGATTCTTGGTTTGGTGTTTTCTATGACCCTCTACTGCCAGATCAGGAGAAAATGAAACTGTCAAAGTGTCAGAATGATGTCACCAGTCAAATCAAGACCTTTCTAGATAGAAGGCTAGAGATTTGGTTTGGCACATTCAGACAAATATATGCATGTCCCAGGCAGCTGTTCTGATGAAAACAGCAGCCCTTGTCCACATGATGTCTTTATCATTCATAAGACTTAATGATGTGAATATGATTTTTTTATTTGCAATAAACATCTTTGTTTATGTTTCTGAGGTGTTTATTTTGTCTGAAGACAGCAATAATGTCATGCTGAGAGTCTGATTTCACCATGTGGTGTGCCCTCATGAGTGTTGAACCACCCACAGCCAGAGTCACCATAAACAGCTGCAAACCATCATGCAGTGGCTGACTGCTCCAGGGAACTCAGGCCCCTGGGCACCTCTGCTTGTGGAGCAGGGTGTTTTCATTAAGAGAGTTGTGGGTCAGTTTGACACTTGATGTGGTCAGGGTTTTGTTACCTGTGAAAAGGGCAGGGACTAACTTGCATCGTGTCCAAATAGGAAAGCCACAGCTCCTTTCAGGGATGTTTAAATCAGTATCCTGGCAGCTGAGATGGTCGCTGTCTGGCCCAAATGATGCTTAGGTTGCATAAATAAGCTGGATGTAGTAGTATATGTTTTGCAAATAAGCATCAGTGGTAGAATCCAAGACCATGTGGAGGCAAAGCATACACAGAAGTCATGCAGGTAAGGCTTTGCCCAGGGTGGCTGAGGCAAGTGGGTGGACAAACACAGGGCATGGCCGGCAGCACAGCAGCAGCCACATAAAGCCTGCCTACCTTTGGACTGACCACTGCATGCAAGTGTTTGGGCCCTGAGGTACTGACAGCCCTGATTGTTCCTGCCCAGCTGCCTGGGGTACTCTGCACACTGCCCATGGCAAGGACACCACATCAGCCTCCTGGGCCAGTTGGTCCCTGCCCCACCAATGTCACAATAGGGCTGGTCTCCAGCTCCCCTGCCTGGTCATGGAGTCCCACCAAGATGGGCCCACCCATGTGTCCTGGTGTGGCCTCAGCCCATGCCCAGGAAGTGCCTGATGCCGGGGACTGGGGCTGCCCTGGTGCCCTGCACTGCCCCACTTCTGACTGGGATGGAGGGATGGGCCAGACTCTGCCTTGCCACCCCAGCGGACCCCATGTGGTCCCAGCCCCTGGGGAGCTGCTGGCGTAGGTTACCCTCTAACAAAAAGTAGATGGCATCAGGGACAAGATTTTTAAGGTATGAGGAGGTCTAATGATGCCCACAGGGACCTGCTGAGGTTTTACACAGCAGGCTGGTGGCCTCCCTGGTGTGTGTTGGGATTAACTGATTTATTCAGCTCCACTGGACCCCCATCTTCATATTAGGAGCAATGATAAACACCTCACACAGCTGCTCTTAAGAGAAAACCATGTATCATGTTCCTCTAGTTAAAGACCCCTCAGGTGCCCTCAACCATCTCAAAGCACACCCTGACTGCTCCCATCCTGACAGAGCAATGCAACTGTTGCTTACAAATGCATTAAAAGCTTTCCGAGATCAGAGACCTTTGTCCATGCCTTATTCCAACAGAACTGGGTTCAGGTAAAATTAATCTGCAGCAACCAGAATTTTTTTAAAACTCAACCGGAGGAAATTTCTGTCCCATCTCCCAACCTTCCCTAGCACTCAGACCATTAGGCCAGGCAGTGATTCCTGCTTTCAGTAATTCATGTGTCTCCCAGGAAAGTCATCTAGCTACCAGACAGTTCTGGCACTTGTCCTTCCCTCTGCTGAACCTCAGAAGCTGTGCCAGAAAAATTCAAACTTTGTTGGACCAGAAAAAAACCATGACTCCATAACCCAGCTGTACTAACTGGAAAAAGAAATGCTGGCTTCTAGTTCCTTCTCCTCCCCAGAGTGTTTTTTTCTTTGCATATCTTATCCATGATCTGAAGTCCTGGGAGCTGAGCCTGAATCACCCAGATCATGGTATGGCACCTAGAGTCCTGGATTATCACTACAGAAAAAAATTGGGAATATAAGGGCAGCATGGAGAGAGAATTGCACATTCCTCTTCTTCCTCCTCCTTCCCATCAGGAGGATTAGTCTCTTATTTGAATGAGGCACCAGAGGGACTCCCACAGAAAGGGGTCTTAGAGCTGTGGATGCCTAATGGATGGACATGAAGGGGAAATTACAGCTCACCTGTGCTGCCAGGAGGAGTCAACTTCGGGCAGCTGTAAACTTGAGTATTACCAGCATGGATTTGTAATGAGCGTTGACAAGAGACTGACAATGTACGCTGGCTCAGACACCAGTCTGGTCCTGTAAGCTGCTCTGGGGGATCCAGATGTGTAAAACCAAGCTGTTAATACACCTAAATTTTGGTTGTCTACTGCCTGGTTTTGGATATAATCCTCAAAATAATCTTTGCTTGCATCAAAATAATGATGTATTGATACATCAGACTTTTTGTTAAAACAGTTAAAACTGTTGATATTAAAACATTAAAATCAGCATCAAAACGTCTTCAGTGAGGAACTTTGACACAGGCATTTTATCTGGAGCTAAGGTGAACAGTTCCTCTGTTTATTTAGGCAATTTGTCTCTATTACCTAAAGCTCTAAGGAATAAAACTAAAGCACTGTGATTATATGCTACCATGACTGTTTAAATGGGATTGAGCCAATGAAGTAATTCAGAATATTATCAGCTTGCTGGTGAAGTGGGTTTGCCACTAAAACATGTCCATTGCCTTTGATGTTGCAAAAATTATTTACTTCTAATATTCTGTAGCCTCTTGAAGTTTTCTCCCTCATTTTTTTCAATGGAAACAGCAAAATGCAAAGAATAAAACAAAAAGAAATCTGTCTGGATAAGATTAATCTGGCCACATGCAAAACAATGGAGTAGAGACTCGTATCACTGAATTATGAAATGGTTTGGATTGGAAGATACCTTTAAAGACCATCTAGTCCACCCCCACTGCCATATCTGAGCTACCAGTTTGAACTCTCCCTATAATAAATGAAGAGAAAAAACACATCTAGGATTTGAGCCATCTCATTTTAAAATAGATGTCCAAAAGGTTAGGTGAGTGATTTTCATTGCAAATAGGTGAAACTGGAGTGAAAGAAACCCACCCTACAATACTGAACTTGTTAAAAACATTAGAAGCACTGATCAGTCAGGAAAGAGCATTAGTTTAATATTCCATGAAGGTGCATTGATTATTCATTGATTCATTGATATTTTTGCTCAGTTGTAACCCAGCCTGCTAGGAAATGAACCCCGTCTACTCTCTAGGCTGGTAGGATAAGATTCATCTGGTGTGCACAATGATGTAACAGAGATCCTAGCACCATTCCTTCATGTCCTCTTGGTATTCTTATCAAAGAACATTTATAGTAAGCTATTGACTCAAAATAGCAATGGGACACTTTTCTAAGTCCACAAACACTTTTTAATCATGAAGTCTGGAATTGCTGAAATGGAATTTTACAATAAATCCTTGACAGGACAATAAAACCATAAGGGTTTTCTTTTGTGGAGTGTTGGGGAAGGTTGTTTTTGTTTTTTCACAACCATCTCATCATCTCAAGGTTACCTAATAAAATCGAGCATACAGAGGAAAGACACATGTCCAAGATCTTAGTTCTTTAAAATAGTAAAGGGAGAAAAAACATTTATCATTATAGTCTTAAATAGTATAAAAAAAAGAGTGGTAGGAAGAAAGACAATGTCTTCTCAAAGTCCCTGCCTTTGCCAGTGGAGCTAAATTCCACCTTAAAACCAAGTCTATTTAAAACACACTGGTGATTTATCATGTCAAAACCAAACATCTATTTAATGGCAACAGATAAGACATCCCACCTGGGTCAAAATTTCTCTGAAGGATTTGTTATGTCATTTAAGGGATTTGGGGGGGAAAAGTGTTGCTCTCAGAAAGGATTGTATCTGGGGGGAAATGCAGCCCAAATAGAAAAAGAAAAAAAAAATTATGGCAAAATATGAGTCATTAAAGCAATGTCAGGAACAATAAAGGGAACATTAATAAGTCTATTATTGGAAATAAAAATTAAGGAAGAAAAAGACAAAGGCAGATATATAAAAAAAAAAGATTTTGAAAAACTGAAAGAAGAACAAAGCAAAACAGGACAGGTCAACTTAAAAGAAAGAAAAAAATTAAATATTATCAAGATCCAAGAACTTGCTGCACTCAACTCATCACGAGGTGAATTTGGTCCCAATCCACCTTTGTGGCCTGGATGCCATGTTGAAATCAAATTCAACATATTCTTAAATCAGTGCTAAATCTGCCCCCAATCTGTCTGGCTATCCGGACCTCTGAGAAGCTGGGGCTCATCAGAGCATAGCTGGTAGCCAAAAGGTACACCAAGAGACAGCTGTGCTAGTTTATGGCCTCTGGGAATGCCTGGAGAATGAAACCAAGGAGGTGAAACAGCTGGCTTTCCCTCTGGAAAGGACACCAGAACACTGGATCTGGCCAAAGTATTTTTAGAGACATGATTGAGTGAGGTAGAAGGATTTATTTTTAAATTAATATGGAGGGTTATCAGTTTAGATTTTGAAATAGGATTGAAACTACAAAACTAAAAACCAGTTCTTTGGCTCTGCTGAAAGACCTATCTTAACTGCTTAGCCCAAGGTTTTCTGGAATGGGAGAAACTCAACTGATTTAGACTGGATTCAGCTCTCCTCAGCTGAGGGGATGTTTGACTTTTGTTTGTTTGGGGAGCTCAGTTAGAGAGCAGACATCTAATGTTGCTCCAGGCCAGAAGCAAAACCTACCCCTGCAAAGATTCAGGCTGGTGAAGTTGCCTGGACATTTCTCCTCCACGAGGGAACTGGGATGTCCTGATAAGGGGAAATGTTACATCAGGACTTCATTCAGGGACCAAAGGGAGGCTTGGATCTCTTCTGGCTTCATTCATGGCAATTTGATTATTCTTAATATCAAGTAAACTGGCAAGTTTTCTCCCCACCCCTGTCAATTGCAATATTCTCATCCTTTCACTGAAAGACTCTTTTTTGTGCAGTGGTTTGGATTAAATTCCTTTTTGTTCTTTTCAAGTATTTCTTTTTTGAACTGAAAGCTGACCCCTTGGTGTGTTTTGCAAAATGCTCAGCTAGCTTGGGTTTCTTGGGGAGATAGAGGGGTGATGTCATTCACCACGTGATAATCCTTTATCTATCTGAACTTGGACACTGGGGAGGAATGGAAAAATCATTCCTCTTCCTTTCTTTCTCAAATCCACTTACAATTTTTTTTCTCTTTGTAGAGAAATAAAAGTCTCCGCTTGTTCCTAGATTTTATAAAATTTTCTTGAGCAGTCCAGAATTCTTTAAAAGACAGGAAAAAGAGACACAGAAAAGGCATGGAGGAATAAGAGGCAAGCGAGGTCCTTGTGCATTAAGAGGCATAAGAGACATATAATACTCTTCTTTCCTGATCTGTGAGGAGCTCAAATTCAGCTAATATAGGTCATTAGAGAGACTGCAGTTTCTTCACCTGCATTAACCTGTGAAAGACTGGAAAAGACTGTTTGCCCTATTTTTTCATGAAAATTAAAGTAAATTGTGCTAATGGATTTGCACACACAAGGCTATGGAAGAAACTGGTTAAAACAACCAGACAAAAACTATGGACAAACACAAGGGCATTCTCAGACAGCTTCATAAAACAATCTCAAGGCATTTCAGTGCATCAGCTGAAATGAAATCACACTGGAAGTCTGTGACCTTGCTTATGTAAGAAGATTAATTAGTGGTTTACAGGGGTTGTATTAAAAGGCCCAAAGTGTCAGCATACTGTTTCACGTCTGCCATTGTGAACATAATGTGTTTCTAAACTGTTTCAAACTGTGCTTTTATGTTTTTGTTATCTAAAAGATTTGTCAGATCAGCTAAACCCAGGTTGATATATGAGTACTGACTATTTCACTGCTGTAATGCATTTTCTTGCTAAAGTTTCAGCTGAATCTATTACTTTGCTTTAATACAAATGTTTCCTAAACCCTATTTCGTGATACTCATGAGTTAAATTAGCAGCAACTCTCTGAAACATTAAGTCTATCATTATTCAACCTGACATTAAGTTCTTTACTATTACAGTTAATTCAGACCAGGGAGGATCTTTTGTAGATTTGATTTGTTGGGGAAGAGAAATAAATTCAATGTACTTACTACTGTCTCTGTTAAAAAAATATCTTTTAGAATGTATTTGGTTTTGTCCAAAAATTTCTGTCAAAACCATTGATAACATAGCTTTTCAAAGCTTAGTTTCTCTGTCATTGTTTAGGAGTGTACTAAGTGTAACAATTATTAGGAAGTAGAGCCATGGAAATGAATGTTTCCTGTTCATTGGTGCCTGCAGTATTTACTTCTGTTTCCTGCTTGGACAAGTGCCTACTGCTGCAAAGACTGTTGAGATCCTCTGGAACAGGATTAAAATAGACTTTTTCAAGAAAAGCCAGTGACTGAGGAAGTTGTTTACTAGATAGTATATAGCAATGGTGTGAAGAGGAACAGAAATGGATATACCAAAGCCATATACCAGCACTGCATTGATGTGTAGGAAGGGAATTGCAATCTCTTCTCCCACTGCTGTAGAAAAGGAGTTCGGAGCACACTGCCTTGGTATCCTGGCTTCAAACAAATGGGGCAAAGACTAAGGATCATGTGGAAACAAGGCTCAGAACATCGGAAACTAAAGTGAATGAGAACAACAGTAGGTGAAAGGGGCAGGTGAGACACAAAGCTGAGATATTTTGGGACAAGAAGGAATGGCCTCAAGTTGTGCCAGGGGCCATTTAGATTGGATATTAGGAAACACTCATGGAAAGTGTTGTCAAGCAACAAGAGTCTTTCCAGGGAAGTGGCTGAGTCATCATCCCTGAAGATATTTAAAAGACAAGTAGACTCAGGGACAATGTTTAGTGGGGATGGACTTGGCAGTATGAGTTTATCACTGGACTCGATGATCTTAAAGATATTTTCCAACCTAAATGATTTTATGCTTCTATTACGCAGTGATTCTATAGCATAATTAATTGCAACTCTGAGAGGAATTCAGAGAGCCACAATGTGTATAACATGAACTGGGGTGCAATCGGAGTGACAAGACAGAAGTTTACAACCCAACCTGATTGGAAGTCTGATGGATCCCTGCAGCCTCTTGCCAACTGATCAAGGACTGGGATGTTTGTCAGCATAAATGAGGAATTACAGACTACTGAACACAACAAAGTGTGCTGAAAGATGAAGGAAATAAAGATTTGTTTTACAGGATTTCAAAAAGGTCCTCTGCTCTATGAGATATTCTAGATTGTAAAAGGATTCGTCACATTAAGTACAGGAAATTGTCTGTCAGATATGGGTTTGAGTACTGTGGTTGAGGTACAAAATATCCAGATGTGCTATCGCTGATATGCTTAACACTCTGTAACACAATTATGATGAGTTACCTTCTGCTTGTGATTTAAGATTCTGCTCTCATTCTACACATGGACTGTTACTGACATGGGGAACTTCCTGCTATTACCTTTCTCATATTCCTCATATTCTCATTCCTCAGTCTTTCAGCCAATAGAAAAAGGATTTGAATCAATAGAATAAAGAGGCCATTTTAGATTTCATTGTGATGAACTTGTTTAAATGTAATTTTTAAAATATATACACAAAGAAATACATAAACCATCTGAGAAAAAGAATTGCCTGTGGCTTTAACATAAGAGATGTGCTACAGATGAGAAAAGCTGTGGACAAAAGACTTCAAGGGCAGTTTTGTCAAGCTGGAATTGGCTCTGCTTCAAATATTCTTGAAAGACTAATTTTCTTTGGATGGTAGTGACCATAGGTTGATATTAATAATGCAAGCCCATTCTAGTAATGTGTGGCTTTAACTGTGATAACCGCAACAATATTATGTCAAAGGAACAACTGCCATGAATTTCTTACTGTGTGGAGAATTTTGTTTGCAGGTGGAGCGCATTTTATATCTTCCAAGAGGAACACTTGAGTTATTTCTGGTCATATGGCAGCCATTCCTGAAGCTTGAAACAATAGGTGAGAAAGTTAGTATAAACCTTCTGTTCTTGTAGATTCATGATATGAATTTATGCCTATTGTCTGATGGCTATCACTTTGAGTTATATCGGAATAGAAATGTATTAGAGAGCCTGGAACCATGTAGGCAGAAATTAAAAATGTGCACAAAGAGATGAAAACAGAAATTAATATTGACATTTTCTCAAGAAATGCAAGCCACCAGACTGAATATTTAGAGAGTATTTCACAGGGTAGCACACTTCATGTACTACTGCATATTACATATCCTGACCATCCCATCACAAACATGCTAAAGTCTCCACAAAGAGAAAATACAGAAGTTCTCTTATCTGATCTGAATTTCAGTAGATCTGTTTATCAAATTTAGATTGGAAAATTAAGGGGGATTCAGTCACCTAACAATGCATTTTGTGTCTTTTAGACTTCTATGGCTTTTGCTTGGGCTCTCACTGCTGCTTGATGAGACCATGTATATTCTCTGTCCTGTGTTACACCTGGCAGCCCTCCACGGGTTTCTTCCCCACCTTAGCGGAACTAAAGTGAGACAATTTACTTTAACACTCTTGATTCAATCTCTGTCTCCCTAGAAAATATTTTCTATCACTTGACTACCAGTTATGAAGGTTGTTGCAACAGGCTGCTTACATGGAAAAAGCAGAAGTCTAGAAAAGTTTGGTGTACACTTGAAAGAGAATGAATGTGTCAAAATGCTGCTATGGGCTAGATACCCAGGTAGCCGGCTGTTAGGAATGCTAATGGGGCTACAGTGACTTCACAGTGTGCTGGAGATAAGACAAGGAATAAAGCCTGCGTTCTGAAGTAGCTGATCTGACTGCGAGAAGGAAAAGACACAGAAAAGCTCTTGTGGACCTTGTGGACTTAGTGTTCTGTTCACATGAAGGAGTGACATGCAATCAGTAAAGCCACAGGCATTAGGAATAAATTAATTTCACAGGCAGCAGAAAGGAAAAGAAGGCTGCAAGGAAGGGAATAACTAAAATGTTTTAAGGTTGCAAAGTGCAACTCAGTTACACTTCCTCTTCCGAGACTTCATCATGCACCTGGGAGCAAAGTTATATTGGCATGGAAAATGGTGGGCAGTTTGAAACAGGTGATAGTAGAAAGCAAGGCAGCAAGCTCTACCTTAATTAATGTTCATGGGTTGTCCTGAGGCTTGTCAACATGCTGAGGACAGTTTTCTCAGGCTTTAGAACTGCAGAACACACAAAAATTGTGGCCCCAGGATACTACTTTCCATTGCCTCTCCAGTGAGTATGTTTAGCTTATATTTTGTATGTCATATGTGTCTTATTACTCTGGCCAATGTGTGGCTACACATTTTGCAGAGCTCAGGGGTCACACATAGCCTAGAATGTGACAAATTCTAGCAAGGATATATACAGTTATTAAGGCCCAGGTGCCTGAAAAGCATGCAAGGCATGACTAGGGATATGGGTCACAGCAGCCTCTCTGTTGGCAGCCTGCTGTCAGGCACAAGACACGGCTCAGCACCTGAGCCACACTTTAAAGTTTAGCATTTGCCTGCAGCCAAGAAGTGTCCACCCCACTCGAGTATGGATTAGCACAGTGAATGGAAAATAAGTTTTCACAGTCAGTTTATAATTTATCATTTTTACTTTTCTGTAGGATTTTGCAAATATTAGAGAGCAGAACTACACATTAGGGACACTGGGGACAGGTGACGTGCTAGCAGATGAAGTGGATTTGCAGAACAACAGTGAATTAATCAGATAACAGTATGCTTTCACAGATTTTCAAACCATGCTTTAATTTTAAACCACCTTGTTATTCTATGCTGAAACTGCAGAATTCTGCAGAGCATGGTACTTGTTAATTGTAAACACTTAAATTGCTAAACCACCAAGTTTCTGAAAAATATTTCTATTTTTTCTAACAAAAATTGAAGAGTATCAGGCTGGTGACCAGACAACATTCACAGACAGGAGTCAACGCTCAAGCAGATATGGTGAATTTGTGCAAGCTCAGAGTAGCAACAAAGAGCACCACATCAAAATCTTAGAAAACAGAAAACGGTATTGTTCTCTTTACCCTGATTTAGACTAAGGAATCATTGGGAAGCAACAGATTACAAAAGAAAGTTGGTGTTTAGGGCAACAGTGCTGTGTCATTTGTGGAGTAATAATGTTCTCTTTAATGCCAAAAATCTCATTAACCCAGGAGACAAAACGGGGCCAAATCCTCATCTGATGTCAATCAGCATGATTCCTTTGACATTAGCATGGCTTCAATGTGTTTTGTGGAGAAATAGCAATTTACTTGAGCTGAGGGCTTTGCCCTTGTGTCGTCTCATAGCTCAAAGAAATTAAGCTGCCTTCCAAGTTTTCTGACTGAAGTTGTGTATAGTTTAAATCTTGTTGCAAAAAGTCTGCTCAAATACGTTTTTTTCCTTTCTGTTTCAAACAATTTTGCATATTCATCACATGAGTTTAATGGAATATGTCTAATTTTCATCAAACCATGGCAAACCAAGAAATGTTCACAGGTTACGCCAATGACCCATTTTGCTGAAAAAATAAAAATGCACTTAAGCTAAATTTATGTTGTTGAAATGGTTTCTTTTTTTTCCTTGTTTTTAAATTTGCAATGAAACATGAAGAAAGTTAGCATATGAGACATTTTACATCTCATTAATAACATTTTGACAGTTCTGCTTTGAAAGCCTACTCGAAATAATGCAAAAATCCAAGAAAATTACGTCAATACTATTTTAAGTTAGAAAGGCACCCTTTTTCATTTTTGGTTTTTCTTTGGTCATGTATAAAGTGGCCTGTCTTAAATTTGCAAAGCACTGTAAATTCAGTTAGAGATATGCTTTTATCCTTACTGAAATTAACAGGAAAATCATAGGAAGTACAATTTTCCATGTTTCATGGTGAGAACACCCTACACAGACTTTAATGGTAGCTGAGATCAGGAGTGCTGCATACTTCCTCCTGCTATGATAGGTTTTGCAGTTATTTTTCATACCTCTGCCATCACTAGAGTCAACTTTTTTATTAAGTGAGGTATTGAGTAGGTTTGTGCATTCATTTCATTTGTTATGGTAGTCCTAAAAATCTCACAGTCTTTCACGTGTGTGTGTCTCACCTGCAACAGGCTACTTCCTCAGTGAATTCACTTAGGAGGTGAATGTTGCTGAAGACCAACAAGCAAGATTTGTGTGGAGCTTGAGAGAGAAGGAAAGGACCTGAGAGGGGTTGGTCAGCCCCCGTAGTGAGGAGGACCTGCCCATGAAGGGCTGAAAGTCCCAGTGGAAGGAGTCTTTGAGGGGACTCAGTATCACCAACAGGAAGTCAGGTCTGTGTTGGTGATTCTGAACGGGGGGTCTGAATGCCAATGGTCTTCCCTAGGAGGAAGGAGGCAAGAAAATGGTGCCAGTAGTTTGGAGATATTTACATACCAGTGCATGAAGTGCTGTGGTGGATTATTTGGGAGAGGGGGACATGAGAAAGGATCAAACCTCTTGGAGCAGATCTACCTAAAGAGAAAGCTCTTAGTTTCAAATTTCCCTGCACCTTTGTCATCTTTTCCTATTGACCCCGTGACCATGGCAGGAAACCTCCTTATAGCTTGGGTTTAGTGTGACCCTGCAATCAGAAGACACGACTGTGTGCATCTAATCACGTCACTTGTGATTGCCACCATGAATGTGGAGAAAAGTCAGAGTGGGTGAGGACATGGTGAGCCCTGGTGCTGCCTGAGCCTGGAAGGATCTGATGGCACATCTAAAGAAATAAGTTTTTGTAAGTAGAAAAGTAGAGAGCATTCCTCAAAAGAACTACACAAGAGGACCAAAACAAGCTGTTTCCAAGTAGACCCTTGGAAACAGCTAGGGCTCTGCTGGCATGACTTTGTCAGCAAGTCTGGAAACTCCTAACTGAAGCACAGCTCCAGCAGCCAGGCTTTAGTGCAGATCAGGACTCAAAAAGGGCCAGGATGCTCTGATGCATAATTTCCAATGCAGGTCCCGCTAGATTAGGATGTGTTTTTCATTTGAAGTTGAGCTACTCTAACCCAATTCCCTCCAAACAAACAAACAACTGAACGAGCAAGCAAACAACCCTGTGGGAGGGATGGCTTATTCGAGCACAGCAGGGAGAAAAGTGGGGTGGGAACCAACTGGCTCCAAGTGTCGGCGCTGGCCTTGTTTTCCCCTATAACTTTCATCCTGTTTGTTGCTGTTACCAGGGGTTTACAAACTCAAAGCAAACATCTGGTCTGGTTTAATACCAACAAGAAATACCAACTGGATATTATTTTTGATATGATAGTAAAGGAGTTTGATAGTGCTCATGCTGACAGAGCCACCACACCATTTACAATCTCTAAAACTAAATTGGTTTTCATAAAACCCTTGTGAGATCGTATTAGGACTGACAATTAAAGTTATAATGCAGCCTAGCCTGCTGAGGAGCAGTAAATTTTCTGGGAATTTGGTCAGTTGGTTACATTGATTTTATATTAAGTTAGAGAAAATTTTGTTCATGTAAAGGCAAAAGCAGTTTAGATCTGTTTCATACATTGCAGCAGGGTCTCACTGATTAAAAATACCTGTGCCATTTCCAAACTTGTCGTCATATTGGCTACATGACTGTTATAAGCAACCCCCCCCAAACAGAAAGATCTGAAAGTTCAAAGCTTATTTAACTAGAGACTGCTTGTAAAAGGGAAAAAATGCCATTTCTGTATGGAATAATGGCTCATAACTTTTCCAGCATTATTTTTCATTAATATCGCCTGAATCTGATATGCATGTTTCACAGCAGACTCTAAATAAGAAATCTGGTACCTTTTGGCATGTTATTCCTGTACCATCTGGCTAACAGGTACTGTACTGTTCTTGCAGCGTGACGCACCAAATAAAAAAGTCAGATCTTTTTAAAGTCACAATAAATTTCCCAAATGAGTTTGTGTGAAATGTTAAAAAGCAGAAGATAGAGGTTTTGGGTTACATTGCCTCTAATTCGAAAGGGGGATAAGTAGAGCCAGGTGGGCTACTTAGCCAATACCTGCCTGTTCCAGCTTTTTGAATCTGTGAACATTACACCCGGATACAGATGGAAATTGGAAACAATAAATGATTATTACAGAGACTTTATCATCCTGTAACTCGTGCACAAAAGATGAGCCACTCTCAAGGACAGTTTGAAAGTGTGCTGCTTAGGCATGTATCCGGACAGATGTGGAGGAGTAAGAATATGCCATATATCAATCGAGAGGAATAAGATTTTTTAATTCCACTGTGACAAGCACAAGCATCTTCTAAAAAAACAAACCTCCCCTTCTCAGTATTAATCTGGTTTCTTTCTGATGTCCCTTTTTTGGTTAAGATGAACATCTCCCATTTCCAGAAATCTGTTAGTCCACAGCTGGAAATGAGGGATGGTACAAGCAGATAGATAGAAAAAAGGGGCTCACGATACTTTATCAGTTACAGCTACAAGTCATAAAGGCAAGCTCAGACAGTTATGTTCTTCACTCCCACTGGCCACATCAGACTTACAAGTCTGTATTCCCATTAATTTTCCAAAAGCTACATTTCAGGACAACAGCTGCAAATAAAGCAAAATCAGAACATACTCAATGACATAGTTCTTCATTGACTGCTCACGGACAAAACTTTCCACATGGATGGCCTGATTTTGTTGGGGAATTGCTGGGAAGCAGAAAAATTTCCATCACAAAATGTCTCACTTTCTTCCAGCTTGTTTGGCAGGGGCCAATTACCCTGCGGCCTGTGGTCCGTGCTGCCTGTTCCCTGCCAGTTGTTGGAAGGAAAACCGTGGCTCTAGGGGCTTTGGCAACAGCTCAGCTCAGATGCATCACAACCTCAGGTGAGCCAAATCTCTCTGCAGAAGCGTCTGTGTTTTCCCATTAATGAGGAAGGCAGGAGTTCAGGGCTTTCCTTTGGAAGTCTTGAGTTGGTGACAAAATGAATGTTGAGAGACGAAAAACCTCAGCAGGGGGAGATGAGCTTCTCTGCACGTCTCTATAGCCAGCTGACAGGCTCTTCTTTTGGGATGGGAGACCACCACAGCCAGCACAAGTCCTGATAAAGCTTGGAAGCACTGGGCAGGTCTTCCTACACTTGCTTCTGACTCTCACCTATGTGAAAAGGTTTTCTAATTCTGTTTGAGACAAATACACCAAGGAGCTGAGCATCAGGATACCATGCCAGGATTGGGGTGAAGAGCAGTACATAAACCCAAGGCAGGGGTCCCAGTCAGCTGTACCCTGAGTGAAGAGTGAGGGCTGTAAGGGCATGGTTGGCCACAGTCCATGAGGCAATCTAGTGGGACAGCAGGGGATACTGTGCCCCTGCACAGGGATCCTGCGCCCCTGCACAGGGATCCTGCTTGCACAGCTGGGATTCAGAGTCCAAGAGCTCTACTCAGGAGCCTAAGGCCTCTGTTTTAAGGGACAGGTTTTGTTCTTTCACAGTGTTTCAAGGCTTCCTTAAAGCTCACTGAACAAAGTGCATACACTTTGGGTTAGAAAGGAGGAGGCAGAGGATCCACCGTGCTGGACTTCGGTGATTAAATTTGGTCATGGCCTTTTTCTGCCTCTCACCCTCATGCATTACCATTTTTCACATTGTCTACTGTTGTCGGTCTTTTTTCCTTCACAATAGTCCGCTCACTTCAGCTCCTTGTCAAGCACCACCAGGCTCTGCAACACAATAATTAGTTAAAGGGCAGATAGGGAAAATAAAATACGAGCTGGAACAGCAGGACTGCATTTAAAAGAAAAACAAAAACTTCTTCCAAAATACCTCCATGCATAAGAATGGTAAATTATTCCTTGGAATTGGATCAAATCAGGGTATTCCATAAGATGTAAGACTTCACTCAGGAGGAACCACTGGAATGAAATGTGATGGTGAGCTTAACACCATCTCTATTTAAAAGAGAAAGAATCTCTATTGTATGAGAAATAAAACAATATTTTCAACATTTATATTCATTCTGAATTAGTGGAAATGCCACAAGGATGGTAATTCTTTGGCCTAGCATGGAAAATGCTGGTTTCATAACAGTTGTATATGTTAACATACTTGTTCCCTTTGGGGTATTTGTATGTCTTACTAGCTTAAATAGCACCACTACTTATAAACTAGTACACAAATGCCTAACAGATGTACAAGTTCACACGAGAAGAATTAAAAAATGCACAAAACCCCTCACTCTTTCACAACTAATCTGCTTTAATGCAGCAAACACAGCCCACTTGCTCTTCCTTCGCTGTGAATGCTTTCTTACTCTGTGAGATCCCTGAATCCCAGCCTACCCTTTGTTCTTTCATATTTGAAATAGCTATTGGACTTCTAGAAGCCCTCTGTAAGAGTTTTTTTATTGTCTCATGAGACCCAATGCTCTGAACAAGCATAAATAAATGTCCTTCAAAACTCTGAGAAGGATTTATTGGGAGGGTTGAGGTGGATACATTGCCCCTTACATAACAGCAGATGAGCTGTAACCCTCAGGGCTCCTTTTCTCCCCTTATCCAAACCTGTGAGACATTAATCTCCGAATAGTTTGATTGTCATTTAATTGGCACATTAGCCTTCATCTAAACAGATTTAAACTCCTAGTTCTTCTTCTTCCTTTCTCATCATCTCTTTGGGCCAGAGCTGTCTGGAGCTGATGCTTCTTCCTTCGTTATTCTTTATTCTACCTCCTGTTTGCTGTTTCCTTTCTCCAGGAGATCGTGTACATTTAGGATATTTCTATGATGTCCCACAGCAAAGAGATGGCCTGAGTAAGCTGTGTGTTACCAAGCACAGGCAAAATAACACAGAGGTCTTTGCAAAATAAATCAGCCTGCAGTGTTTCCCTGAGGATAAATTTATCCTTAGAAGTACAATAGTATAGTCTTCCTGAACTGCAACATTATTAGGGCTTAACTGCTTCTACTGTCCAAGTTAGCTTGCTTATGTTTGAGGCAGATCATTCGTATGGCAGTAATTTGTGTGCCACCACCTGCATGACTCAAATTCAGCTCAGCAGTGGAGGATGTTTGGACTGATCAGTCACTCAAGTGGGTTTCTCCAACTGCTGCACAGAGCATATGGCCTTGTGTGCTGTATGACACCAAAATAATTCTTATGCTATTAAGCAGCCATGTATTTTCTGAAAGAAATGAGAGAATAATGCTTCTAGACCAATTATTAGTCCATGCTTGCAGGAGCATAAATGAAGAATACATTGCTATCACTTCAGAAGCACTCAGTGGCCTGCTAAGAATCCATTACCTTTATGGTCATTAAGCTTAACAAGATGACAGTTAAAAGATTGCAAATGCTATATCCTTAACAGCACTGTGAATCTTGCTGTTTTACTGACACCAGTGAGACCTAGATCATCTGGCATTTCCCCCACGCTCTTCGCTGTAGATCCTGCCTATGGCTTTTGGGTTAGCTCTTCTCCTTTGTCAAGAGAAGCAGTAAATAAGCTGGTAAATCTGTCCTCTGCATTGTCAAATTGTAAAGTTACACCGCATCTGTCCTTTCTTCTTAGTTTTGTTTTTTAATAATCTATTGGGTTTGTTTGTTCAAGTTAATGAAAATAGTATGTTATTGTTATGTAGTTATGCCAAAACACTTTGCCAGAAATTTCATAAATGTTTTCTGGTGCATTGCCCAGTTTCATGTGGTTTCATTTTTTTTTCTCTTCATATAGAAGAAAATCACATGGAAGATAAAGATCTTAGGGTTAATACAGCTAGAAAAAGCCCTGGGAAGATTCCCTTAAACAGCAAAAAGGAGTTAATGAAAAATCAAGTACAAATGAATTATTGTCTGGCTGGCTAATGGTAAAGCTTTAAGGCCTCAATCACAGCTCTTTTTTGCAAGGGTATGCATTTATTCTCAGCAGGAGTCCAGCCAACCTTTGGGGGGATCATTTGTGTGAGAAAGCACACATCACCACAGGGAGAGGTTTTGCCACCTAACATTTGCAGCTTCACAAAGTTTCAGAATTGTCCTTTGCTCATAGTAGCATTTCTTTTGGGCTAATGAGTTTCCATACAGTTAAAAGGAGAGTCTTTTCCTCCAGGGATTTCACAGTTGAAGGTCAAAAACACCAAAGGGAATCAAACAAGGTTTGGGGTTTTATTTTTTGTACAAATCAGCAGGATGCTACAAAACAGCATTTCACTAGTGTGTCTCTTAGGATGTCTCTGACTTGTTCTGTTAGTACAGAGAGACAACTTTCCCAGAATACATCCATTATCTGTGGAAAAATGCTTGTTTTGGAGATGGCACCTGAGAAGATCTAGAACTGTGAGAAAGGGAATGATAAGAAGAAAAAGCCTAACAAACTGTAGTTTGTTCTGATACATAGTGCAAAATTTGAATGGAATAGACTTGCAAGGAGGAATACATGTTAAAGTGTAGAATTTGTCCCTCTGATGGGACAAATTCTAATTTAATTTGAAAGCCTGAATTCTGATAATCCAGATTTATATCCAATAGTTTCATCCAGTCTGTACACATCTACTAAAGTTCTGAGCTGTGGAACTTCCTGGATATTTTTAAGAAGCAAAATATTCCTCATTTCTGATTTCTCTGTTGTTCATGTTAAATTTAATGGAAAGCACTCTTTGATTTTATTCAAGTGGGATCAAACTCTCAAACATAATTTAAGACCTCAGCCAGTTCCAATTGCAGCAACCAGGTCCAAAAACGAACAGCTAGACTTGCGTATGCAGATTGCCAAATGGAAGGAAAACAGGCTGAAAGAATCATAAATACGAAGGGCCCTGAAAATAAATTTATTGGAAATGAACACTGAATCTGGATTAAAACCTAAACTGCTTTCAAATCAGTTTCAAAGAACTGATATGAAAATAAAGGCCTTCTTAGCCAGTACTATATTCCTTACCTTAGATAAACTAACCTACTAATGATGTATAGTGGAGTCACATATTTTTCTCTGAGGCATCTGCCAAACATCTCTACGTGCGAGTGAATTCACAGATCCTGGATTGCTTTCAGAGGCAGGGATGTAGACCTGTAAGTTCCAAGTCAAAGTAATGCGACGCTCTTTGTAGCTAGATACTTTTTTCCCTCTAGTTTCACATATGCTAGTACAAATTTCCCAAGACCAGCCACATCTGCGTGGAGTTATGTGAGGAAGCACATACGCTCTGATGAGCCACGTGATAAGGGCACAGATTCTGAATATGGGGTCCAGGTTACAGTATTGGGCCACAGCCTTTCACCTGCTCTAGGACACCTCAGACCTGAGCAGCAAATTTGGCAGACTTAAGATCAAGGAGACCAGCTGGATTTGACACTTAATTACCAGAAAATTAAGCACAAAAGGAATGACGTAAAGTAAATCAAAAGGAACAAAGAGTCATATGTGGTGAGATGGTAGGTGGGGCTAAACTCCCTCATGTTATTTCTCAGTCTTGTCCACCACAAGTTCCCACCTCTTCTCACCCAGTGTTCTGCTCATCTTTTCCAGCACTTTTCAATCTGCAGGTCTCCAACCCCTTTCACTCCTCTCCATCTGCAAATGTTCCTGATCTGTATTTCCAGACCTCCTTGTGCCTGGTCTCCTACTGCCCATGCATGTCCCCTGGGTAAAGCCCAGCTTGTTTTTGGGATGATATCCCATCCCTCACCTTAGACTTGTTCCATCCCCACCTCTGTCCACATCCACTACTGCTTTCCCATCCTGGCTATGTCAGCTCCATACCCTGATTGTCCCTGAAGAAACAGCGGCATGTTAAGAACCTGGTCGCAGTCTGCAGCCATGAAGAGCCTTCCAGAGAGGCACCATGAGGGTGCAAGGTGTGGCAGAGAGACATGACTTTGCCTTGGATCAAAAACTTGGGAAGATGTCATGCCTCTCCAAACATGCCAGGTACCAGTTTCATTGGGGAGGAACGTGAAGTAGGAGGCAGTTAAAAGGGTGTGCATTATTTGAGACTTGAGTCCACCATCAAAGAACTAGTAGTTGTTCATCAATTACAATAAATTGTTAATAGTAATTTGTTACCAAATTTACAGTAAATATAACAATATCTGGGACAGTTGGGGTTGGGAGAACCAAATATGGAGCTATAAGTCTTTTGTGGAGCCACAGAATAAATTCAGTAAATTTCCTCTCACACACAGAGACGAATTATTTCCATGAACACAAGTGTGTCTTCTCCTCTTCCTCCCACATTTGCTCCCTCTTCCTCCACCAGTAGAGGTACAACCATAAAACAGATTTTCTTTTTCTGTCCTTAGAAAGACCTGCTGCACATAAGTAAATTCCCTTTTGAAATCTAAACTGAAAAATTATGTGCACTAGAATACCATATTGTGTTATTATTCTTGAAGCCAAGCTCCCCTTGGGTACCTATACAGCTTAAAAAAGCAGTGACAGGATATACAGCTGGACAGAGGATTTCCAGTGGAGCCACTCTCTAATGGACAGTGACATTTTGGTGGAATGTGTTGATTCTGTCAGAATTTGTGCTGGGACCCAGTCTGGTACGCAGGTGGGGGGCCAGAACCACAATATATATTCCATTATACATTTCTTTTGTCTTTCTGACTTTTCCTTCCAATTTGAAGTAAAAAATAAATCAAATCTGGAAATGGTAATTTTTCTGTGGAGCAGGAATTCCTAAGCCTTAACCAAAGAAGAAACTATTTGTTTATTTTTCCATTTGGCTCTTCCTCTCTGTTTCTCTGGCTTCTCTCACTCAGCTACCCTTCCCATTCCCCTTTTTTGTTCCTTCTGCTGATTTTTCCCCTTTCACTGTTCCATTTCTCAACTGAACTGTTCTCTCACTCCTGGCTTTGCAATCTATTTCACAGCTGATCCTTTGCTGAGCATGAGCTCAGTAACACTGGAGGTGAGCTTTCACACTCGTGTCATTTCGGAGGATTAGGGTAGATAGGTTTGCCCCTCTCTACGAAGTAAGTAAGGTTAATGTATAAACTTCCTCTCTCTCTGCTTTATAGTCTCCTCGGTTTTATTATCTTAACTTGCCATTTTGCTTTAAAACCCTGATCCATATCTAAACACAACGTCATGTGAACAACCTGGCCACCACCACCACCACTTCACCGTACCCTAACTCCCCTCTTTGAGTATTAGAGTTGCCATTTGAAACATGACTTTAAACTAGAAATGACTTTAGTGTTCAGTGCAGTCTCTTCAGTAATGGAGTTCACTAATGGAGTTCCTGCTATAGGCAACTTCTTCATCTCAGCCTGAGAAAAGTTTTACCTTCCTTATTAGTTTCACTAGCAGTAGCACAGGGTGTTTTAATATTCTATGCTGTCTGTAACATACTGCAGATGTACCTATGTGAAATGGTCTCTCGTTATTGGAATGCAATAAAAAGAAAACAAGCTTCTCAAGAGGAAAGAAGGTAAAAGAAAAAAAGTTAACCCAGTTTGGGCCTGAAATTCCCCAGATTTTTATACTAACATTAACGTTTATAATACACTATTAAATTACACGTAGAAGTGCATTTAAAAGGGCTCTGGGCTAAATTCCGTATTCTTTCCTTTACTCAGTCCCTATGTCTGTTGCTGAAGCAGTAATAGAGCTTGCCTGATTAAGGCAGAAAAGTAACATTTGCAAAAGCATGGTAGTGATTCTAGGACCTCTTCCCTGATATTCAGAAGCCTAAGGCTATGCTTGTGTCATGCCACACAGAACGATGAGCAGACACCTGACACAGCAGAACGCACACCATTTCAGCAGCAGCAGGAGTCTGGGCATCTCCTCTGTGCTGTACCCCAGCTCAGGGCAGAGAATTTCAGCTCAGCTGCACCTTGTAGACCTGGCTGCAGCATGCTGAAGACTGGGGCTGGTGTTCACACGTTTCTACACCGTAGCTTGAGAGTACTGGTTTTGCTATCTGTGCACTGTGTGTTCTTGCATGGTGTCAATCTACTGCGAGTCAGTTTTAAATGGGACCTAGTCTCCTAAGTTAATGGGACATTTGCAAAATGCCCATGGAAAACTCGAGGGCCAAATGTTTTTCCTTGAAGGAAAGCCCTCATCTTTTATGTGCCTTTTCTCATTAAGCATGCAATGTGTTAGGATACTTCAAATGAGGCGAGCTATATCATATATATATATGTTACAAGCTATATCAAGCATGTATTGGTTGTCCCTAAAAGAAAAAGGGCCAAGTAATCCAACAGAATAGCATCCATGCTGATCTGAAGTATGTTTAATGCAGCACAATAGTGGTAACAGGATCAAATTATGTGCCTGTGCACTTGTTCTGTGCACCCATGGGCATCTCTCAAGGGCTTTTGGATCATCTGAGCTGGCAGATGAACTCATCCTCTAATTCTAAATGGACCTTCAAATTGCTTGCATGAGTGTGTAGGTGTCCCCAGCAAGTAACTTGAAGCCAGCACAAGAATTTTCATTTGCTTTAATTCACTGTCTCTGTGAAATGAGACCAAGGTAGAATGTCCCTCTCTTCCTCAGAAGAGCACAGGATTGTGCCAGTGCATTTCTCAAGGCAAGCTGCATTATTTCACACCAATTTACTCCAAGTTCTGAAAGAGTTCCTTGCAAACGCTGGTTTTCACCCAGGGTTTGTGTTTTCAAGTGCAGTGTTTATAACAGATCATTAATAGTTTGAGTGCTTTATTACCCATTGATGGTGGAGCTAGAAATAGGAATGGGGTTTTTTGGCATGAGAACAGCATCTATGATTTCAGTGGACTTTGTGTCTTAAAATGTAAGAGTTGATTGCAAATGTGTGGTTGTTGGTCCCATGCCAAAACAGATCTCACTAAAAAATGAGTCCAGGTCAATATAGCTGGGGATTCTGACTTAGGTTTGTGTAAATCCATGAGTTTGATGATCTAAAACTAGGGGGAAAAACTGTGTCTGGCCTTCTATATCTTGAGAGATGAACAGTGAGAAAGAAAGTGTTATTGTAGCGGAAAGGAAAGAAAACATTGTGCAGCAGCTGTTTGCAATGGGCTAGATCATCAGCAGGGTTAATTTGGTAAAGCTCTGCTGCCTTCAGTGAAGCTGCCCCATTCTATACCACTGGAAGACCTGTCTTGGTGTAATTTATCATTACTGTCGGGAGTCCCTGTAATTTTAATCTTACAGCACCTATGAAGACCAATGTGTTATGCACACCATAAGGGAATCATAAGGGAATCATAAGCCATTTGGTAATCTTGGATAATCCCTGAAGCTATGAGTCACTACAAGCAGAGGCCCTTCATGCATCGTTTGAACCCCTAATTACCCAACACATATGGGTGAAAAGTGAGAGGCAACAGCAGGGCCAGAAGAACCAGAAAACACTGGATGAGCAGTTTTGAAGGGGACTTCCTTCCCATTAATATAAACAACCTTCTTTCCTTCCTAATAGTGCACCTGTTAGCAAATATATTCCTGTAGAGCTGCTCACGTGCATCTGCTTACGACTTTGCAGAGGAAGTAGCTAATTGACATTAGGGGACTTTGAGGTGTTTCCTGACTATAAATGTGTGGTATTTAACACTGCTTTATAGAGCACAATGCTCAAAACACTGCCAAAAACGCCAGAGCCCTGCTGAAAATATGGAAGAAGCAAAAGGTTTCCATGTCCAGAAAGTGACCTAGGATTTAATCTGTTTCCAGGTAGAATTAATAGCAGTCTGGCATGCAGCCCAGTCTCTTTCTCTGCACAGAATGTGTCCTGATGAGGGTTTTTTTCCTCTCTGAGTGACTAATCGCATCTCTTTTCAAAGAAACCTGATTCCCTTGATCATTCTCTGCTCCTTGGGGTGGAAAAAATCAGATCTATTGAAGAGAAATCTGAGAAACTGCAAGAACATTTTAGAAGCAGGGTGCAGGCAGTGGTGGCAGCAGGTGTCATGTTGTGCCAGGCTCAGCACATGCTGCGCAGCAGGAAGGGGGCTTTCAGCCCCTCGGCTGCCTACAGCTTGAAATCACTTGTGGTTGCCTGCGGGGTACACTACCCAGGCAGGGCTAATGCTCTAACCTGTAGCCTATGGGTGTACAAATGTGCAGAGCGTTGCAATGAGAATGAAGTCCTTCTTTGAATGTATTTCACAATTCATTCAAAGAGAAACATTTTTAGCCAAGTTTTTGGAAGGAACAAGGTTATTAATCTTGTGCACTGTGCATTGTTTGTTCCCTATCTTTTGAATATTTTGGTTGATTTCAGTGCTATTGAGACCTTACACATCTTGGAGAATTCACAAAGAGAGAGAAGGAGAGATTTATGACTGCCCTGAATGTGTAAAAAGCTGCAGCAGAACCCACATCTTCATAAACACAGCAGCCAACCAATCCTGCGGCGCAAGGAAAAGTAGGCTCTGTTATTTCAGATGCCCCTTGAATTTAAATACTCCTGCTGCATTTCAAGTCAACTGCATGACAGAACTGAAGGAATTTCTCATGAGATGGGTGGGGCCTTAGACAGCGGTAGTGGATAGGACCGTCAATCAGCGGTGTTACCTCTGGTTATTGCTCAAGGTAAAAGTTGGCATTTGTACTTCAAGTGTGAAACTCCAGAGGGGAACGGGCTGCTGAAAATTCAACCAGCAGGAAGGTAGAGAGGATTGAGACTCTGTATTTGCTACAAGGCTGTTGTTGGCTTTATGACATCTGTAGATCAGGTCTGTCCATTTGGTGTCTCAGATTAGTTAGAATTATTTGGGCCATTGCCAAAGAATTCCTTCTTTAAATCTTCATCAGCCCAGTACTGGTTAATGGGATGGAGTGTCACAGTATGCTTTTGAGGGAAAAGTGAGATATAGGTACCACTGCATCCCTCAAAGGTATGTTCAAATTTTCCCCAATGGCTGCAAAGCACAGCTGGATGGTGAAAATGCTATGGATTTGGCTATGAGCTTGTTACAGAAATTATTGCAACAGAACACTCTGAAGTAACAATCTATTATATTTCTGGGAATATTTTTTTCACCTCACTATAGCTGGAGGTTTTGCTCTTTTTTTTTTACTTTAAGTTTAGCTTGCTATTCTGTTTCTCTCTGTCTTTTTTTCTCCTTTTAAGAAATTCATTTGTGAATAACTTCAAAAATGGAAAATATTTTAAAAACTATAAACAATTTCTTTTGTTTTCTTGTGGGGGTCTGTTAGCTGGCACGGGTCTAAAGCAGAAATCCCACAGCTCTCACAGCCAATTTGGTTTGGTTTTCTCTGTTGGTTTATTTTATAGTTACAGAGGCCGGATGGGTGGAGATCAAATCAGTATCATTGCAATCCCTGTTATATCTGTCATCCCACAAGTCTGTCTGCTTTCCAGAAATGATTGGTGTTGATTTCAGCAGTTCTATCAGCTAGTATACCGTGCTGTTTGGTGCTTCTCTTGCCAAAACACACCTGTGGCATCCAAAGACAGGAAGAAGATTACTTTTCCGCCTGTGTGTACATCAAGAAAGCTCCAGCCCACCTCTGAAAGTTGTGAAACAGCCTCTCCTTTTCTGTGTATAATTTTTCCATTTACTAAACAGCTCTGACTTCCTTTTCACCTGCTGGTATGACTGTCTCTGTGCAGAAGAGGCAGCCAAAATTCCATTTTTATTATTAAAAAAAATCTCCCAAGCCCCAAATCCTTTGTTCTGTTGAAGACACTGGAAGCAGCTCTGCGCTGACGGAAATCAGCAACAATGTTGACATGTACTTCACAGGGTCTAAACTTTCCTTCAGTAATGTTATGCCAGAGTGTAGATCTTCAAAGAATTTTCTCACTAGAGAATTTCTCAACCTCTACTTTCTTACACAGAGTCAAGCTGGGAATAGATGCTTCCTTGTTAATTTAAGTGGTACTTGTCTAGATGCCTTAAATCAAGACAGTATTGCTTTTGTCACTGTATCATTTTGCATATGGGAATCCTCAGAAGATGCAGACACTGGAACCACACAAAATAGGTAACAGAGAAGATTAAGATATTTCATGTGTCTTGCAGACAAGAAACCTGACCAGCTGCCTTGATCTCTGTCAAATGGGAAAGGGTATTAATCAGAATGAAAAGAAACCCAAAACCCAGTTCTATTCATTTGCTCATTCTAGTACTTGGCTCTTAAGCAGAGGTAAGTAAAACACTTCTGGGAATATTTGAACTATTCTGTTTTTCAAAGATTTCATTTATACCCACTTTTCATGAGAGAGAGACATCAGCAATATGCAATAGCTCAGGACAAGGAGGAAAAGATACATGCAGTGGCAATCTGCAATAGGACAATGATGGTGCTCAAGACTAAGAGAGCCACAGGCCAACCACAGAAGAGTCAGAGCCAAATTTTGTCCATTTAAATAGTATATCAGTTCCAGGTAGTTATGAATCCAAAACTCTGCAGGAATGGGTATTATGGAAAACTCATACAGTTTTGATCTTCAGGAACTGTGAATAAAAATAAAAACCAAGAGAATGGAAGAAAGGGGTCTATAACAACCAATAAAAATGATAAAAAGTAATATGAACAAAAAATATCACCTAATATAACACTAGCATTGCAGGTTCATTCTACCATGCACTGTAGCACATCTGAGAGTGGCATTTGAAAGCAAGACATGATTTTTACAGAGGAATAAGACTGATGTTAAGGCTATTTGCATATATTTATGTCATTCAAGACTGTTGGTTAAATCAAAATAGGTATAAAATATAAGTTGCTTTTAACTTAAGTTGGTTGGTTTGGTATTTGACCAGAGGAAATAAAGTTGTTGATCTGTTGGTCTTCAATTGCACTGCATTAAAGTGCTTTCAGAAGGCTTGATAAAGTAATTTTCATAGAACCTTTATTGTGTAGCTGATTTATGTGACTACTTTGATGGTAAGGAAGTTTAATTAGTAATAGTTGCAGTTCTTGAAGAGAATTTTAACAAGGTGCCTTACATATGAGAAGTACAAAAGTCTCTTTGTTCTGAACAACCTCTAACAGGGTGTGTAAGGAGACTTTTCCTCACTCCACTCATTCTAATAAATTAGTAGGCTGCTTTGAGCAAGTAAGCGGAACAAGATCACAATACCATCGAGCATCAAGTCTTGGCCCACTGAGTGAATAGTTGTGCCATCACTAAATTGCTGCAAAAGATTTATACCAACATCAATGCTGGGATTTTCTTCCTTACTTCAACAAAAAGGAGCTTCAAACTCCAGAGATCCTTTTCTAGCTGTGTCTAGCTTGGTGTCAAAAATTAAGCTATTTCCCCTGTGCATGCAGAGAAATTGGTACATGTAGGGAGTGGGTCACCTCATCTAAACTCAGGAGCTTAGGATAAGTCAATTCGATTGCTGTAACCAAATCTGCTGAAAACAATCTTCCACGTTTTCTGTTATAAAAAAATGGTGAGACTGGTATTGCAATGTCCCGCTAATTCAGACTGTGTACCCATCTGAAGAATATAATGTATTCTCGTGTAACTTTTAATAAATAGTTTGGTGTTGTCTGAAAGGCAGTGCCTATGCCACCTACCCAAGGCAGCCAGAGATCACTCTCTGTACTAAAGGCATGACATTGATGCTGTCCACAGACCTGGACTCCACGCTCTCTCAAAACAGAAATGTCAGGCAGCTTTGCAGGACAAGTCCCTGGCAGAC
The DNA here is from genome assembly GCF_017639235.1 of Corvus kubaryi. Taxonomy (NCBI): domain Eukaryota; kingdom Metazoa; phylum Chordata; class Aves; order Passeriformes; family Corvidae; genus Corvus; species Corvus kubaryi. Next base: position 8,338,287 of record NW_024580671.1, read on the forward strand.
ACCAGGCTGGAGGATGGCCTGGGGCAGCACTAATAGGCACTGGCCAGAAACAGACGAGAGTGTGCTGCTTGTCTCATCACAGTTGTGAACCAGTGTGTGAGGTGTGCCCTGCCAGCTTCTTGTTTATTAGAATAGACCTAGTCAAGAGGCTTTATCCTGAAAAATATAATTAATACTGAAAGCACTTCTTTTAGCAGCAAAAGACCAGAGGCTCAAAAGTGACAGGTAAGGCAAGGTGGTATTTTCATAATGGTAGGACTTACAGAGAAATTCCTATGTTTATGGATATAATTTCATCTGCTCTTTAAGAGAAGTCCCCAGAGGAAAAGCTGCATTGCCTGTATGGTCTCTAAGTGATGCCTGATCAAATGACTTTTGCTTATTTTAGCTGTATCAGGCAGACTATTTGACAGTGTCTCGAATCCTTCTCTGTGTGTAGAGATGGTGCCTCATACATTTCATAAATACTCTGAAAGCTTCTAATAGTCTGGCAAGAGAGCAGTGGACTAGAATAATCTATTTCTTGGTACTTTAAATGTATGACTCATGAAGGAAAAAATAGGTTAAGCATTTATCAAACATCGGGATTTATGATAAGGAGAGGTCGAGAATATTATCTTCAATTCCTTATTTTTGGTGAAGCAATTTAAAATTCTGAGGTCTAAGGTCAGAGGACCTCCGTTTCAAGGGGATAAGGAACTACAGTGAACAAAACCTCTCTCTGTAACATTGTGAACAAACTCTCTCTAGCTCTGAGGAATCCAAGGGGAATTGTGGTAGGGAGTTAACTTAGTGTCATAAGCATTGAAAAGAAGATGAATGGACACAAGAGAGGGACTGAAACCAGAAACTATACAACACTTCCCCAGTGTCTAGGGTTAAACTGAATTTCTGAATGAAAGTGAGATGCTTTAGAAGTTAGCTTTTGTGAACAAGTCTCCTACTTGCAATAGGGATCCCCTGTGAAACTTATGTACATAGAACTGGGAAGTTATTTTGTGACATTTTGTCTTCACCAGGTGAAGCTCTATGATTCATTACAACTCTCACACTTGATGCAAAACACTAAGTTCTTAATAATGATAATGATTGTCTACAGTGGGGACAAAAAGGTGAAGCTCCTATGTTTACTTAGATTATATTGTCATATACAACCAAATCTCTGACAACTGCCAACAGGTTAAGAAATACATAAAAATTGGTTACAGAATAGACCACCCATTCCTAAGAATGCAGTCCCAATGGTTATATAAGCACAGGCTTTAAAGCAAAGAGGTATTTCTCACTGTGGCATTCTGTGCACATTGAAAAACTTTATTACATAGACCCAAGCAGGATTTTTTTGGTCTTGGGTATATATTTAACTGCAGAGACAATGGGATTCAAGTGTGCTATTAAGAAAGCAAAAGCAAAACAAAACACTTATATTTCTTCAGTGGATTGAGATAAAGAGTTGACTATGGCCTGTCATATTTGAAGCATCTCAAAACCAGATGTTGGGCTTTTTAGTACTGCAGTGCTGCTAATGTCTAACAACTCTCCAAAGTAAGGAAGAAGATAATGCCTCTTGTTCTTCAGCTGTGCTGCTTAGATACTGACTGAGATAAAGGTTTCTCATAATGCAAACAGTTGCTGTCCCTTCCACCGAGAAGCCCTCAGTCAGCCTCTCTGGCACACTGCAGGGCTGATGAAGAAGGAAGGATTAGAAAAATAAGCCGAGCACGTAGGACATTTCATTGTGGTGGAGAGCACTGCAGCCTGGATCTGTAATGAGCGATACGGACCTCTTGTGGTGGCCAAACCTTAATATGTTTCTGCTAGTTAACTAGTGTACGTTTCACAGAAATTAGCTGGCATTTCATCCATTTATTATAACATAATTGGTTTTAGAAATTAAAAAAAAAAGATCTGTGTAGCTTTCTAGTCTTTCTCAAATATCTCTGTGTTTTTAAGAACAGCCTCTTGCAGGAATTTTTATTTACATGTTTTATAAACCCTGTGATTTGTGGCAATTTTTCCTTCAAAATGTAACAAATTAATCAGAGACCTGAAATTCTATTTACACAGGTCTTTTTAGTGTATTTCCTGTCATGTGCACTTCGAAGTGTCCCAGGGAAATCTATTAATTGGAAGAAGTCAATAGCAGTCAGAACAGTTACAAGACAGACTGGGAAAACCAACAGCAATTATGCAACAAATAATGAATATATTAGAGCCAATCGAATTATTTTCTATTGCAGAAAATGTAGACAGAATTAAGAGTAGGGACCAATCAGTGCTATTCTGTGTGACAATGAGAAATATTAAGGTAAAGGGTACATGGAACAATTAAATTATGCAGGCAATTTAATTGAGTTTAATGAATTTAATTCATTTGCAAAAGCTTGGAAAAAAGCAAATGATTAACTGAAAGATTTGATCTAACCCACCAGATGACTGCATGAGAATTAAACTGCAGCATCTACACCATTACCAGCAAAAATGTCTGGTGGTGTTACTTGAATTTTGCAAAAAGAGTGACCTTTCACACTCACATATATTTATAGATACATATTACAGCCTTTGTTGTGCAAATGTTCTGGCAGACTTGGCCTTATTTCAAAGAACAGTGTGTTGACCCATATCAGCATGTTATAAAGAAGTATTCTTTTAGTTCACTTGCAAAGGCTTCCCCAGTGAGGATCTTCCATGGGAATCTGCACTTCAGATCAAGGTGATACCTTGAGAGTCTCTCTGGTATGTATGACACGCATCCCACAGGATTCACAGTATTTTGAAATGCCCCTTTTTTACACTTTCCTCACCTTTTTGAGAAATGCTGCCTATACTGCCTGCTAGCAGTGCCCAGCAGCTAGACATTAGTTGTGAGCAGCCTTTCTCATGCACCTCCACGGTCTAGCTGGACCTGTACCTATCAGCCCACGTAGTATCCCTACAGCAGAGTAGAAGAAGCACTCTGCTCTTCTTTGCAAGTAGCTTTTCTTTGATGAGGTCCTGGTATAAGACCCTCTTGTGAGGCAGGTGCTCCTGCTAACAGTGCTTTTGGTTTCATAAGCACAGTGGCTCCATGCTTCACATGTATTTTCAAGTCTTCGAAAAAAAATCTCACCAAATTTCTTGAGATTTGGGGCAAATGCAGCCATATTCAAGTCATCCTTGGGGAAAGCTGCTAATGATGGAGTCACAGGGACAGTGTAAGAGAGCACACTCTTACTCTGGTAAGGTACCTAAGCGTCTGAACCAGAGGTTTCTTTCCCAGTGGTCCTACTTTGTTATGAACTCCACAAGGTACTGTCCAAAACTAAGGCCCTCATAGGCCTTGGAGTCACAAGAGCCTATGGAAACCACCAACACCTTTAGAGACACAGCTTCTTTGGTTTTCCTCATTTTTTTCTGTGAAGCACACACTGGGAGAGAACATACAACTTCCCCAAATCAGCTGCTGCATTGCTGGACACTTCTGCACTTCTGAGCAGTTCCACCAGGACCAGATATTCAACAATTCACTGGAGCCTGAACTAGCGCATACAAGTGGAAGAAAAGGGAACTCTACACAGAAGAAAATATCTTCACAGAGAAATAGGAGACTTTTTGTAATATTATTATATTTTTTCTTAACAAAGAGAACACACTTAGATGAAGAGCTACATTTTATAAGAAGATAGCATCTATAGATTAAGGCAAGTAGACTACTCTTTTCAAGCTGAACTCAGAACATAAACCAGACAGTAGCACTTGGTTATCTGCAGGCCTGTAATTATTCTAACTCTCCACTGGATGTCAATACTGTGTAATACAAATGTTGGCTCTGAATTCACTGCTTAGAGCAGAGCAAGCCCTCTTTTTAGGTGTGATTATTGTTTAAGAACATAATTAGGTAAGGAATGTAATTATAGCAAGTGAACCTCACCCATTAGGAGGTAGGCAGAGGACAACCTTTAATAGTAAAGGCAGTGCTTTCTCCCTTCCCTGAAAAGTTAAGGTTGCAATTGTGCTTCCATTACATAGATGATGCTTTCTGCCCTGAAGTGTTTGTCAGAATTGGGAACCTGGTGTCTAAAATATCTACTAAATATAGATAAAGTATTCTAAATAAAACCAGTTCAACACTACTTTCCAATTTTTAGAGAAAGGAGAGACTTACAGAATTCAGGCACTTGAAACCTGTTGCACAATAATTTTTATTTAAAAAAACCTTCTAAAACCACATGGCCAAAATTACTGATTGGCTTGAACAAGCTTTAGTTAAGCTCTGAAGTTCCAGGACCTTATATCCCCTTTGCCACTACCTAAAACCAACCCCCTGGTGCAGAGTTCTTCTCTGCAGAAAAGAGACATGGTGGAAATGCTAAAGGAAGAGCTAACACTAGCAGGACTGCAAAAGCAGGAGAGGCCATGGCATGAAGGTAAGGAGAGAGAAGGAATAAAAATTCCCTGTCTTGCAGATATAGAGGTTTAGAGGATAATCTATATTTCCTCTGAAATTCCAGTGAACACTCCCTGGTAAAAATTCCATTAAATAAGTGGTGCAAGCACAGGGGAGTTTAGTGATCTCTATGATCCTTCTGCTGTTGCCAGCACAGATGAAAACATGATGCTCCTTTGTTTTGGTCCAGTTCTTAAAATTATTAGAAATGCCTCTGCCTGAATTAAGGTGCAAATAAGACCATATGTCAAAGTCAATAGTATGGATTTTATTTAACAGTAAATGTGAGAGAGACAGACAGAGAAAGAGAAAGAAAGAGAAAAGAGATGGGGGGGACAGATCAAAGAAAATATCACCACTCCGTGGATCCCACCAGCATCCTGATAATCGGTGAGCCTCTCCATCTGGTCTTCTTGGTGGTGAGGATCCCCCTGAAAAACATAGAATCCAATGGATTAATATACATTCAGGCCACGTGGGAATGCCCAGGTACCTCCCCCAGGGGAGGCAAGTTTGACACAGTCTCCTGCAACAGACTCTGGATCTGTTGCATCACTTTGCATCGTGTCCAATGTTGTGGTGCAAGGCCTCAGGAATGAGTCTGGGGAGCACTTCAAGGGGTCTTTGATGGATACTGACACCCCCTCAGCTGCCTCTCATGTGGATGTCCTGTGGATGTGACCTTCCCGGGGTTGGGGGTTCCACAGCTGGGCCAGTCTATGTAAGTGAGGATGGGTGTTCAGCGCCTCTGACCAGAGGTTACACCACACACCCAAAACCTCCTCCTCACAAAATCTGAATCTGAGTTAGCAGAGTATAATTTCTTAATTAACAACTTTTTTTTTTTAGGTAACTGAAAGACAAGCAGTTTAATATAGTACTTTTGGCAAAGTAGGGGTGTTCAGGTATTTTCTTTTCCTTTTTTTCCCCCCGACTTCAATATATAGCAAATTAGCACAAACAAAATGTAGAGAACAAAACAAACAGAAATGGGGTTTCTATGATTGAGCTCCCAAAGCTGAACTGATGCCAGTGGCACCCCATGCTTCTGTGATTACACCTAACGATGCCTGTGGTATTTAACTTTCATAAGGATTTAATATTTGACACCATGACAAGATTTTTTCCAAGCATGCATGGAGTGTTTTTCATACTCTTTATTTGGCATATTTATTCAAAATGTACTATATTTGAGGTTGCTGTAATCACATACATACATTGGCTACTGGCCACAATGTTCAAGCTATTAATCATACCACAGAATCTATGGCAGATGTAAAAATTAAGTTTTATTTATCAAAGTTACTCATTGGAAATGTCAGCCCAAGAAATTTACTCCTTAGGATTTTGACTTTTCTTACATATATCTGGCATTGGGTTCAAGGTTTTAGAAAGGTGTAAATCATATTTTTGCTCCATCCAGACAGTGTTGGCACAAAACTAAAATTATATTTCCAGAAATGCAAACCCTTTTGTTTGGATGGCCTTTATTTTTCTGCCAAATTATACCACCAGTGCTATTTCTTTAGTCTAACACTATTTTCCATTATAATCCCGTCTTTTAAGAAACAAACCAAAGCCTCTATCCTTGCAGAAGTTTCAGTCTCACAGATATAACTACCTTTCAACTGAATTGGGAAAGTGGTCTCCAGTGACAGGCTTGGAGGATTCTGGTTACTTTTTCCATAAATAGCTAGATGAAAAGCCAATAACCTGATAGAGAAAAACAGGTTCAGGAGAAAGATTGTTTCTGTGGTATGACCCACAAAAGCTCAGGCTCTGAAAACCTTAGCAGTATATGAGTTTATTTACAAAAGACAGTGTCTTTGAATATAACTAGCATAAGTTTAAGCTGACAGGCCCCAAATGATTGTGATGCTGTTTCTTGTTGTTTGCTACAATGGTAAAACCTCCTAAAACCCAAATTTCTCTAGTTTTCTATTAAAACCAACAAATTAGGTACAATAATACAGAAAATAAGAAAAAAAACCCTATAGAGGGATTCCTTATGGAACAGGGGCATATGATACCCCTGGAAAGATCGGACAACCCAGGGTTGCTGAGGAAAAGCCCCTGAACAGGCCCCTGGCTGCAGGCAGCCCTGAGAGTCCTTGGCAAGTTATGCACTGGTCAGCTCCCTCACTGATTAGAGGCTGTCCTAGAGGGACTGTGCATGAATCTTTGCAAAATTAGATATAAGCTTGCATAGTTGAACAATAAAGGGGGAACGATGTTTAAATTGTATCGGTGTACGTGTCGTTTATCCGGGCAGCTCTCCGGACTCGGTCCCTAACACCTGGCGCCCGAGCAGGGACTCGAGTGATCTCACTTGCTTAAATGCGTTTTTTTTCGCTTAAATGTGGTTCGCCTAAATGTGGCAAGACTCTGAATCATCGCACCGACAGTGAGGAGCCTGGAGAGCTGGAGCGGGAGTGTCCCGGAAAAAAGCTGAGTGGTGCCGGAGACCAGAGCTCGCGCGGCTGAGCGAGCCCCCGCAGGTAAGACAGCTATGGAATACGAGGCTGCAACTCGTCTGCTAGCCAGTATCCTCTCTAAGAGAGGCGAGACTGTAAAAGATCGAGATCTCTATGCCCTAATAACGTGGGCCTGGGAACAAGGGTTTTTGAAATGCACTTCGCTTTTGTTTTCGACCAAAGGGTGGTGGGAAATTGGAAACAGCCTATGGGTGGAAAGGAAGGTAAAGAAACTAAAGCTCTTGGATTAACATGGAGAGCTGTGACTAATACCCTTGCAGAAATGAAAGCAGAGAGGAAGGTGGCTGCGGAAGCCATGGAGTCACTGGGGGGTGGCGGCCCTGGAAAAGAAAGAGAGGGGGGTCTCACAGAGCGGCGGCCGGAGGCCAGGGCAGAGTCCAGGGTTGCACGATTCTTTGGGCTGACCGTGGGTCGACTGATGAAGGGGACATCAGCGCCTGTACGCTCGCTGTGGGAGCTGCTGGACCCGGCGGGGAAAGAAGTTACCCCACAGAAGCCTGAGGGAGAACTGGTAGCAAAGGCGGAAGTAAACCCTCCCGACTCTGGGGGTGGGGCGCAGGCGAGCAGAGGAGAAGCAAGTGGTCCTAGCTGCTGGCTGAAAATGGCAGCGCGCTACCCCCCTCTGCTGGACTGCGGATCATCGTCCGACTGCGAAGCAGCCTCTACGGCTTTGTCGCCCACAGAGCCAGACCCAGCCAGGGCTGCCAAGGGTCAGCCCCAAGAGGAGGAGAAGCACCGAGAGATGATGCATGAAGTAATGAAGAAGCTTGCTGAATTGTCTATGTGTCAGGACGCGCTGGAGTCTAAGGCTCGCGAAACCACACCATCAGCACCGTGGCGTCCCGTGGACCCACCGGTCAAGATGGCCACCAGAATTCCTCCATTCCCATTGGGAGAACCGGGCACAGGGCATACGGCCCTTCCCTGCCAGCATGAGGACATGCAGCCATTACCTCTGTCAGCCCCGATGGAGAGGACTGATCCATTGCGAAGGAGATGGAACGGAGTTGTCCGTAACAGAATCATTGAAAGAGATTGGCAAGCCGTAGATTCCCTAGCCTGTCCCTGTACGGGGGACACCGCAAGGTGGGAGCCCCATGACTGGAAGATCTTGCAGCAAGCGAAGCAGACAGTCACCACACACAGCCTCCGGTCCAAAACTACATGGAGCATCCTGCAGTTTATCTTTATAGCAGATGTCCTGTGTCCTAATGATTGCATCAGCATTGCACAGTTGTTGTTAACCCCTTCACAGCTCCTGCTCTGGGAGCGAATGTGGAAGCGGCTAGCACAAGAAGAAGCTAGCAACCACCAAGGTGATACGCAAGACCCACTGTATGCGATCCAAGACGACATGCTAACTGGGAACGGGGCTTTTGGAGCGATGGTGACACAGCTGACCATGCCCACAATCATTCATCAGTTGTCACAGACTCTTGCCCATAAGGCCTTGCTGTCAGTATCCGAAAAGAAGAAGTCTCCTCCATATGCAGCAGTCCAACAGGGGCTGTCAGAGCCATATGGTCAGTTCATTGGCCATCTGTCAGTAGCCTTGAAGGACGCAACTGAGCTCTCTGAAGAGTTCCAAGAGCAAATGTTCCGGACCCTTGCCTTTGAAAATGCTAATAGGCAAACTAAGACAATTCTTGCCACGCTGCCCCAGGGAGCAGGAGTAGACGATATGCTCGTACGTGCTAGCCGTGTGGAGCAGTCATCTCAAACAGCTGCATTTACCACAACGCTGCAGAATGTCCTGCAAAAACAGGGACAAGTCATCGCTGCAGCACTGACGGGAAGGGTGCAAAGTAAAAAGGGGACGAGGGCCACTGGCCCACCTCCTGGTCCCTGGACAGGCGGAGTAGCCTGTTTCCGGTGCGGTGAAGAGGGGCACATGAGGTGCACTTGCCGAAAAACGGTGTGGTGCCACAACTGCAATTCCGGCACCCATGCCACCATAGCATGCCGCCATGTGGGAAATGGCCGGCACAGCGCGGTGGGGCCACGTGCAAGGACACAAGTGAGCACCCCAAAGAGCCACGAGTCAAGTGTAACCCCGGTGGTTTCCTTCAGCAGAACCAGCCAGCCAGCCAAGGGAGCCTTGGAGTGGATGTGGCAACCTCAATAGAAGTCACGCTGATGAACCACCAGGTCACCCTGATCCCGACCACAGCCAAGGTCCCCCTGTCATCAGACGGCCCTCGTCTGGGTGGCCTACTCGTGGGGCAGTCATCAACTAGCTGGCAGGGAGTACTGGTGCTCCCTGGAGTCATTGACACTGACTACACCAGCGAAATTAAGATCATGGCCTACGTGCTGCAACCACCCGTGACTATCCCGCAGGGCAGTCGCATTGCCCAAATTGTCCCCGTTCCCCTAATGACCAACGAGGGAATCAGCAACACCAGTGTCCGCAGAGACCACGTTTTTGGGTCCTCTGGGTTCGACGTGTTTTGGACATTGAACTTGGCCCAAAGACCTCAGCGGCAAGTGATCCTGCAAAAGGGGGCAGAAGCCATCAAAATATGGCTGCTTTTTGACACAGGGGCTGACGTTACCATAATTAACCAGGTGGTATGGCCACCTGATTGGGGACTGGAAAAACCAGCAGCCAAGCTGGTAGGGGTGGGGGGAACACAAATCCCCCAAGTAAGTGCAACCCCAATTGCCCTAGAGTTTGAGGACAATCAAACCATTGTGTGTCACCCCTATGTTATGAAGCTGCCTCAGACCCTGCAAGGCCTGATCGGACGCTACATCCTTGCGCAGCTAGGCCTCGTGCTCACCACGGACCAGCATTTATGCTGATGGCCACTGCCAATCAGCCGCCCATACGGGCTCTCACTTGGTTAACAGATGATCCTGTCTGGGTCGAGCAGTGGCTGGTAACAGACGAAAGGCTGAAGATAGCAGAACAGCTTGTTGCAGAACAGCTAGTGGCAGGACACATAAAGCCTTCGGTCAATCTACGGAACATCCCCATCTTTGTGATTCCAAAGCAGTCAGGAAAGTGGCGCCTCCTTCATGACCTTCGACAAGTGAATGCGTGCATGCAAACTATGGGGGCACTGCAACCTGGGCTACCGGCTCCTACAATGATCCCAGCGGGATGGCAAATCACTGCAATTGACTTAAAGGACTGCTTTTTCACAGTCCCACTGCATCCAAAGGACACAGAATGTTTTGTCTTTACAGGGCCCACAAAGAATCGCAGTGAGCCTTCTAAGCGCTACAAGTGGGTTGTCCTGCCCCACAGGATGAAAAATTCCCCCACACTGTGTCAGCTATATGTTGACTGGGCACTATGTCCAATTCGACGACGCTACGCAGAAGCACTCATCTACCATTACATGAATGACATCCTGATAGCCTGCTAAAGAGTTCCCAGATAAAGAGATGCAATGGGTCAGAGAGCAATTGCATGAGACTGGATTAGAGACCGCCCCCAAGAAGATCCAGCAGACTGCACCATGGAAGTACCTGGGCTGGCTCATATCAGAATCGCAAATTAGGCCCCAAAAGATCGAGCTAAACACAGAAATCTCCACACTCCATGATGCGCAACGGCTGCTAGGAGATCTGCAATGGGTCCGCGGAATCGTGGGAATCACGAACGCCAACCTCACCCCGTTCCTGCCATGGCTGCACGGGACAAACGCTGCCAAACCTCAGGCATGCTCCCCGGACCAAGCAGCAGCTCTCGCCAAGGTCGCAGATAAGCTGCGGCACACATGGGTGTCGCGCAGAGAAGAAGGAGTCCCACTCGTCATCATCACCCTGACCGGTGCAGCGGGTTCACATGCCATCATCCACCAATGGCAAAAGAAAAAGGGGGAGGACATCCAGATTCTCGAATGGATCTTCCCACCGACTCAGCCACGCTTCAGACTACAGTCTAGGGTAGAGATGCTGGCACTTTTAATCCAAAAGAGTCGCGACCGAGTGGTGGAGTTGGACGGCAGGGAGGCAGAGGACATCAGTATACCAGTCCGGACAGGGGACTTGGAGTGGATGCTACGCCATGCGGATGTGTTACAGTGGGGAATACTGTAACACGCATATATCAAACCAGGAGGTCCGTGGAAAAGAAATATATATATGGATGGATTCTTGGTAGATGTTTCAGAGATGTTTATTTCTCCAGCCGCATGGCCAGGGCTCTGCTGAGGAACTCTCACAGTCTGGACTGAGGGTCCCTGCCTGCACATGGAAACACAAACCAACCAATGGGAAACGAGGCTGACCAGGGGCTCGGGAAACCCCGTGTCTGTACCCTCAGGGCCCCTCTCCCAGGGCTACATGGCAGGGGGAGGAGACCCCGACACGGAGGCACTGCAAGAAGATCTGCTTGGATTCACCAGCGTGGTCCATAACAAGCACCCACAGGGAAGGCTGGCGCAGCTGCTGGGGAGCTATGAGTGGCTGGACTGCCCGCTGAATGTAGAATGGCCGGTACTAGGGCGCACAGTGTTCACGGATGCGGGGAGGAAGATGAAGTGGGCCGCCTGTGCATGGAAAGAGAACGACCGCTGGAAGACTCACATCATAGCAGGAGAACCGGCCGACAGCTTGCAAACACTCAAACTGCGCACCATGATATGGGCATTACAACAGTGGTCGAAGGAACTGGTGAATGTAGTCAGCGATTCCCTATATGTCGTTGGAGTAGCCCAATGGATCCACGATGCAGAAATCCGGCGTACTAACAATGAATACTTGGGCAGATTGCTTATCACATTGCGGCATACCTTGCAACAACGGACACACCCCTACTGTATCCTGCACGTTCGAAGCCACCAGTGGAACATCGGGCTGGGAGAGGGCAATGCCCGTGCAGATGAGGCGGTGACCTGTGCCCCCATAGTGCATCCCCTGCCCGCGAGCACTTTTGAGCAAGCCAGATGTAGCCATGATTTTTTCCACCAAAATGCAAAACCCCTGCAGAGACAGTTTAGGATCCTGCTGATAGATGTGAAAGGCATAGTGCGGGCTTGTCCCCGCTGTAGCCATCATGGCCCTGGGTTGGGTGTGGGAGTTAACTCCAAGGGTTTGAAAGCCCTCGAGCTCTAGCAAATGGACGTCACTCACGTCCCTGAGTTCGGCCGACAGCGCTATGTCCATGTAACAATTGACACCTTTTCACACTTCCTGTGGGCTACTGCTCAGACAGGAGAGAAGGCATTGCATGTGGAGCAGCATCTGCTCTCTTGCTTCGCAGTAATGAGGGTACCCAAAAAGATCAAAACAGACAATGAGCCAGCATACACCAGCGGTCGCCTAGCCAGATTTATGCAGCAGTGGGGGGGTAGAACATATCACGGGGATCCCACACTCACCCACCGGTCAGGCAGTGGTAGAGAAAGCCCATCGTACACTAAAAGAATATCTGGGCTGACAGAAAGGGGAAGAGATGGAACCAAGTAAACGGCTAAGCAAAGTGCTGCTAACATTGAACTTCCTCTCTCTGGACGGGGATAGGGAGGAGCCTCCAGTGGCAATCCATCATCAGATGGTTTGTAGGAGAATTGAGCAGGCTCTTCCAGGAATAAGTGTTTTGTATTGTAACCCTCGAATGGGTTTGTGGGAAGGTCCCAGCCCAGTGCTATTTAATGGCCGAGGATATATGTGTGTTCCCTCCCTGGAGGGACTGCTGTGGGTGCCCAGCAAGTGGTGCCGTGCTACGCATGCAGGACCCCGAAGCGAGAAGGTGCAGTCAGCATCGGCTCCTGAGGAAAGTAATGCCACTACTACAACAGCCAGAACACCGGGACCCCTGTCCCAAGAAGCCTTGGGAGAGGCTGCAGACTGAGTCTGAGTGAGGGGGGCTGAGAACTTGCCAGGTCCACCACTCTCTGTAGAGGGGGAAATAGCGAGACCCTGTGGCGAATGTAGTGGCTGCCCTAGGTGGTTGCTAGTAACTTGCAGTGGTTGTCGGCAGACCCTCTGGATACACAAGCTAACGTTAGAAAGCGGGTGGTATACATACCCACCTTGTGCGGACCGTGATTGAAGGTGGAACCAAGAAGGGGAGCTGCGTAAATTCTTGGGTATAGCACCAGACACAGAGGTAGAGTGGGGAATTGTTTTTGACTGTCTTGAGACAAGGGTATTGGCGGACATCTTTGATCAGCTGTCCGCCCATTAGGCTGAGTGAAGGCAGTACGGAGTGTGGCAGTGTTAGGGTGAGAGTGTAGCACACAGGTTCGTGTCCCGCAGCAGCATGTGGTGGCCCCCGAGTGCTGGGAAGAGACAAAGCAGTGCTGGGCCCACAAACATTCTGAGAGGTTTGCTTCTTGTAAGCATCCTAGCAGTGTCCCACGCAATGTTGACAGCAATCCAAAAGAGACAAAACATGTGGGTCACCCTAGCTAATTTAACGGGGCAAGACTCTGTGTGTTTGAGCCTGGACCCATTTCGCACCTGCTTAATTGGGGTCCCATACTTTAACCCACAAGACTTCCGAGGGATGCTAGACGACAGCTCACTGATAGGGAACGCCACAGGCAATGGCAATTGTTCAGGGCTGATCGGACTCAAGCCTGCGCAACAGCATGCCTGCTGGCAAGCTGCATTCTTGAAAAGCATCAATGTCACTACGGGGACACCAGAAGAGTTAGACCTACTGGGTTCCAGAAACCAAACTGGGGATGGTTACATAACATTCCAGCTGCCCACTACTGGTCAATTAAATGTTAATAGGTGCCTTTGGGCCACTGTTGACCCTCTTGCAGACTGGTTTCTGAGAAACTATGAGTCCGAAGCAATTTACTACCAAATCAACCTCACGGGTCAAGCCCTGAAACGCCTCCCCAGTGGTACATCTTTAATATGCGGGGACAGCGCATGGAATGGTGTTCCCGCCAGCCCACATGGGGGACTGTGCTACTTAAGGAAACTCAACCTGTTCCACCCAAACCTGCATCAACTCTTAAATATCACCCAGCGCACTGAAACCAGGGTGCGGCACTCAGTCCATGAGCTCAAATGTGAAAGGACTGAAGAGCCTGTCTTTTGGAGTCGCAGTACAATTTGGCTAGCATCTTTGTTTTTACCTGGTGCTTCAGTGGCTAGGGCACACACAACATTACATAAACTTGCTTGCTGGGCAAGAGACAAACTAAACTTAACTTCGCAGATGCTTGACGAGCTAAGCACAGATGTTACTAGTGTTAGGCATGTGGTATTACAAAATCGGGCAGCCATTGATTTTCTACTATTAGCCCACAGCCACGGCTGTGAAGATTTCCAAGGTATGTGCTGTATGGATCTTTCTGACCACTCTGTCTCAATTCACAAGCGCCTCTCTGACCTCCAGAGGGGCCTGTGTAACCTTTGGGAGACAGGCGACCCTATTGGGGATTGGCTTAAGGGTCTGGGTATCACCGGATGGCTGCGTGCCTTGGTAGTAGAAGGCTGCCAATTGCTATTTGTAGTTATAATAGGCTTAATAGCATTTGGGAGTATTTTTTCCTGCGTAAAAGCAGGGCTGCGAAAGATTATCGACCAGGCCTGGGCTGCCCAAAAAGAAAACAGGGGATGTGTAGAGGGATTCCTTATGGAACAGGGGCATATGATACCCCTGGAAAGATTGGACAACCCAGGGTTGCTGAGGAAAAGCCCCTGAACAGGCCCCTGGCTGCAGGCAGGCCTGGAAAGCACCTGGCTGCAGGCAGCCCTGAGAGTCCTTGGCAAGTTATGCACTGGTCAGCTCCCCCACTGATTAGAGGCCATCTAGAGGGACTGGGCATGAATCTTTGCAAAATTAGATATAAGTTGGCATAGTTGAACAATAAAGGCGGAATGATACTTAAATCATATCGGTGTACGTGTCATTTGTCCAGCCAGCTCTCCGGACTTGGTCCCTAACAAACCCCAAACACTTACTGACAAGGTTAGCAATATGGGACAAAAATACACCCACCATATGAGTGTACAGCGTACTGCAGATTTGCTCCTGTTTGATGTTTTTTTTCCTTGAAAATTGTTTTTGCTTTACAAGCATTCTTTTTATATACATATAGGATATATTAAAGTGTAAGAACTAAATTAATTCAAATTATCTTCTGCTTGGACTAATATGTGTTACGTCCATGGCCTTATATATTCGCCTTCACTTTACAAACATTGTTGTAATTCATCTTTTTGTATTAGTATCACAGATCTATTATAGCACATTATCACTCAAAACCCAGTCCTTGAGTACCTTATAAACTAGCCCAAATGAAGAAAGCACCTGAAGGACAGTATGTAAGAGAGTGTATGGATACCACTGGAGGGCATGTCAGCATAGAAAGGAATCTCCTACTAAGATGCAGAGATGAACTGTTTGGGCTTTCTTCACCCAAGCCTACCTGCTGCAAAACCCTAACAGAAACTGTCCTGCTGTTTGGAGGCATACCGGCACAAATCCAACAGTTTCAATAGGCTACTTCTGGCATTAGTGTTAATTTCACTGCAGCTGTTATGAGGGAAAAGATAAGCAGGAGATACCAGGTTCTTTCCATGACCTGAAATGTGGTGATACAAATTCAATGCACTTATTATTTATTTGTTCTTAAACACTCCTCTCAGGGGTTTTTTTTGTAAGTTTTCCTACATTCCTCCTACTTCAATGTCTTCCTGTTTGCCAGTATCCTAATTGTGCTCAAAATGAGTAAGATTTGTTTTCCAGAATGTCAGCATTTCCAGGTGTCAATTTTCATCCTGGTTAAGATGCAGAAGTGCCAGCAGGGGGTTGGCTCTCTTTTTCTGGCTTCACTGTACATTAAGGTCAACATTTCCTGAAAAGGGTTTTTGTTTCAGAACAACTAATTAAAAAAAAACCAAACCAACAACAAAAGAAAAAAAAAAAGGCAACAAAACCCCAACAAACTCACCAAGCCCCAAAACAAGACACTTAGAGGTGGAAAAAGCTCTTGACTGCAGTTTGAAAGTTCTTCTAGAGGAGGAAGGCAAAGGGCTGAAAGAACATACAGTTCTCATCCATGCCCCTTCTTCATGCCAACATAATATTTCTTCTTTCCAACTTCTGATCACAAATTAGTAGTTTAGAAAATCACCCCGTAGTGTTTTTGACTATTACTCTGGGTCTGCTTTCACCTAAATAACAACCATCTGGCTGTGTCTCAAATCAGATTCGTGTGATGAACTGTATATAATAACCAGTTCAAGGATTGTCAGGGGAAGGGTTAACACTCCTGCCCTAAGCAGAAGGACCGCAGCTGCATGCCATAAACTCTGCACAAAGACTGTCAGAAAGGAAGGGCTGGGTCAGCTGTAAAGAATTAAGCAAATCCCCCTACTACAAGAAGAGGGAAGAAGAGTGGAATTAAGAAATCCTTTTCTGCTCTTGTCTTTGGTTCGTAGTAAAATAGATAACTGGGAACACTTGAAGTGTACCTCCACCCTTAACCTTTACAGAACTTTTCCTTATGGAGGGCTTTGGTCCTTGATCTCACACAACCTGTAATTAATCTTCCATTCCAGTAATGTCCTAGGATTGCACAAGGTGTGTGGAAAACACATCACATGAACCTTCAAACTCACTAGCTATTTGTCTGGAAATCTGTAGCCCAGCTCTCAATACAATGTTACATCCCTAAAGGAAAGGTGGAGGGTTTACTCTATGCTGAAATGCTCCCCGCACAAATCCTTCTTCAAGGACGTGATGGAATTAAAGTAGCATGAAGGTGACTTGTTTTCCCCCAAAGTGTTAAAAGCCTATTTCAGTACAAACAGAATGTCCAAAAGGCAGTTCCCTGAAAGGTTTATTTCAGGGATATTGAGAAGTGGCAGACCTTCCTGCTACAATAAGTTACGGGGCAGCTGGGAACAAAATACGTGTCACAGGATGTTAGAGATGGAAAGAAGAATAACAAGGGCTGGTTGATTTTGTGTATCCAAAGGCTCTTTTGTGGAGAGGAGGAATGTGAAATGCTGGAGCCTGTTGCAGAAAGGAGACTTTCACAAAAAGCTGTGTTTGAGGATGCTATTACAGCCTGAGACCATGGTAATGGTATAGTCCAGACTTCTCATGAAGTGTGGGGAATGCCACATTCTGCTCTGTTGTTTCTTTCTGCTTTCTTAGGTTCTTTGAGTTTGTTGGAGTGACAAGGGTTATCAGGCTTTGGGCTTTTTGTTTGTTCCTTTGTAGTTGTGGCTTGAGAAATAATTTTCCTCTCTGTATCCATGTGAATGTAGCTTATGTATGTATATACAGAACCAGAGTATATTTATCGATGTAAATATATGAACATATATACATCTGAAAACTTCTTCATGAATAAAACTGTTTATATACTGAGTTGTGCAAAAGCATAGCCACATGGTTATGTCTGAAATCAATGAGCCTTTTTCCAGCAACAGCAGATGCGTGGGGTACGTTTTGACAGCTGAAAGTACAGACTGACTCTTTTTTCTGAGCCCAAAATCCAGGCACTTGCTGTTTGTCAGAAGGCTGCTACACCTCTGGTGTCTTTGGAGGAACTGCCTAAGGGAGCAGCAACCTACCTGGATCTTTGCCCCTGCCTCCTCTGACTTGTGTGAGCTGATGCTTTGTGAACTTGTTTTCTCTGCAACCATTGCTGCATTGCGTGTGACTGAAGCTGCTATCCACCTGCAAGATTTACAGCAAGACTTTACTGTAGGCATTACTGACAATGGAAAAGACAGATTTTTTTTCCTAGGGTTTTTTTGTTTGTTTGTGGTTTTTTTATTTTTTCTTTTTTTTTTTTTTTTTTTGGTGGGGTAAGACTGTGTTTCATTTATGAAAACATTTTTCAAAATTATTAGATCTCTCCCTCTGAAATTTGATTTGTTGGGTGGAAGGAGGGGGATGTGGAAGGAAAAAACCTATTGTAGAATGTTTTTCAATATAACTGTGACAACCAAGACTCCAGACCAACAAACAGTTACACATGTGCTTAGCTTTAAATCTGCGTTAGCCCCATGGGGCCTATATTTGTGTTTGATTAATGACGATTATTTGAAGAAAGACGGACTGGCGGGGATCAACTGGAAAAATATGTAGTTATAAAAATGTATGCTTACTGTAAACTATTTTTATACTGTGTCAGTTCTGTTATATTCTTTTATCTTGCATATTTGGCACACATTTTTAGGTTTCTAGCATAAGGAAAAATTTGCACTGTCAAATTCTGTTTTGTTCTAACAGAAGCGTATAACTAAATCCCCATTTGCCAACAGAAGCACAAGCAGAAATCCTATTAGCAGTAGGGAATTTGGTTGCAGAATTGGGACCTTAATTTGAATGAGCTCCAGGGGTTAATCTCCCATTCTTCCTTCCTCTGTTGAGTTCAGTAGTCCAGTCCTACTTGTATAGTTACGAGATTTACTTTATAGTAGGATAGCAGGAGTACTTTGTTAGCAATTTCCTTAATCCTCAGATGTGTTTTATCTTGTCTGTACGCAAACCTGGCAGTCTGCAACCAGGCATTTGAGAGCAAAGTTAGAAAGCCATTTTACCATGTTAAATCTGCTCTGAGGAATCTAGCTCTCCCAAGTGATCTGTAAGAACTATCTTACTGCATTGCAGTGATGGGACACAGAAAGATCAAGTCAGATGATAAAGGTGCTGCCACTCAAGTTCCTTTGTGAAGCTGGCACTTGGCTGTACCTCTGCAACCAAACTTTCTGGAGGGTTAATATATCTTGAGTCTAAACTGCTTCTCCAATCTCAGCCTGAAAATCTATTCCTCTCTGAACTGCTTGATATTGCTGTGCATTTTTAAACAACTGCAGATCTCCACTCCTGAGGGACCTGCAGCCTTGCACTGGGTGAAGCCTTGTAAACACAAACACGGTTTTGTGTACCTCATTGGAATCTGCCTGGATAAAAAGTGGCCTATAGACAGAAGATCATTATTGCTGTGCAGTGATGATTTTACATCTAAACCTCATTAGCTCTATGGTATGAGACAGATTTTATCTTCTCTTTGGTAGGAGTGTCTAAATGGAAACCACCAAGACAGAGGTAAAACATCTACACAAGACTTAGCCATTCAGATTGCTCCATGCTCATCAAAGGCTCATGTTCTGCAAATGTGTTGATTTTCTTCTGAACTGAATAAGACAGATGGTCCAACCTACATCAGGTTGAGTGAGGCTTATGGGTAAACTCAAATTAACAGAAATGATGATGTGTCTATCTCTAGTGCATGAAGTTGTTAGAGAAGAAAGTTTATCTACAACTCAATACTGTGAATTCAGTGTGTATAACAACAGATGCAACAAACCCCAGACTTGCAGTAAAAGCTTTTGCAGGCTGCCCCTTGGGACTTTGGGTCAAGAGTTCCCAGTCTCTCTTCCTTTTCCTCCCACTGTGGTACAATTTCTACTGTGAGAGCACAGGGCTGGGGCTACTGCTGGAGTGATGTACCAAGAGAGAGTTTTGCCTTCCTAGAGTCTGTAATTCTGGACTATGATCACACACAAATATCCTCCAGAGACTTTTTGACAAAAAAAGTGCTGGGAAGGCACAGGAGCCATGGAGTCATTTAACAGAAATTGCTGTGTTTGACACATCTGCGAGGTTATTGAAGTACAGTGGGGTTTCAGATTTTATTTTCTATGTTCTATCAAAGTGTGTTTTACATCCCTTTAAAGACTCTAAAGTACTGAAAAACTGAACAGTGTTTGAGTAGCCTAATGTAGTTGCTATTATGCCTGTTATTTAGAAATATTCTTATATTTAACAATGTGTTCCAGTGTTGAACAAGGAAGCATGTTCTAGCACTATAGCGTGGATACATAGTTTCAATATATAAACTATTAATTCAAATGAACTAAGTGTAGATATAGTAAATTAAATTTTACATAAATTATCAAGCAAAAGTAATTATTGGGCCCTATTGAGTGAAAAATTTCTACAGTAGGCTATGATGACAAGCTATAGAAAAGTAGATGTTTGACTTTCAGACATCATCTTTTCATTTTCTGGCTTTTGGACCTGCAAATCTTCATGCTTCATGAGTAGAACCTGGGCTGGAGCAAGGGTTTGAACCCCAGACCTCCCACATTTTAGGAGATTACTCTGACAGCTAGGTTTTTGGCTATTTGGTGGAGGACCTCTGTCTGTAGTTTTGAGAAGAAATTTCATTCTTGGGCAGAAAGCACTTTCCCAATCACTGTTTCATTAAATCTGACACACACTGTGCAAAGTTGTATTTTGAGTGAGTCAGTACTTCCCAAGTAAAATCCACTTTGTCAGAAAACTGGCTACTAGCTTTCACCCTGTCCTAGCTGCACAGATCCCCTGTAAGGAAAAAAACCCAGCTGAATAGGATGTTCCAGCTGTGGGAGCTGAAGTCTGGCAGGTGACATAACTGGTCTTTTCCATTCCTCCCCACAGATCCATCAGACCAAGTACTGTGTCTTTCCTGTGTTTTCCCAGCCAGCAGCCTGATCCCTGCTTCATATGGGGTGATTGAGAAAAGAGACCTCTGACAGCACCAACGCTTCGTTAAAGGCACAACACACAAGGGTGTGCTGAGAGTGGTGAAATGGGGGATAATCCCGCATAACAAATTAGGCAAGAAATTAATATGATATTGTGCTGTTGTTAAAGCAATGATTTTTGTAGAGTAATAAGTATCACAAGAGAGATCAGGGTCTTACCAATCTGCAGCACATAGCCTCTGTTGTTCTCCAGTACAGATGTTCCATTTTTATTCCATTTTGTTGGGGTTTTTAAGAAATAAAATAAAATAAAATAAAGTATAAAATAAAATAAAATAAATGTATTTATATTTATAAATCAATGCAAATGGTAACAAAAGTGAATGCAAAAAAATCATTAGAAGGACAATTGCATGACCAACTGAAACTTTTTAATAGATTTTAAAGTTATGAAATGCCTTTAGGAAAGGCATTTATGGAAGGAAGAGGGGGAAAAATACTTAAACTTGTGAATAGTTAAACAGTGCTATCAGAGAGAGTAACTGCTTATGCAGGTTGTGAGTGTGAATGATAAGGGGAAAGAGCTGAAAATAAGAGAAGATAAAATTCACACCAAAAAATATCAGAAACACGACAGAGCTGAACAACTTGCCCCATACATGGGAAAATCAGGCAAAACGAGACTAAATAAAATCTGGGAAGGCCAGGTCATGTTGTTGTTTTTTTGGTTGGTTGGTTGGTTGGTTGATTGTTTGGCTTGGGGGGGGGGTTGTTGTTTGTTTGTTTTTCTCTGAAGATGATGACAGTACTTTCAGTAGGAGCTGGTTTGTGCTGTCCCAAAGGGTTAACTACAGTTCACCTCTGGGGGTGGAAACTATCTCACAGCAGCGGGGCTGAAGAAGACAGGGAAAAGGCCTGAGCTGCAGGAAGGTGGTGTTGTGTAATCTTCCCTCTTTCTTCTCTCCTCTCCCTCCAAAAGGAGGATTAAACACCTACCACAAGAAAATACTGTAATCTGAACAATCTTTTTCTTACTTTTAAGATTCTTCATATACAGCCTAAAGGTTGGGTTGAATTAGGCTACAGTCCTACAAGCTACTCTGCCTCATTCTGAGTGGTATGAAAGATGAAGACCAGGAGTTGGTATTTATAACCTTATAAGAAATTATTCTGATCAAGAACAGCCTGATAGCAATGTATATATATTCATTTTTTTATAATTGGTCTTGAAGACCACTTACCTAATCAGTTAAGATGAGAAATGCAATGTGGTTGTATTATCCTACTGCCTTCATTCATAAATATATTTCCTTAATCAGGGTGGAAAGTTCAACTGACAACACATTTCCAACAGTAACCACACATTCTCCTCATGTCACAAGGCCCCTTTACTTTCATCAGAGAAGAGCACTAAATACTGATTTTTTAGCTATGAGTGAGAGAAATATTTATATTGTAGATAGGAGTGAATTTTCATGGAATCTCATGGCAAGAATATTTCAGCAGAATGACCCTGTTGTGCACATTGGGGAACTAATGGGATACCACATAAATGAGTGGAAAAAAAGTCATCACAGCACTTTGAAAGGGAAATAATAGCATTTTATTACCCATTTGGGCAGCATGAAGCAACACCACTTCTAGTCTGACTCTTTAGTGTTGCTAACAAGTTTCACTTAGTTTAATAAAAATATAATTCTCTTTTACTTAAACTCGACTCTAAGTCATTAGAACTGGGCGGAGGAAGGAAATTCCATTTCATGTAGTACTTTGCCATTTCAAATTTGACTACTCTGATTTGGCAATGAAAACAAAACAAATGTAAACATTCTCCAAGAGAGAAATGGAGGGTTGGCCAGAAAGTCCTGAAACTATTGTTGGACTCACCTGGTTGAATGTTGAGAAGCCGAAGCAGAATGCAGTAGAAAAGACGAAGTTCTTCTCCTGTAAGCATCTTTGTTTTGCCAACCCATGCTCAGCTTTCTGTATATGTTTAAGCACCACTGACTTTACTGGGATTAAGCTCATGTTTAAGTTGAATCCAAGAGAATTCATCAACCCTCTCCTGTGAACCATCTCCAGTTGATGGCTGGCAGCCAACACAGCTGTACTGGTGGTGCTCCCCAAGTATGCACAAGGATATGCTAGGCCTGCCAACTGAGAAAAAGACGGATTCCTTCTGCTTGAAAAGGTTCAGCTGGAGTTTGGAAAGTCCACCTCACCACTGTACACTCCTACGAAACAGGACTGATGCACTGATACTGTGCACTAAACAAGGGAGCTATTTCTAAATGTGGATGCTAGCACATAACCTGGTTATAGATAATGAAGGTTGTTCAGGAGAGAGCTAAGAGTTTGTAATGTCCTGTCACTGTATTTCTCAGCATTTGAAGACCTATCAATTGCATATGAGGTGTTTACATTAGAAAGAGGAAAGAAGAAATAATACGACCTTTCCCCATCTTCCATCAACACTGAGCAATTTACCTCTTTAGTCTGCTTAGTCTGAGTTGGCTGGAGACCTGGGAACCAAAGCCTTCACTGGCAGCTCAACAGCCACTACTTCACTACCATCTTGGCTGAGTCAAACCCATTTTTATTAGCAATTAATCTACTGCATAACATAGACAGTGGGAGGACACTTCAAAAACAAACAAACAAAAAAATTCAAACACGATCTACTAAAATATGCTTTATAGATAAACTATGAACACAAAGAGATTTGAATCATCTTTAGGCTGAGACATAATATACCTAGCCTTGCTAGGCCTAGGACCTAGGCTACTTCTTTATCTGAGTTTACGAAGGTGACCAAGAAGCAAATGTGGCTTTGTTTACATATTAATATCAAAGTCACAAAATGCATCAGGTCATGAAAATTCAGTTTTTAGAACTATAATGCTCAGGAATTTACTTCGATTTAATGTTAGAATCTGATATACTTTAAAAACTGTTAAAAGAATGTGATGACAATAAAGAATGGGAAAAAAAGGCTGAATATGAAATAAAAATTAAATGTGCATAAATTCTTGTCAGTCTTTGTGAATTACAAAGCCTTATGAGCCACTTAAAAGATGGAAAAATATTTCCTACCCTTAACGTCCTTAAGTATAAAAGCACAAGGTATTTAGCAGACCAATTAAAAATACAGTTTTCATTAACTACATCTATTCACAGATTTGTGCTGACAAATATTGTTGTTCAAAACTATAGACAAACAAAACAGGATTTTAACAAAACATTATACTGTATTTTCTATTTCTTGTATTCCATTTCTGTATTATTATTTGCATTTGCATTTGAAAAATTGTTTCTCAAAATCCTGAAAAATTATTTTTTTATTTATTTCAGAGAGCAAACAAAGGAACCTGACCTACATGACAGATTTTAAGTTTGCTGCTGCAATTGTTTTAGATGAAAAGCTGGAGTTTGTGTTGAATTATATTACTGATGAAAAGTGCAAGAGAAAAATGTGAACCTTTCCTTGATAAAACATGTCCAAACTGAATGGTATGGGGAGTGCTGATCAAAACCAGAGGACATCAGTTGAGATAAGACAGTGGACTAGGAGAAAAGTAGTGTGACTTACCACTTCTGACTACAGCTGGTTCCCCCAGCTGAGCTGTCTTCTGGCCTTGTACTGCAGTGAGGAGGACTTGTAAGGTGGTGGACTATCCTGCATTCCAAGAGATGGAGTCTCAGATATAGAGAAGGTGAAATCACACAGCTTCCCAATAGTTAAAAAGGATGAACAGCCTGGCATAAATATATACATAAATCATATTACATAGATTTTTTTTTTTTAGAAATGTTGTCGTGTAAATTGGGTGATTAGGTCAATACAAAGCTCTAAGCAGTTCAGCGCTGTCACTGTTTTCTTGGGCAAATGCCTCATGCAAACTTGGTGTGTATTAAGTGTTACTGCTAAAGAATTTATAATTAATCAAAGATTCCTATGCAGACAGTCCATAAACTCTCAGTATAGTAGCACCTGACATGCATGGCTTCTTGATCTAATCTGTTTCCCAAAAAATCTACGCAGCTCTTTAATAGCCAGAGTTGTGAAAGCCCAGTTTCCAATCACTGTATGCTTACAGCTGACTAAATGTTTCAATGAGTTACATGAAATGAAAGTTTATACTTTATTACACACTGGGGAATTCATATTGACTATCATCAGTCACAATACAATAATCTTTTTTCCTATGTCTGGCAACATATTCTGGTATCTTTAGAAATCTTTATCTTAATATCAGATTAGGTTAAAACTGGTTCGAACATCATAGGAAAGGAAACAAAGAAGACTGAATGAACCCAGGAACCATGCCTGCTTAAGAAATCAGCTAAGGATTGGTAAATTTTATATTTCTATTAGCACGATAGAGTTTTGTGGTGGAGTAATTTCAATCCCATATTTTCGCTTTCTTTTTCACTTTCTAAAATACTCAGTTGTCATCCCATTTTACTAGAGCTTTTTGAAAGGAAAAAACAGAGATACACAACATGAAAATACCAAGCCTGCCTTTGTCAAAAGGGACAATGATTTGTAGTGCTGGGAACTCTTGTGCCGCTGAAGTCGAAAGTGAACTAAAACCTGGAAGTATGGCTGTATTTTAGTGCTGAGACATCAGGTGTGAATACTTGCCTGGCTGAAAGAGCCCTCTTTTGTGGCTAGGCTTGCTAACCATAAATCTGAAATAATGAAAGGCAGAGGGCTGAGTTGGCGTCACAAAGTACTTATGCTTGTAAAAGCCTCAAATATTCCGTGTGCCCTGAAATGTTGATGCCTGTCTGACTGAAACCAGTAACCTTGTATGACTGCTTTTTGACATGGACAGCCGCATGCAGACTGGGAGGCCAAACTTCTGAGGGACAGTTTATTCTGCCATCTGCAGCGTTACTTGCTTCGAAGCTTCAGTTAGCGCTTTTCTTCCATGATGGTGATTTCATTAAAAACAAAATATTTTGTAAAACATATTGGTATTCTCTAAAAATATGATGAATGAGCTTCTCAGGTTCAGAGGAGAGAGAAAAAAGCATCTACCTGGAAGAAGGGAAGCTTAAAGTCAACTTCTTCACTGCCTCGTTCCTTGTGGAGAGCCAAGTTTGGCTCTTTTTTGGCCTAAGGCAAGTAACCAATCTGTAGGTTATAGACAATATTCCAGCTTGTCTCCTGGGTTAGATTTCTTTCCTTCCTCCTAATTTAAAAGAAGGTAGTGGTTTTGTTCCTGTTAGAACAGGCTTTGAAACCTCAGTGTGTTTCATGAGATGGAATTACTGTTTTTCAGCCAGCCCTTTGGTTTTTACTATGCCCAAGGGTAGTTACTGTGGTACTGTTTGATAGGTTTTTGGTAAACCCCCAGGAAAGTGTAGCAGGGAGGAGATAAAAGTAGCTGCAGAGACAGTAATGCTCTCCTTGTTTTAATATCTTGTTCAGAGCTAAAAGATCGAGATTGCAGTTATGATGTTCATTCTGATCATAGGAAATTGAGAAAAATACATACTTAAGCAGACCAGGAAAACAGGAGATATCTATTTATCTAATAATGTAAATAAAGGGATAAAGTAATATAATATTTTGAGGTTTTTCTATGTTGGTGTATGGTCAGCAGGGCTGGCTGATAAATCTTTAGTACTAATTTACAGGACAAATAAAGTGAAGAGGCCTAGAAAAAAGGTGAAGGGTTCACTGAAGACCTGTCTGAACCAAGAGTTCAACCTGCCAAACCCCAGTGACTTGGACACTACCACTGTGCTTAAGGAGAAGTCCAAGGGAGTTTACATCTGTCAACAAAGTCGTTTTGCATATACCACAGATCTGTCCTGTGGTCAGTGACTGAGCTTGTCACACCATACATAGACAACTGCTCACCACAAATAAACATCCAAAACTCTATATCCATTTAAAATGACTGCATGGAATAATGTTTTACTCTGTTGCTCATTCCACTGAGTAGCAGATCTTTATGGTTTGTGATAGAGATGCTACTTCATGTCCTGTTTCCATCAACAGTCATTAATCCAAGTTACAAACTGCCAGCCAAGACTGGGGTTATGCACAGTCTATTTGTCCATATTAGCTGGAAAAAAAATAGTACTCTATTGGCACAAGAATTTTTTAGGAAGAATTTAAAATCTTTAAATGATGTTTGACCTAGACGTCCTCATTTTATGTGAACAAGTATCGGGCATAAAGGGAAAGGAACAGTAAGCAGGACTGCAGTCATAAAATATATGATGTTGGGAGCTTCTTCCTTAAAAAAGCATTATCAGTTAGACACTGTACAGTATTTCCAGCCTACCACAGAGGTGTCACAGCCATGCTGCTGTTGCTTGTTTCACCAGAATCCTTTTTGAAATTATTGAAATTCTCTCTCTCCCCCACTCTCACCCTTGAAGTAATGAACTGGTCCAGTTTTATTTAAACTAAATGAAAATATTTTGCATTATCTTCGCTAAATGAGACAGAGGCTGTGAATAGCAGTAGCACCATTCAGTCATGGCGTAGTTAAGATGAATAGGATGGTAACATTTTCATTTTAAAAAAGTAATAAATTGTCTTTTTGCTTGGTGACCCTTTTTAAAAAAAATCTTCTAAAATCTAGAAGTTAAATTATATGTTTATATATAGACAAAAACATGAATCTCAGCATACATGGTTTATGTTTGATTGCATACTGGATTCTTTTAACTACACAGTCTACACACACTGAAATATAATTCTTTCAAAAATTTGTGCATCATCCTAAATAATTACTGAGAAAAGCTGTTTATGCCTTTGGTATTTTTCCTGCAAATGGGAAAAGTAGAAAACATAAATTAAACCTCAAAGTATTTAATTTCTATAATTGTCTCTTTAGAGAGATATTTTTGGAAAATTGAGGTCTGAGCAGTATTTTAGCACAAGATTTCTTACTGTGGATGAAAAGCATTGTTAAAGTGCAATAATTTTTAATGATATGATAACCAGGATTTGTAATTTTTTTTGACATTTATATGTGTGTTTATATATATATATATATATATATCTGTAGGTGGAAGAGAAGATTTTGTTCCTAAATTTTGGACTATCTTATTTGAAAATACATAAATATCTGCAATCTGGAGTGTACACCAATAGTCTATATCATTCACCTACCCTCCCACCATAGCTGATAAAAAGGGCAAATCTCCTGAAGGCAGTTTATGCCACCTCAGAGGAATACGCTTCAGGATGGGATGAATTACTGTTTGGAAATATTTCTCCACTGATCAAGGAAGTAGTCTGTGTGATGGTCTTAAATTCAACACTCAAAGTTTTCAATATCTAAAATCAGGACAGCTGAGTCTTACTCACAGACAATATGCTACAATATGCCTAACTGGGATAGGCTTTGTCCTGCCAAACCTCAAAAGTTGGCCACCCACATCTGACAAAATCCCTGGAGGGCTTCCAGTCTGAGGTTCACTTCATTCTGCAGTGATCACTTAAAACAGGTTGGAGGAGTTGCCTAATTCCATAAACCCACACACGTGACTTTTTCTGGAAACCACTGCACAAGCTTCCCAGAAAGGTTGTGAAATCTCCATAGAATCATAGAATCATGGAAGAGTTTGGATTGGAAGAGGCTTTAAATATCATCAAGTTCCAATCCCCTGATATGGGCAGGGACACCTTCCACTAAACCAGGTTTCTCAAAGTCCCATCTAACCTAGCCTTCCATTCCTGGGATTTTTCAAGACGAAGCCAGCTCTAGTGTTGCTGCCAGTCCTGAAATAGATAATTGTTCCCTGCAGAGAACTTCCAGCCTATATTTCTGCATTGGGTTGGGTTGTTTTTTTTCCCACTGGGGACAAAACAAGTCCAGACATTGAGCTTTGACACAGGCATTGATAATTAGGTGAGATGAATGCAAACTCTGGTCTGAGGCTGCTTCTGTAAAAAAAAAAGGGGGGGGGTTAGAATTTCCCCTTTTACTTTTCATTGTAATTTAAGCCTCTCACCACATACTGTTTTCTTTAATTTCGTTCGTTTCCCAATAAATTAAATTAAGTTCTCATTGGAAACAGGAACATGTCAGACAAATCTTTTTTTCCCACCACCACTTTTTTTAGTAAGTAAAACACTGAATGTGGTCTTACTGGATAGGAATAAGGGTTTGGGATTTGTTCTTGGATAACGGAAGCATCCAGAAGAGGAGATGGAGACCAGAAAATTTTTAAGGAATAGTATGACAGTAGAACCCTAGTCAGCAGTAGAGGAGAGCATCAATGACAGTGAAGACACTGGTACAGATCATGGCAGTAGAGTTATTACTATTTTTGGAGCATTGCACACTAGGTATAGAAGAGAAATATCAGCGTCTGTTCTTAAAGATTTGATCAATTTAACAGTTCAAGAACATGGAATTATTTGTGGAAGAGGGTTGTTGTTGTGCTGTGTTTTTTTGATTTGTGAGTTTAGCCCTTCTGTTTTCTGTAGCTCTAATTCCTTCCTTCCACTGAAGTATAGCATAAATCTTATTTTAGACGTGCTGTCAGCCACGGTATTACCTGAACCCTTTCCATGTAACTTAGAGGGCAACAGTGAATTCTACGACAGACCTTATGGATGTTCTGGCTCTTCTCCTTTTTCTGTTCTATAAAACTCTTTTCCATGAGATGTTCTTTAGGGAAAGAATGAGAGATGTTCTGGTTATGATAAAATGTACTCTATCAAATAAATGGGGCTGGCAAAATTTCCAAAGTGTGGTTAGACTCTAGATTCATTTAATCTCCTCTGAAACTTGACTCCATATTTTCTTCCTGCAATCACATATGAAGAACTAGATTTTCATCTGATTTAAGTTAATATAACATCACTGACATCAGCTCTCCGTTTCCCAGGATAATCTGGGTGTTACAGCACCCTGGCACAAAGAAACTTAAGCAGTGTGATAGTTTCCAGCCTCAAACTGGTTCCCACAGGACCAGCTTGAGCCTCCCCGCACTGGACTCACCTGCAGACCAGCTTACTTCAGGTGCTGAACCATGCCAACAAGAGAGACTTGTGAGAGTTGAATCAGCCCAAGTTGTTGCTGTGCCCAAGTAACCAAAGCTTTCCAGGCATGGATGTGCTAAAAAAGGTGGAGGCATTGGAGAAGCAACCCAGCAGAGTCCAGCAAGGCCAATAGTGGACATAAACTGGAAATGTGAGCAGAGCAAGCTTATTTTCCAGAGGTGGGAAATCTTTCCAAGGGTTGGATCAGTGATAGTGGCTCAACAACTAGCTGTGATCCTTGGCTGCCAAAACCCTGTCAGGTACTAGATTGCTTCAGTGAAACAAGTTCAAAAGTGTCTTTTCATAAGGGCACTGTGCATTTCAAAGCCTATTGACCCATCTAGACTGTCTTTGCAATCTATTCATATACAATGGAGAGTCATTTGTTGGTCTGTAAGAGCTAAAGATCCAGTCCAAAGTCTTCAGCTAAAGTTATGTTCACCTTCTCTGGTATTTGAGTTGATGCCATCTTTTCTTCATAAGTAGAAGCTAGATATTTAGCATCCTTGAGAAAATACGTTTCAATTTCTCACTGCAAGGTTTGCAGAAGAGGAGAGAACACATATTTAAAGAATTGGTTGCCTACACATAGGCATCTTGTGCCCATTTAGATGCTTAAGGATGTCCTGTTTAGCCTGTATGTGAATAAGGATCTTCTACAGGTACTGACATCCCCAGGTGACTGTTACGCAACCTAGACAGCACTATGCCTTTTTTTGGTCAAGCGAGGCTGCTCCCTGAATCTGTGTTTGACTTGCTGGGTTATAGCTTCTGCAAGCAGTGGTCAAAGAAGGCAACCCACCAGAGAGTCCAGTAACTCCTGCACGCTACCAGCAGCCATGCCACATTACCTATGTTTGGAGAGGCCAAAGTGTTTAGGAAGAACCATGGAGAGACCATGAATAGTGAACAACATGAGCAAACTCGAGAATGTGACTGTGAATACTGAATGTTGCCTCTTAAATTTGAGTGTAGGGAAAAAACCCCACATTATTTATGAAAACAACAAGTAATGTGGAAACTAAAGGTCTTTGACCTTTGTTTCCCTTTCTTCTTCTTTACTTTTTCTGGAAAACACACTAATCAATCCTACTGTACAGTCCTTCAACTTCCTGGAGGTATCTATCTCATAGTGCTTCATAAACATAACCACTGTCTATCAAGCTCCCTCAGCTCACTGTTTCTGAAGTGGGACACAGAGTCTCTGGGAAGAAAATACTAAGAGGCTAAAATGAATCCTGTGGATCCAAAAGAAGTATCCATAATGAACACTCAGCTAACATAAAAATTGCATGCCTTTAATTTGAGAAAAAATCATATTTGTTTCCAATTTTATACTACATGCTAGCAAGTACTTGAATAAACGTAGCATTTTACATATAAAAATTGCAACCCAAAGGGAGGCGGCAATAACTTAGCACAGAAAAACCATAGGGCTATTTCTCACTGAGTTGCCAGAGAAGCCTTCCCATATCCTCAGAAGAAATGAAAACAGATGAAGTTCTGCACAGTCCATTCTCTAGTAGGAAGCAGATCATATTTCTCACATCTGCTACCAGCATGGCCAATCTGCTCTGTTCCTATCAGAAGGATGGTCAGGATCAATGATTTGAGGTTTTGCCTTTTTAGGAGTTATACTTCTCATCTTGTTATATTCTTTGTTAATTTTACAGCAGCTTGATGTTATGAAGGAGGTCCTACTATTCTGCCAATAGTACAGGGTCACTCTACCAGTGTAACATAATACATCACCAGCTTGCATGCTTCAGGCATTCGAGTAGATTAATTTTGTTCTGGCAAAATGTAATGATGCATCTTTACTTCCTGCTTTTCTGTGGACAGTCAGTCCAATGTTAATGTCACAAGTAACTTCATGTTGTGGTAATATACTACATTTAAAACCCTCAGATAATGAAAAGATCCAAATGTAAAATGTCATAATACTTTACTTCTGGGAAAGTACTTTTTCCTCCTTTTATGAACTATACAAATGTTGAATGATGGAAACCACTTGAAATTTTTATCTATTTGCCAGCTTGCCAATATGCAGGAAGGAGAGAGTGTACAAACAGGCTGACAGGCCTTCATGTTTGAATGCCATAGAGAAAGAAATTCAGGGATAAAAATGAAGGACCACAGCTCACCAGTAGCTTCCCAAATTATTTTAAGC
Source organism: Corvus kubaryi (assembly GCF_017639235.1). Classification (NCBI taxonomy): domain Eukaryota; kingdom Metazoa; phylum Chordata; class Aves; order Passeriformes; family Corvidae; genus Corvus; species Corvus kubaryi. The sequence continues at coordinate 8,369,810 of NW_024580671.1, forward strand.
TCTAGAAATTGCATCCTGAAACACTTCTGAAATGTAAAAGTCTTTCCCAAATCCAAAGAGGTAGCCATTTGTACTGAAAGCTTCGGATGCATTAACTATATTTAGCCTCCCATATTTTAGAGATGGAAATTGCCATAATAAGTCCATAATGCTTATGTTCTTGTGAATCTCATACTCTAATAAAATCTCATTTTTTGTTCCTACTTCATTGAAAGGTTTATAGTGCAAAATAATATTTAATCACAGTATGTAAGGTAGCAATTAGAGAAAACCTTGACTGGCTTGTATAATGAAGAAGCCAATACGAAATCCAATAATTTATAGAAATTACTTCAGAAAAGAATGAGGTTACATAAAATACATGCAGGAAAACTGGGAGGTCACTAAAGGCTGGATACAACCATACTTTTTGTTTGTATTTTACCTGGATGAAGACTGAGGGAATTGCCAGCAGAGCAAGCTCAGAATGTTGAACATCAGCCATCATTTAAATAAATGCTGAAATATTTATGATATACATCTAGGAGAAGAATATACAGGGGTGAAAATTCACAGGTGGGATTGCCCTGGTGATTTTACAGTCACCTGAGAAATTGCAAATGATAAGATGGATCAAACACACAAAAGTTTAAAGGGTAAAAATCTGCCACTTTCTGCTCTGTATAAACACTTGGTAAATATTTCAGGATGAACTGTCAGAAAATTACTAAATTTGCCATATGATATCTTGGGGGCTAAAGATTGGAAAGCATGTTTCTGTTGGATCACTTGAAAAAACTGGTCTCTGAGAATGGCAGAAGCACCTTTTCCTACTCAAATATGTGTCACAAAAATACATGCCATTAAATGATACACACAGAAGCAGCAATGTGGACACTTGGTAAGAAAATTATACCTTGTATGTAAAAGCTACACAGGCAAAAAAGAAAGTGGGAGCAACTGCCACTGCACAATGATTTTCATTTAATTTATTAGGTTAATACACACAACTCATTTCTGCTTTTATTGGGAAAAAATGTGCGTGTCCACGTCAAGGTAAAGAATTATATGGGTCATTGGTTTGGAATTAGGACATCATGTAAGGGATAAAATGCTTTTTTCTTCCAAGTGATTAGAAAAAGGCTCAGAACCTGACTTTGTGTTTTAACTTTTGGATGTCAAATGCATTTTTAATTAGGATGTTCTTTCTACTACGATTGGTATTCTTAGCAGATGTTTTTGCTCAAGAATCAAGACTATTGGAAACCAACATGTTTCTTAAACTAGATATGTTTTTTCTCAGTGAGAATTTTGATCTAATTGGCATGTGTAATAAAGGGATTTCCTGTTCTAAATATACTGATTTCCTCAACTCTTGTGACTATGTGTAACATATGTCTCCAAACCAGAGTATCCTCAATTACCAATGTTCCAGAGTTTAAGTTGTGAATGCTCAAAGATCTTATACAGTTTCAAAATTTAATTCTAAAGTTCTGAGTTCTGTGGGATTTCAGGGCATTTATGATCCTTCATGACATGCTCAATATGTTGCAGGATCAGGCCCTTAAGTAATGCCACAAGGAAGTATTCAGAATATGAATTTCTGGATTTTGTCATTTGGGATGTCATAGAATTGGCTCAACAATTGCAAAAAATTACAAAACATCTGGAAGATATCACATTTCATACTGATGGTACCTACTAGATTTAGGCAGAAAAGCCCCAGTGTATCCTTTTTTTTTTTTTAATGCTAGCCCTTTTTGAAAGAAGTTGATACACACATAGCTAAGTTCTCAAAAATGTAGAAAATCTCACCAGATCTGAATAAGGGTTTAACAGGAGGATTTAGAACAGACTATTATGATAGCCTTGGGCATGTCATAAACGGGCCAGATTTGATATAGCAGAACAGATAGAAGGTGAAAGAACCAAGATTTGCAGAAGAACTGGAGTTTTAACAAGAAGTATGAAGTGGAATATGAAATATTACACCCATATGCTAGAAAAACCACATGTCGAACAGAAGGAATGGTAGACTATCAAAGCAATGACTTAAAATTTGTTGGGTTTGGCAAAGCAAGCCATAATCAGTACAATAAACAGAACACTCGAATACTTAAATAACCTTGAAGAAATGTTGTAACTGCAAACAATATTTCCCTCTTGATTAAAAAAAAAAGCAGCACCAATTTTGTTAGGCAGTATTATGTTTTAGGTTTTTTAAAATTTGAGGGTATACAGCGTTACTACATTTTGTTTTTATAGTAAGTACAACTCTCTTGTGAAAACACTACCACTTGTTAAATATTGCATGAAAAATATCTACACTTTTGTGGGCAGCAAAGAAAAACAAGTACAGTATATGCAGCAGCAAACTGCAGATGAATGGAAGTGTTACGGGTTCTACCTTACAGTATTATTTCATTAAAAATCTCCCACATTATTTATGTATTTGCCTCACTCAGTGCAACACTGGAAGCTATATCCATTCTTTTAGAACTCCTGAGGACACTATATCATCTTCAAAACTTTTTCTTTCAGCTATTACTGTATGTCACAATAACCAAAATGCTACCTGCAGCGAGCAGTTTAAATTCTCTTCTTTTTGCTTTAAGATAAACTAAAGCTAACATAGTTCATAGATTTCAGACAGATGTTAGAAAACAACAGAGCTTACTTTAAAATTCTCTGCAATGTCTCATCATTTACACCCACTGCATATGACTATAAGAATATTACTAGTATTTGCCAGCAGGTATTACCTGAGCCATAGGATAGTAGTTCTGCAAGTTGCAGAATATAGGATGTATCTTTCATCTCTGAAGTTAACAACCTATTGAGAATTTTTTTTCCTTTTGAGGAATCTAATGCTCATGTTTACAACAATTTATGTTTGCTGAACTTTATGTGTGTTTCAGCCACCTTTCTGTGTGCTAAGATAAAAAAATCACACAAATCGGTCACACACCTGTAAAGACATAATGTCCAAAACCAGGTTTTCATTAATCATTCCAAGTAAATTGCAGTGATAGTCTGAAAAAAGGACATCTTGATGGAATTACAAGATTTCTTCCACTTTCACAGAGAAAAAAGCACTGGGTCTCAACTCCAAAGGTCCAGAATACCTCTGTTCTACCTTGTCAGACAACAGGGTCCACCAAACAAGAAAGTGCTCATTGTGATCCAGCCGTTGTTTTCAGCTAGAATATACACAAACATAATTGTGAATTATTTTATTTGGAATGGCCAGAATACATGGATTTCCTCACTTACATTGAAGAGGTATGTCCCTTGAGGAAAGGGTGTGTGGTCTCTGCTGTAGGATCCTCACAAGAAGCCTCATTCGTGTCTGAACATTGGGGTTCATGATAGACTGAAGGTGAAGTGCCTGAAGCACATTTGATATGATTTATAAGAAACTTGGACATTAAAAAATATAATTTGTTTGTCAGACACTGTTTTGAGTCATTTTATTATGAAATAGTCCCATCACACAGAGCAACCTTCTGCAGTGTGGGAGAACACAGAACACCTACGCATTTATGCAATTGTTACGTGCAGGTTATCAGTGAAGCAGCAGAGTTATCCTTGAGTTTACACTATATTCGAAAGGAGAAGGGGCAGGATTCTCAAGACAAGAGAACTTAATTGCAAGAACAGGGCTCCGTAGAAGTGTTAGTCACTCAGTTGTGATCAGCAGGACCAGCTGTACTTACAGGGAGAGTGGGTATGTTTGAGCCACAGAGTGGCAGGATGCTTGAACCTCCTTCTGCTTGAACTGAACAGCCCATAACTCTAACGCCTTTTGTGATGGCTGCCCTGGTCACATACAATTAAAGGGTGACATGAAAGGGTGACATTTATCAGCAATTTCCTACTGCAGTAGATATGCAATCGTTTCAGCAAACCCAGATATTTTACTCTTCTCTTTTCCCCATGGAATTACAGGCAGAACCTGCAGTAGCATCCTGTGCTAGGGTTTCATCTCTACTTCCAACTTACATGGGTGCATCAGCAAAACCTCTGCCCTGCCCATTACTCAAAGGGCATCCCTCCTGAGGAAGAGGCAGAGAAAGAGGGAGATTGCTCCATTTAAATAAAGGAAATTAGGAAGGAAGTCAAGAGGTAGAAGAAAGAGTTTAATCTCTAAGGCTGGAGCATTTCAAAGGAGATTAAAGTTTCAGTTCAGTAACTGGAGCACATATTTTTCTTTTAAAATTGAAATTGACAATTGTGTAATTAATGCATTTCACATAATAAAAATATTGAGTTTTGCTTACATTCTACATTCAAGATTTTTTTATACCAGTCTGGGGATATTTACAAGTGATGCCTGTTTACTAGGGGTGAGTTTCAATGGATGCAAAGCACCCATCAGTGTCTGCAAAGCAATTTTCTCAGCCTCTTTGGGTAATTTTTTTTCCTTTTTGTAAGAGTATAATAATCTTGACTTACTCCAGCTATCATTAATGATAGTACCATTGCTAGCAAAGGGCAATTAAGAATTCCTTAAAAGAAAAAAACAACTCCTTCAATCCCATTGCTTACTATAATTTACATTACCAGAGTAATTTTTTACAGGCTTAAGCCTGTAAAACTAGTTTATATGAAATTGGTTTAGCATGGTTGTGCATCCCAAAAGCTATATCCTTTTTTATCCATTCAGCCCTGAAAATCTGTTATGTTTCTTGATCTCTTGACCAAAGGCCAAATCACGGCACAACTTGGAGCAGGCAGTGAAGGCAGAAGATAATTTCTGCCTCCTGCTTCATTGTAGAACGGCCCATTTTTGGGACCCAAAGGAGCTAATGGTACAGATGGCGTAACAAATGAATTTTACAGTACCTAGTATAATTTCCACTGATGTGCTGTGAAATTTTCATCTCTCCATCACCATATCACTTTTTATCAGTTCAAGAAACACTGACTCCAAAGCCAAAAATCATTCAATCAAAATCAAAATGTCTGGTTAACTTTTGCTGGGTTGTAAAGACCCACAAAATATGTCTGGTAATTCATCTGCAAGTCTGAGCCAGGCAGTGAAGCCAAAGACTAAAGGAACATTCAGCATGGTGAACTGCTAAGGAAAGCTCTTCCTCAGTTTATCCATTCTGGGGTCACTTATGCTTTCTGTAGGGCTTTAAATGCTAAGTCTGTTGCTGGCTTTTAGCCAGGCCTACTGCTGGCGCCAGAGAGACTCATCATTTTATCAGTCTTGCCTGTGTTTCATGAACATTGAATTGTTTGTGGGATATTCTTAGAACGCAGAAATGATAGATCTTTCTGGCATTCAAATTAATTCATTAATTTGATTTATTTGTTTTCCCTAATAGCTCAAGATGTTTCAGCTGAGTATTTATTTGGAAGGACTTGGTATACAGAGAAATGTGAGGAAAAACAAATGTTTTTGTTCCATTCAGATTAGCTGGCTGTAGTGCACATGGAGAATACACAGCCCATGCAGATGCAAAAGAAAAGCCAGTATAAATGTTTGCTTTACAGTATTCAGTAAGAACTGCTAGAGGCATAACTTGTTCCTGGGGAAAACTGCTTGAGCTCTGCCTTCAGTGTTAGCCACACATCTTTCTGTTTTTCAGACAGTGTCTTCCTTTGACAATAATCTCTAAGAACAGGGTACAATTCCAGCACATGCAGAATATAGACAAAGCAAGTGTACTCATGCATGTTCACTCTTAAGAAAGGATAGGAGTATTACTTGCACTTTTTTTTTTGTGAGAATGAAGGCTCAGCAGGATGTATGCAGATGGCCCACACTCCTGACTTACCACACACACCTTACCTTACAGGAACATGGGTTTTGCACTAAAGAGAGCAAAGAGTAACTCAAACTTTCTACTCTCCAGGGCATCACATTTGGACCCCTATGCAAGTGGGGAGTGGGAGATGAGAGAGGTAACACAGCAAGGCAAAACAATCTAGGTCCCTATAACTCCTGAAATTCAGTCCTTCTAATTAGATGTAGGTGTTTCTCTCCATTGGCTCCATAGGCAGCATTGATTGACAGTGTTGATGAGAAGACAGTTTCATACACTTGCTGCTGTTCTGAAAGAAGTCATCCCAGCATTGGCGAGAACTAAAGGATGACTCTTTAAGGTGGCTGAGTGTTGTAGAGGCAGTGCAGAAAATTGCCTAGTATCATGCAGTCGAGCCAGTGACCTGACAGAAAATTGTGCTGTGATGTCCTAAATCTGGCTGCATAGTTCTCTCAACAAGAACCAGCGCAGACCTAAATGACAGGTGCTGCACAGCCTGTAGACATATCCTATGATGTGGGAGACAGTGCCACGTCACTAGTGTAAATGATGGGGATAGGAAAGGAAAGAGGACAATGTATTGCTCTTCTCCATTGCATATCTACGCCTGACCCCATGGCAGCTGTTCTCTCAGAGCAATGTTGAAGTGCAGTAATGAAGCATATGAAGGTTCAGCAATGCTACGGATCTCATTGGTATGAAAAATTAACACAGACTGTTACCATGAAAGTGAAAATGTCAGTTTTACTTTTAAAAATCAACCTCAAAATCTCATGCAGATAGATAGGAAAATATTTACCAGTATGGTTTGCTGCTGGAAAATACATCATCATCATCATCAAGGATTAATGATTATTTCTCTGAGAAAATAATTTCCACTTTTCCATGTTAATAAAACTGAAAAAGTTCATCTGGATTTCAAATTATTTAAGTATTTCAATGTTATCAGAATGAAATATGCCTGTGTTTCATACCTACTTTTCTTTTTTTTATAGGTATTATATTCCAAACACTTTTTAATAATTTAATGGTTTTTTGTGTTGAGGATAGAAATTCCATTTATGAATAGTTTTAGTTGTTGAGGAAAGATGGAAAAAAATGATCCTGTCAGGCTCAAAAACCAGAAGACCAGTAAAAAGAAACAAAAAATGTAGTATTTCTTAATATTCGGATTTTATACCAATGCCATGAATGTTGGTGGTCTGACACTGTGGTTTGGCAGTCCCACATTCATTCAAATGCTAAATATTTTTCATCTCAGTTGTGCTCTCAGACATTTGTGCATATGAACAATTTGCTTATGAACAAGGCATCTGTGCAGAGATGAGCCCATTTGTTCTTAGCTATAGTTATTCACATTTGATTATTTATTATTCAGTCACATATGAATAGCAACACGTTCTGGAAATGGTATTGTTCCAGCGATGCTATATAAACAGGACTTCACCAGTCCCCAAACTAAACCTCAAATATTTGTTGTGATAAAAACTATAACTCAGGTCTTGAAGAGTCTCACAGTGATACGGCATGATGGTTACAGAAATGGGGAACTGAGGCACAGAGCAGTGAAGCAACTTCTGAGGCACTGAAATAGGTTAGTGACAGACTCGATTATGCCTTCAGTTAGACACCTCAACCTTGGCTTCTCAGGATACTCTGTTCTTGTGGCAGTGTTAAAACACTGAAATGATTTAATGGACATTTTCTTGGACAAATTGTTCTGTGTGTACTTGTCCAAAATGGGTAAGTATTGACTTATATTGCTCGAGTCAGATGGGATAGATTAATTTTTAAGCTGCAATTTTTCACAACTAAAATGTTCTTTGATTAGTAGAGTAGTAGATATAGCTGTTAATACAGTGCATATAATCAGGGGAAAATTTTAATTTATCTATGACTTTCTTGCAATATATCCAGAATTCTTTTAATTCTGCCCTATATACTGTAATTTATTATAATTTTCCCATTTTGAGTCCTGTATTTTCCTATTTCTTCTATGTTGTCCTGGTTGACACCAGAAGGTTCGTGTTATACCAATACTTCATTTAATTCAAAATTTGAGATTATCTCTCAATAGACCAATGACAATCAAAATACTTACTATTTATAGTCTAGAATTATGCATACGTGGGATTCAGGGTAAAAAGGATATGTCCCACCTCTGATTTTTAATGTTTATGTATATATACTCCTAGCTTCTAAGACAGCACAGTCAAGACATCTCTTATTAAATAATGTGGAAGGAACTATTATTGTAACAGGTTTTCTTAAATATTTCTTTTAAAAGTTCTTATGTAAATTTCTAGGCAAGTGTTGGAATAAAGCAAGGTAAAATTAAGACTAATTTTTGCTGATCTTAGACCAAATAGAAAGTGAAATTATCCCTTCACATCAGCCACCTACAGCAATGCACATTTGATGAGACAACAGCTGAAAGAGGTTTGAGAAGGGTTCTGCATGCTGTCACTTAAACATTAGGGATAATCTTTTCAGACTATTGGCAAAATGAGTTGGCCACAATCAGGTTGAGGTTTGAAATTTACATAATTCATTATACAGTTGTCTTATGGTTTGGATTTGGTTTTGAAGAGCAAATAGGCACCATTGAAAAAATATTCATCTCTTTTGGGCTGCCAGGGGACCCTTAAGATCAAAATTTGGCTTCCCAAGTGATACAATTCATATGAAATCTGGTGAGGGTTTACAATTTTCACATTAGTAATAGTCAGTGTGTTTCCATCAGAGAGGTTAGAAGCTGTCATTTTAGGGTTTTTTCTGCCTGCTGGTACGTTACAGCATTCACACCTGCCAGAAAATGTCAGAATGTTTATTCCAAGAATAAAAATGTGGGCACACTTCTGCCTCCCAAAATAAATAGTACAGCAGATATATTCCGTAGCGCCTCCAATACTCACAGGTTGGAGTTAGTCATTCTTCCTGTGAGAGGGTGGCCATCAATCACTGTCAAAGGAAGCCTTCAGTCTGGAGTCAAGAACAGGGGTACTTAGAGCAATGGATGAGGAGCACATGGAGCCTGTAGGGAAAGAATATGCCTTTTCATATTAGTGAAACAGCACTGTAAAGTCTCAAAAGCATCTGGGATTGAAGAAGGAAAAATTGAAGTATGGAGAGTCTGCTGGTTTGCCAAGCAAATCATCTTTCAGTCACAACCTTCTCCTCCCACAAGACCAAAGGGTGAATATTTTCATAATAAAATGGAAATGCCAATGGAACATACTCAGCAATCATCTGCATTGATTTACTGGGAAAAAAGGAAATCTTTCTTCTATTGTAAAGTAGTACCACAATTTTAAGATGGTAAATGCGTAAGAAACACCAAAATGATATTCAGAAACTAATTTATTCTGTCAAACTTACTCTTTTCAAATAAGTTCTAATAAATGAGTCCACTTTTGAAATCTTCCACTTAAGTGACATAAAAATAAAACAGACCAAATCATGAAAGCTTTACAGGGAAAGGTAAGATTGCTTTATATTTGAAGTGCTGAAATAGGCGTTGTATTGCCTAAATTTCTGGCTCAGTCACAGACTCCTTGGGTGACCCTGGATGAGTTATTAAATCTCACTTTGCTTCAATACTTACAGAGAAGAAAATACCCCCTTTGAACTTGTTTTACAAGTACTGAGGGGCAGCTAATGTGTTGTAGATTCTCATCCAAGTGAGGAACATGGTCATTTAAGCTCTCTCTATAGTCAGAGCAGGAGAATAAAAAGCTCCTTTGACAGTTAATGTAGTACAGCTACGGCCAGAAGGGTCATTTAGCAGAACCTGTTTTCATGCATTCACAGCAGAGTAAACTTAGGGTGACCAAACTCCTTATCTGTCATTTGGCTTAGCTGGTTGGCCAAAAAATTATTTTCCCACCCTCCATGCCAATATGACCTCCTCTAGAAGAGTTGGTAATTTCTTTCTTCTTTGTGCTTCATGGGTCAAGCTCCATGGCTAGACTGTTTCCCAAGAACTACTGTAGGAAAAAACACCCCTTATTCATGACATCATCTGAACACAAGAAGACCATGAAACCTTAAAGGCCCTGTATCTACAGTTCTCACAGATTCAGTGCTCTTGGGTTTTTTCCTAAAACGTTTTTTATGAGATGTCTGAAGCCATATTTTAGTCAAGGTTCTGCCAGTAACAACCTCTCGACTTTCTGAACTGCACCTTAGATGATGAGTTGAAAACAAGCAAGAACTCTTTGGCTGCTAAACAGCTGCTTATTCACACAGCAACTAACTCCTCAGCTTTTCTTAAAAAAAAGGTTTTGAAACAGCAAGGTGTACAAAGGGCTGACTAAAGGCAGTCTAAGAACAGACAGAAAACTGTGGTAAGGAACATAATTGCAATACTCACACCATTTATATATTTATTATGTTGCACTGAAAAGAATTTAAAAAACCCCATCAAACATTCCATTTGGAAATGGGGGCCTGGAGAGGTGCATTCATGAAAAATGCAGTAGTTTTACAGAAAGAACTTATTTCAGCAAAAGAGAGGAAAGAAATCCTTGCTCAGAGCACTGCCTGGAGAAATGGCAGAATTTGGATCAAATCCCTGGTGGGGATGAAAATCAAAGGGATTTAGATCATGACCGTCACATCCTGACTGGCATTCCAAGACCACCTTGCTTTCTGTCTTACTTCCTTTTCTTCTGATTCTTCTGCTCCAGTTCTATGAGCTCTGGTAAATACTGACCCAGATTTACATTTCTATCAATTTCCTGCACTCCCCAGCCCCTTGAATATGAGAAAGTTTCAAGCTCTCTAAGAACAAATAAGAGTAGGATAATAAAGCAAGACCATCCATTTCCTTCGAATGTGAACCACAGTCAGAAACTATATTGCCTTCCACTCCTCCTTATGCCTATTTATTGAGTGCTTTCTGTTTCATTAGATACAGTTTTATATAAATAAAATGATATCAGAGCCCGGAGACCAGAAGTGGCTTACTTGGAAAAAAAACCCCAGCATTTATTTGATATTTAGCCTTCTTAAATGCAGGCAAGGATAAATACCTGAATCACAGACCACAGAGTTTTATGGGTCTCTGGTAAATGCATGCAGGCCTTCAAGATCTCTGAATTTAGCATTTATTTCTCAGCAATGAAGGGTAACCAAGGAGACACACAGTCCTAGACTGAATATCTTTAAGTAGCATAGGCTCCCAGACTTGGATAAGAAGAGTAGAGAATTGTTTGCTTGTAGCCTATCAATTAATGCTACTGTGAATATGTGATCTTAGAAACAAGCACCCTGCGGACAAAACCTAGAGGTGGTGGGTGAAGGCACCCATCAATCCAAATTCGACGAGTATCGGTTTATTTAAGGATGGCTGTATTAGCTTCATCCTAAGGAATTTCAATGAAATCTCTGAATTTCTTTGAGAAATTCCACATGACAGGAATTTCAATTCATGTAAGGCTCTTGATGCTACAAGCTAGTTGAAAGGCTTCAATTTCTGTCTTTCTCCTAGTTGCTCCTAGGAAAATAAAGAAGCAATCTCCCACAGTACTTGGCACTTTGTAGTGCAAAAGACTGTCCATGAAATTTTCTGATATGGTATCAAGAGTGATGTGAAGTTTCTGGATAAAATGAGAGCAGATGACAAGCTGCAGTAAGTAGTAATGACTCCAGAGTTTAGTTGATATACACACTTGGCAGTCATACACAAGTTTGAAGTAGCAGGGGTTTGGGATCTCTTTTTTTGGTGGGTTTTTGTTTGTTTGGTTGGTTGGTTGGTTTTGGTTTTGTTTTTTTCCCTTCTTATTTGTTTGGGATTTTTTTGTTTTTTACTTCAGTCATCTAACAGGGAAACGGTTTGATCTTTTGAAATTAAATTAGACAAGCTGCTAATGAAGACTAATTGCTTTGCATAATTTTAAATATGTAGAGAGCGCTCCCTTGATCTGTGCAAGCTGAACTTGGGTTAGCACTGCGGCTAAAAAAAAAAGATAACTCCAAGCCATTTGTGATCTTCCCAATTTGTAACCACAGTGGGAGCCAAGATGCCCCTGAGAAAGCTGTAGCAACTCAGAAATGCATCACTGCTCTTTTAGTCTGCACTGTCACATAGCTTAGCTGTGCTTTAATGTTTTGCTCACAAGGGAATGCGAGTGTCCCTGCTACCCCCTCCCACCCTCTCTTCATTGACAGAAACCCTTTCCAGGCAGCACTTGTTATCCCTTTGGAGCCAGGAGCCAAAATCTGCCTCGGAAGCTTTACTCTTCTGGAGGTCAGTGGGATCTCCTGAAATATGGGACAATGACTGCAAGGAGAGGAGTCTGCAAGGCAAGGTTTGGTGGGGCTTTGAGCAACCAAGTCAGGTGCAAAGTGTCCCTGCCCGTGGCAGGGGGGCTGGAACTAGATGATTTTTAAGGCCCCTTTCAACCTGAACCATTCTATGATTCTGTGAGTGAGAGTGGAGATCCCATTGCTTGGCACAGGCTGATCCAGGCATCTCCTTAAGGGAGAGGGTCTCCAGCAGCATGGGCAAACCCAAATCATGGTGACTTGGGTCTTGCCTTCTCTCATTCCGGTGGCATATTACCAGTTTACCCCTTCACTAACACTGTGGTCGAACATCACATGTCTTCAGGGAGCTTATCGAAGACAGAAAACGACTCTGATTTTTTCTTCTGGATTGATTTTTTGACAGAGCCAATTCACCACCTACCAGACACAAGGGAGAAAGAGCAGGAATGTACAGCTGGAGGTGGAGCTGGGATTTACCACACCACTGATCAGCTTAAAATGCTGTTGAACTGCACTCTTGAGGACGATTCACAGCCTAGTTTCTCTACATAAAAAATAAAAGAGTCACTAGAGAGCAGTAGGCTCTGCATGAGGCAAGTTGGAGCACCTAAGCTAACTGCTTCAAGTCAGCAGCCTGACCCCCCAAGTTGAAACATGCTGTTATGCAGTAATGATGTTCTGGACACACTTGGGTGACTGGTGGGTTGGGCTCTTTTCTGCAATGTTTATTGATTTAGCAAATGTGAAGAAAGGACCGCCAAATCTGGCAATTATTAGTGACTCCATGCTGTAGCCTGCTTGCAAACATACAATGTTCTGAAATATTTTCTAAAGAGCCTAGTTTAATACAGCCTGATTTACCTCAGTTATCCTCTTCACAGATGACTCTCTCTCCAGTAACTCCTCTATCTCTTCTTCCTGCCTGTTTTCTTGCTAGTAGCATAACTTCTAATTTAAAATATATAGATAGAACACAGTCCAGTACGTCTGGGAGCACTCACACCGGCAAATTTTAATCGTGTAACTTTATGTGCTCAGGTAAAGAAAACCATCTTCCTCTAAGCTGCTGATGTACTCACTAGAAAAAGATCAGCTCTTTCCAGAAGCATGTGGATTGTGCTTCCTTTCTGAACCACTGTAGGGGACAGTTACTCTATAGTCATCATATAAGAAGCCTAAGAAAACTAATTTATAATTTAGACATGGGAAATTAAGTGCCCAGAATGAAGTACTTGGAGAAAAGTGTAATCAAAAATATTTTCTTGATCTGCAGAGTGAAAAAATGTTAAGAACACATGCAGCCATGCAGTGTAAAAGGCTGCATTGTTCATTTTGAGATCACTCCATTTCTAAAGTCATATATTATAAAGTATGGTTAGATAAAAGACTGAAAAATGTAAGGATTCCTCTATTGCCAGGAACCAGGACCACTACTCAAATTTAAAATAAGTTGTTCTTGGATTACGCTGAGATTAGTGAGTGGAAAATCAGACAGTGCAAGTGAAGTAAGGAGTTTGGAGAACCTTTTGCTGAACTATGGAAGTTTTTTAGATGAGCTCAGTTTCTGAAAATATGACTTGCTGCACTTGGTTAAAGGCCCAGTATATTTCAGCCAGAAAAAAGTGCTCACAGGTTTATTTCTGGAGAACAGTGACATCTAGTGAGCATCCTGACTGAAAGTGAGCATTCCCTGGGGTCTTTAAGACTGAGCCTTCTACTTGGACCTAGCTTCTTTTTCTACTATTTGAATTTCACAGTTCCTTGAATCTGTACTGCATGTGCTGCTCATCTCTGGCAAGGTCTAATGAACATAAACGGCAAAGCAGCTGTGAGACAGTATGGTGACGAAGTGGGAATGACTTCGAAGAGGGGACTTAAGCATGACAAGGAATGTGTAGGTATGTGGCCTGGGACAGATTTGTTGTAGCAGAAGAATTACAGCAGTAGCAGAGTTGACTAGGCGACAAGCATCAAGCTGTCAATCAATGGTCAGGAGTTGCATCAGCCAGGAAACCACAAAGTCTAAGTCGTTCATTAGTTCAGCACTTTCCTGGTAGATTTTCTGTTTCTGGACTCCTGGGAAGCTCCCAGAAGAGTTCATGGCTGCCTTCTCATCCTGGAGATCCCAGGGCAAGCAGCCATACCCACTTCCACTTGCAGCCAGATGGACTTCCCCAGATACTAGTCTGAATTCATCCATGAGGTAAAGCCTGCACTCCTATTCTGGGGTTCAGCCCAGGACTGTGATAGTGTGTGGACACATCCATGAAGGAGAAAAGATGTTAGAGCTTTGAAATAGAATGCTTTTGGAACTAAAAAATTCATTCATTTTACATTGCAGCACTATGAATAAGTGGTGAGAGGGATGATACTCCAAGGACCTGTGGACAGAGGAAAGGGAGTCAAAAAGAACTGGAAATGTCCCTATGAAGGAAAAAATCTCAAATATTGCAGTGAGTCACACTGATCTGGGGGTTTACAAATAATTTTGAGGTACACACACACCAAACTGGAAGTTTTCAACACTCCATTAGCATTGACAGAGGGGACCTTTCACCTGTGTGATAAATGACCATTATATCCAATCTTATCTCTCCAGGCTGTAAACATAAATTTTATTATATAAATTACATATATTTCATTAGTATTATGAAAGGTACTGGGTCAGATTCAGCAGTGTTTCTTAAAGCAATCTAAGAGACAGGTTTTCTGTGACTATGCTACTTTTAAAGGGCATAATCCTTTTACATCTAGATTATCATATCCCACTTTCATCTGCCAACATTTGAAGAAACTCAAAAATTATGATAAGGCCTAGACTGGTGGAAAACTAAAGGTAATTAAATCTTTACATTATGTGCTATGTAGTTCCTAAAGCTGGAGGATGAGAAGTTAACTTTACATAAATGCCTTCTTATATGCTACTTGAATGGATGAAATTCCCACCGCAACATGAATTTTTGATCATTTTCTGTGTCATGGCATTTACAGTGCTGTTTTTTTTCTTTTCTCTCTTTTTTTTTCCCCTCACTGCAAATGCTGGAAGTGTGCACACATTTGAGGAAAACTTGTGCAAATATCTCAAATGTCAAGAGTGGAATCTGAAGACTATCCCATTGTGTTATGGCTCTTCTTGTTTTATCTCCGGGAAAAGCATAGTATGTGGATATCTCAAGGAATCTGCCTCGTACTGGACAGGCACCACAGGACTTCTTAGAAGAGTACTGCCAACTGTCATAAACACACTGGCACCAACACAGACACTGTCTCTCAAGTCTTGCCTGATTCCTCTCGGAACAAGAGCTTTTCTGCAGAGATCTGATGAAGAGTTTGCTATAATGAGGGAATGAGCTGTTACACATCACTGGAAATATGACACAGGAGTCAGACTGTGTGGCAGCCAGGTTATGAGGGCCAGCCATAGTCATGTGATAGTGTTTGGAGGACAAAGGGAACAAAACCGATTTTCCCAGTTACAACACCACAATCTGACAAAGTCACTGCAGAAAGACACTGACCAGGCGTGGAGAAAAATTACCTTACAGTGAAGTCTATGAAAACCTGACTGCTTTAAGAGTAAAGCTTCAGCAGCTAAGAAATGCTATTAACAAGCTTGTGCTTTGCTGTTTCTTTCCCTGCTCTTAGGATGTGTAGCTAAATTTCTCAGAGGCCATATTTTAGATGAAGCAATGGATGGGAAATGTTTAATGTTAATGCTAAATGTTCAAGAGAGGGCTCTTCAACACTAACTGGGAATTCAATGCAGTTTCCGGTCAGATTACAAAGTCAGATAAGAGGTCTGACCTAGGACTACATCCAAAAAAAGACAGAGCTAGAAAAGCGAGACTGCGTTTAGCCATTCTCAGCTGCTTTAAAAGAATGAAAGATTCAGCAGAGACTCTAAACAGTGAGCTATTTGAGTTGGCTGTGTAAATGTAAACATAATGCTTCTAATAAAACCTTTTGTATCAGATTATTTTTCTCTTCAAACTGCATTTTATAAATAACTTGGACTTGTACAGATTCCCAATAGTCAACAAGTTGAAATAATTTCATGGACCATGTCCTGTTTGACCTGAGCCACTTGGAGCATTACAAGTCATTTTTGCTGTCAGGGTACCAGCTGCTGAAGGATGAATGATGCATTTTGCGTGTGACTTAGCAGATATTTTCTGATAAAAAAGTGTAGGAAAAAATACCAATATTGGTTCAACTATGGTTATTAGACAAATAGTAATGTTAAATCCTTCCGACCCTGACAGAGTCTTCTTCTCAAATTGAAAAGTTACCTGTGATTATGCCAGTGCTGATTGGAGAACATAAAAATATGTATTTATGGGTTAAATTTTGGAAGAACTACTTTCCACTAGGAAATATTCTGGATAAGTAAACAAATTCCTCATCCTTTGTTAATTAGGGATCTGTTTCAGGGGTTAAAAAAAAATCCGTTATCTGTAAACTGGTAAACATATTTTTTGAAGAATTGAGACAAAAATTTACCATTCTTCAATTTTTAGCACTATTTCCTTTTATGCTGCCGGGTGGAAAGTGAATAAAAACCTTTGCGCTTTGTAGGAATCTAATTATATTTTGAAATTTGTTTACTTATTAATAAAATGTAAAAGCAAGTGTAAGTAAAAAAACAACTGAGGAAGAGTTAGATCACCATTGAATGGCACTAGAAAGAGCAAGGCCTGTCTTAGAAGGCTGAAAGAACTTTATTTTCAAGAAAATAAACCTTATGACAGAGTTGAGTATCAGAAAGTTTCTAGGCTTTAAAACAGACAAACTAAAAGATTATTCTCTTCAGAAACAAAAGAAAGAGTCATGATGTATTACTAGCACATGACAAGAGTGTGTTAGTGGTAGATGAGGATAATCAGCCTGTAGGCTGATTTTGACCTGATGTGCTTCTTTTTTGAAGTTATAAAAAAAATGAGATTGTAAAACAAGTAGCCAAAGACACCATTTGTTCCCATTCTCAAGCTTACAATGATCTTCATGGTGTGCCTGTTGGCTTATATAAATTAGGAAATAGAGAGAAATGAAAATGAATGGTGAAGCAAAAATGTTGCAAATAAACCACTTGGGAACACCAATTTTCTTTTCATGAATATTTCTGTAATATTATGACATTGTCATTGATGGGCATTGTCCCGTGAAAGACAAAAATCTGCCAGAAAATTCGATTGATAACATAGAATGGTTTGGGTTGGAAGTGATTGTAAAGATCAGCTCATTGCAACCCTGCTGTCATGGGCAGGGACACCTTGCACTAGACCAGGTTTCTCAGAGTCTCGTCCAAACTGGCCTAGAACACCTCCAGGAATGGGGCTGCCACAATTTCTCTGGGCAACCCGTTCCAGTGCCTCACTATGCAGACAGCAAACAATTCCTTCATAATATCTAACCTAAACCTATTTTCTTTTAGTATGAAGCCATTCCCCTTTGTCCTATCCCTGCCTGCCCTAGTAAAAAGTCCCTCTCCATCTCTCTTGTAGCCCCTGTTAGATACTAAAAGGCTGCTCTAAAGCCTCCCTGGACCCTTCTCTTGAGGCTGAACAGCCTCAGGTCTCTCAGCCTGTCCCCACAGAAGAGGTGCTCCAACCCCGTGATCATCTTTATAGCCCTTCTACCCATTGATAATCTATAACCCTATAGGTTTGGTTGTCTGTGATACATTATACAGGTCTGATCAATCCTTAGCTGGAATTGTTGATCCACCTATAAGCTATCTGTGTTACTTATGTTAAGAAAAGACTTGTTCCTACTTGGAAGAAGTAGATATTCTCCATATGGTTAGACCACACAGAGTGACACAGAAAAGTCTTTGTTAAAGCCTTTCCACAAAATGATAAATAAAAATAATTAAAATGAAATAGCCATTCCTTTTGTTTGTACTCTGTTTTTGTCTTTTCCTCTTTTTATCAATTAAAAAGCCATGATTAATAAGCACAATTCTTTTCCTTGCCTTTAATCATTGTGTCCCCTAGGTGTTGGTGAGGGCGCCCATGTGACTGGAAGAGTAGGACTGGAGTCCCTGAAGTAGCATTAAGAGAAACAATTACTGAATGTTGGCCTCTCATTTTTATTTCTCCAGATTATAAATTGCAGAGGGGAGTTTTGTTTATTTGTTTGAATAAAATTACTTGCTGATCAGTAAATTGGAACATGTTTTTCTCAACCCACAAAGTATTTGGCATTCTTTTCCAAACTAGAATGTTTACTGTCCACAGACCCTCATTCTTCTATTGCCATCTCCTTTTGTTTCCCTGGCCACTTTTTGTCTAGTCTCGTGTTTTCCCCCACTGACTGCTGTACTTCAGTTTATCCTTCTGCAATCAGACTGAATCAGAGTATTAATGCCTGTGCTGTTTCATGTTACTAATATTTACTTTTAAGCTTCCCTTTTAAACAGGAATAGGTAGAAGAAGTTCCCTATATTCCATCCTCACACATTATGACTGCCTGCTGCTAAGAATAGAAGTTACAAGAAAGCCCTCCTACCTTTGCGATAAATCATATACTTGATCTGATGCAATCCCACGAGCATTCCAGCCAGCAACTAGAACAATAGTCAGGGCAGATGACATTTTGAGGGAATTTTGCTTCCAACTCAAAACAAACAGCAGTCACTGCCTCCAGAAGCCCTCAAGTACACACAGCTGAAATTTTAGTTCTTACAACTTTGTCAAATTTGGAACAACATTTTACAGTAACAACGATACATGCTGACATCAGAATGGTTCTTACATTCCATCAGAAATTTGGATATATTAGAGATAGTATCATTTCAAAGGCATTACTAGGTAGAGTCAAGTTTGTTGCAATAAAATTAGGCAAACTCTTTAAAAGAAACATGGAAAATTTATTATAAAATTTTAAAAAATTATAGGCCTTAGGAGAAGCCAGAGAAGAAAAGCCCTCTCAAGTGGAGGATGACAGGAAATCTTAGAGACTTAGAAATTGCAGATGTTCTGAAATTTTTGTGCTCTCTTACCTAAAGAAGAAATTATGTTTTATTTCTGAATCATAACACTTTCAACAAAACTATGTGTACCTGGGTATCCAGGCTTGCTAGGAAATTGTCATACAGTCCTCATAATTCATAAAAATACTTCCAAACCTGTAGACTGAAACTTGAATAATGTTTTGCTATAATTTTTTTTTTAATATGCATGCTAGATTTTTATCTCTTTGATGATTCCTTTATTATTCTCTTTAAAAGTACATTTAACCATAACATTATTTAAACATTATATTATACATATTTTATATGTATTATTGAAGTGAGATATTAATTTGTTACAGGCTGCTGCCTTCTGGTTTATACTTATAAAAAAAGCAAGCAAAGAAAACCAAACAAACCCACCCCAACCCCCAAACCAACAAACCACCACCCAAGAAACAGTATTTTAAATAAGAAAATATTTGACTTCATGAAATATTTAGAAGTATGCTGCAAGTTCATAAACCCATACTGTTCAGTTTATACCAATTCACTGATGTGAGACTGGTCTTTCTTCCAGAATCATATTAAGCAACATAGCTAGCATCTTCCTGATATTATTCATTTCCCCATCTTCTGTCCCAGAGAGAAATTGTTTGAAAGAGATTTTAGAACAAATATTATGTGCATTATTCTGTGGGCTTATCCTGGGTAAGGGAAGGTTGAAGAAATATGCCTGAGACTTGGAATGAAAATAAATTAGCTTTTGCCATGGCATTTAATCCCTGTGGAATTTCAATCCATGATTTTGACTGGCCACAGAAAAAGACCATTTTTAGGGCACCCATGAACTTCAGGGGGTTGTCTATGTGTAACTGCATGAGTAAGGTGAAGAGCCGATACTTTAAAACAACTATCAATCTTTAAACAAAATACCTAGAGAGAGATAGACTTTATCCAGAGATTTAATCAGGCCCAACCTAAGATGTCCTGGGGTTATCATGTACCTTCTCCCTTAGCAAAGGCATGTATAACTTCACTGGACATGAAGAGATAACAGAATCCTACCAATTATCTAAACTTTCCAGCTAGAGCAATTATGTTGATCTTTACAATTACGGTGTGTCGTGTGCCTAATAAAAAATTAAACAAATGATACCCTAAAGAAAAATAACGAAAAAATTCTTCTACCCACTGAATCTCTGAACAGTGTTAGGCTGAATATTAATTATACAGGATGTTTACCTGTTATTTGCCGAGGACAACTGTTATGACTCCTATCCATTAATGTTCCGTGAATGTCAGTTAGACACTGACAGATGACAGTCTCCTGTTCATGTCCTTGTCATCCAGTTGAAGGTGCTGCAGTTTCTGATGCACTGAAACCTCTTCTCCTGCTGCAAATATATTCTAAAAACATTGCTTAAAAAGCCAATGGGCAACCAAATCAGGTAAATAAAAAAATCAGTAAAAACTTTTTGATTTAAGTGAATGTTAAATCAGTCTGAGAGAAATGACTAGCAGTTTGGTCTTGAGCTAGGAGAAGAGAGACAGCTTTGCACAAAATTGCATATTCAGTTAATAAGATTTTGACTGATTTTTCTTTTATTTCCTATTTCAAGGAATGCTACTCTTCTTGAAATACATCAAAGCAAACCATTTGAAAGTAATATTGCAAATAGTCAAATGTCCAGATTCCCTCATCTTATCTGAACCTGACTTTAACCTAAAACTGACATCTATGGGTTAGATCAGAGTTGCCCAAGGTTTGATTCACTTATCTTTACACAAACGTAGTTACCTCTGTGTTGAGAAGTTTAAATTTAGCATATAAATAGTACTGAGCAATTTACTTTAGTTACTGCGTCATTCAGAGATGTACTATGTAGTTATTAGTAACCAAAGGTAACTTACCTTCCATATTTAAATGCATATTAGTGTACACATAGGCATATTTGCAGGTACTTTACCAATATTTCATGAGAAAGGCATATCATATCAAACTACTTTGACATAAAATAACTGACTATACAAATAAGTATATTTCAAGACAGCTATTCCTAGCCTTGACTAAAGGTCTTTTAAGGATAATCTGAAACTTCTTCTTATGTCTTTTTCTGGCTGTGTTGTAGTTTGAAGCACCTGACTTTATAAATCTTGATGGCCCTTGTAGAATATTGGAGGATGATAACTCTACTACCCTATGGTATGAATAGCAGAAAAGAGAGAAGAATTTGAAATCTGAGGAAATGATGAAATGGTACCTGGCCTGTATGAAATAAGAACTGCCACTTGCTGTTCCACATACTTGCTTTGAATGGACCTGGACAGACAGCCATGGCTAAATCCATTTGCAAGTGTTCATGTATTGGTAGGTTACTCAGTACTGGTTAGGACTACACCAGCCCCTTACAGGTCTCATTTAGTACTTAGCTGCTCAGGCTGCCGATTAACAGTTACCTGCCTTGTGTCTTTAACAAGCAGCTTTTGGTCAGGTGCACCTGAATCCATTTGATTCTTTCCCAACAGCCCCATCAAACAGGAGTGAATTGTTTCCATTTGAGCTATAGACAACATCTTTGTTAAATTAAAAAAAAAAGTTATATTAAAGTTATAATGTGGTCTTGCAAAATTCTGAATAATGATCTTGAAGTTTCAGATCTACACACATAGTCACAAATTAGTAGCTCAGAGACTAAAATATCCTTGCATCCTCTCTCTTCCCTCCCCCCCTCACCTTGCAATCAAAGTTTTTGTACTCTCAGCTCAGTCAGTGTCAGTTTTTCATGTCTATATTAGAGATTAAGCCAAAAATACACTGGAGGGTCTCAAACCACTTTAGAAGGCTGTAATCTGATATTGACAAAACTCATTGGGGAATATGACAGATTTGCATCGGTGCAATTATGACTTTGCCCACTGGCAATCTCCCAGGACACATGCTGTTCCCTGACACATTTCCAGTTACCTTTCTGCACTGTGTGAAAAGAAGCCCTCTTCCCCTACTGGCAACATCATTTAGTGTGGGACATAATTGTACATGCCATGAGCTTTCCTCTGCTGAGATTACTGTATATTCACACATGCACTTACCAAAAAGTAGCTATTTTTCTGATTTGCATTTATGTCTCTAAAGAATCCTTTGATCTACACACATAACCTCCTCTCACCCCTCCTCTTCCCCCTCCAACCTGTTCTCATTTATTAAAAAACACTGCTTCAGTTTTTTTGCTGAAGCTTGTCAAGGGGCAAGAGATATGAGGATCCTTATTACTCATGTCAGAAAAAGGTGTGATTCTCTCTCCTTCAGATATATTCCCTGCTTGATAATCTATGTATTGCTGCTTCTTAAACTAAAGAGAGGTTTTGAATTTTGCTTTCACTATTTTAGCTTCCTCTTAAAGCAATTTGTCAATGAAAGTCTAGTGAAAAATTATTTCCAGACAAGGAAGATGATCTAGTCAATGTGGTAGGAGGAAAACAGCAAGAACTCTAACACTTAGACCAGTCTCTTTTAATTGTAACCAACATCAAGTGTGACTTCTCAGCAGCACATTCAATATGTCATATCAGAAGAGATGAAGGTACTATGGAAAA
Source organism: Corvus kubaryi (assembly GCF_017639235.1). NCBI lineage: Eukaryota > Metazoa > Chordata > Aves > Passeriformes > Corvidae > Corvus > Corvus kubaryi. The sequence continues at coordinate 8,392,379 of NW_024580671.1, forward strand.
AATATTGGAAAGAATTAGCAATATCCCACACAATTTACCTCACTTAGAATTATTGGTAATATTCGGCATTCAGCTGAACACTTAATACACTCTCCTGAACTAAGTCACACACTAATGATCTCCACTCTGTTAACATAGTGTTTTTGTGTGGAAATAAAATAAATTAAAAAATTAGTGAAGCTAGAGAATTCAAACTGATGCAATATGTTTTAGCTTACTTTCCATATAACAACTTCCCACTCCACAGTAATGCTTGCACTTTGCATTGACAAGTCTGTCTTTTAAAAAGGATGCATTGATAAAAAATTCAGCAAATTATTTAGTCTAGTCTTAGCTTCCCATTGAATTCAGCTTATACATGAGTTGGAAGCTTAAATGTTTTCTTGGATGTGAGCTCAAAACAGTATCTCAAGACATTTCCCCAGTGGAAAATAATTTCCTTAACAGGGTAGTGGTGAGTCATCTGGTTTTCGTGCCTTAGGGCTCTTCAAGGGAGGTGAGTAGATATTGCTACAGTATTCAATCATATGAAACCACAGCTGCCTCATCTGTAACCACATGGGGACAAATCAATACCATTAGCTTCAGTGAAGTTATCCTGTTGACATATTCGACCCTAAATCCTTACCTAGAACACACAAGGGTGAGGACTTGTGGACAAAAAATTACAAAACATCAGAGAACTGAAAGTAAATTTTTCTTTAACCTCTCCCTAGGAATTCGCTAAATTGTAATTGGTATTGTACAACTCACTGAGGGAAGTAAATATAGCCCTCTACTTGTTTTTGCTATATGTGTACCTCTGAGGCCTGGGCATGTAGGAACTGAAGTTGTAGGGACATGAGTGGGGTGCACCATACAGATAAGACTTCTTTCTTTCATACCTTTCAGCTTTCACTTCTACTAGTCAGGACTAATAGGATAAAACTGGAACAGGATGTGCTGTAATTCGTATATAACCACAGCAAATTATCATCACAGTAGAGGAAGCAGCAGAAATCTCGTGGCTTAGCAGGGCATCTGAGGCACAATACTTACAAAAGATATTACTGAAATAACAGGGCTAAAATACCACTCCTTGTTCAAAAATCCCCTTGATCATATTAATTCCCTGTTTCCGGCAGAGCTCAAGACTGAGTGCTGTCTTCCAACCCAAGCCTTTTTTCACTTATATTGCTGTCAAGCGAACGACCTGACTGCCTCTACGTGTGTGAACAGCCGTGTGGGGGCTGGCGAAGGAAGCTCGTTTGCATATGTACAGTCACACATGCAGTTGCATCTAGGTATCAGGGCCTGTGCAGTCCTTCCCATCCCTGTATGAAGAAAAATTCCGCACAAAGACTCATTTAAAGCCAGTTAGAAGCAAGCAAGCTCTGTTGATCTCCTTTGCTATTTTTTACTTAGGGCACATCACTTCAGCTGCAGACCTGACCATGCACGTACACTGCTTGCAATATCCAGCAATAGGCTCCTGTAGATGGATCACTCGCTGGGTGACACATCTGCCACTGGCTCTCTTGGTTACTCTCCAGCAAATCTTTTGATCAAACTGAACTTTTAGAAAATTACCTTGTTATAGGGCTGCTTCATGTTTGGCCAATCTTTGCATTGGTCTCTTGATACCAAAGTAATCAAATTCACGAAGAGTCTCCTGAGTAGGTGTTGCATCAGCCTGGTCTGAACCACTGCGTGCGGTTCAGTGGTTATTTCTTTATTTCTATATCAGCCGTGATTTTCATCATGCAGTTTTTGCAAACTGCTTATTTTACAGCACGTACTTCACAACACACTGAAGAGGATTGCCTGAACCTCAAGCATAAACCCACACATCGTCTAAGTCCTCCCAGACCTGTCCAAACTCCTGAGATCGCTTCACCGGCGCTGCAAGATCGGGGAGATGCAATCTCCACCGCCCCGCTGCAGCAGGAACCCCGACTGCTGCTTCAGCTGGGAGCTGAGAAGGAAATCACCCCCCACCACCCATTCTCGCCTCCTCCCCGAACATGCCGCTGGAACCGGAGATCTCTCTTTTTGCCTCCCCTATTGCGGCTTGCGGCTCCCCGCGGCTCTTGCACGACCCCCTCTCCCGATGTCAGACGCCGCCCCATCCCGCCCCATCCCGCCGCCCGGGCTCGCCCCGCGCCTCACCCCGCGCCAGGAGGGGAGGCAGGTGAGGGCGGCTGCCCGCCCGCGCGCCCGCGCACCCGCGCGGCGTTGCGCATGCGCAGCGCGCTCCCAGGCATGCTCACTGCCGGGGGCGGGGGGAGCGGGACGCGGTGTTGCGGCGCTGCCTGGCTGCCCTCGGCTCCCCTCGGCTGCCCTCGGCTCCCCTCGGCTCCCCGCGGCTCCTTGCGGCTCCCCGCGCCCGGCTGCCCTCGGCTCGCACCATGCGGTGGCGGGCGGCCGCCTGCCTCCGGGCGCTCTGCCTCCTGCTGCACCTCCGCGCCGCAGGTGAGCGGGGGCGGCCGCAGCCGGACGGTGGGGCGGGCGGGACGGCGGTGGGGACCCGCTTGCGCCCGGAGGCGCACCTGTTGTGGCGTGAGGCGGGAGGCAGCGGCTGCCCGGGTCCGGCGGCGGCTGCCCGGGTCCGGACCCCGCCAGCCCCGGAGGCGGCGGGAGCGCCCGTCAGCACCGCGGACAGCGGCAGCCCCGGGCGGGCGAGCCCCGCGCTGCGCGCACCGCGGAGCGGCCGCACTTCGGTCTCGGTTCGTGAGGACCTGGCTGGAGGCGACGACGGCGAGGGAAAATCGGGACTCTCTATGTTCCTCCTTGTTATTTTATTTATTTATTTGTTTTTAAATACTGGTGGGGAGGAGTCGCTACTTATATGTGCTCGTGGCAGCAGTGTTTTTAGGAAGGGAAATTTCGGCTGCGACAGCAGCAGGCGTTTCGGCTGTTAGCGGTGCTAATAAATCCTCTCTCTGCTTTGCTGGCAAAACGTGCGCCTCATTCAGAAATGCAGTGAGCGATGAGCGCCCTAGTACGTACATGAAGTTCCACTGCCAGTTTCATTCCAGTAGTCAGAGCTTATATTTCTGGCATAAATCTCAGGCTTCCTTTAAGCCATGAAAAACTGCTCATCGTTCAGAGCCTCCGTTTATCTTGTGCAAACTTCAGCATATATAATCTTAGGAAGGAAATAAAATCTGGGGTAACTATATATTTGAATTAAGTTCTCAATTAGTAAAGTTGTAGAGTTTCTTTGTTTTGTCATTTATGACAAGCTTAGCCACTTCAAGTAGTAAATGGCTTGTAAATTCCCTGAAGTTTAATTAGGAACAACAATTAAGTGCACAGGTACGGATTCTTTTGGTCCTGGGAATGTTGTTTTTAGGAGAGAATTTTCAAATGGAACGAACTTGCATTGTCATATTGCAGAACAGATAAAAGTAACAATTGAACTTCATGTCTTTTCATACAGAAGAACTGTATGAACATCCCAAATAAGATCTATTATGAAAATAATTGCTTCCTTGCTTTTTTTATTTTATTTTTTTAACAGTTGTCAGGAGAAATAACTTTGTCTCAGTTATTGGTATTTTATTGCACTGTAATATTAGGCTACACTTCATAAAATTTATGGAGCCTCTTTTCTGTAAATCTATAGTTAGGATGCTCATGCTGTTATGCCTTATATTCATATGTGCAAGAGATTATCGACTGAAAGATAGGGAGCATTTCGTGATCTGTTTTAATAAAAGCCTTAAGCTGCTTTTAAATTTTTCTTTTACAACATGTATTAAATTGACCATCTGTACAAAATTAGAGTACAGCCTCTATTTGACATAACATGCCTTCTAATCTCAGTATATCCTCTATTAACAGTGGAATTTGCATTAGTTTTGTTGTGCTTCATTTTTTCTATCCTGCTAATGGAAACTGGGTACATATTCTGCCAGTAAGCTGTTCACTTTCCTTACTAAGTTCTACTTGGTTTTTTAAGTTACCAGGAATGCTTGCAAAGAGATCTTGGTCTTCATTATGCAAATGTTTCTAACTGTAAGAAAAAGAGAGGAAAATAGATGTTTATATGGTGCTACTTTGTTGCCTGAGTAATCCTGGAAAATAATTATTTCAGAGAAGACAAGGGGGAGGATGTACAGGAGCTGAATTCAACCTTTGCATGGTTGGGCACGGCTCCCACTGAGCACAAGAGCTGTGCTTTCTCCAGGTCAAGGCTGCATACAACTTGCTCTTGTCGGGAAGTCATTGAAGATGTCACAACAATGAAATAACAAAGGAAGCTTAACATGCTAAGATTTCTCTGTTTCATCTGATGCAAGTAGAAAATTTGGTCTTACACAGGCTACCACTATGGACATCTTTTATGTATAGCCTGGACTTTTGAATTATTGACAGTGATTTTGAAGCTTTGGTTCATGAGAAATCACAAAATGCATTCTACTCGCTATGTTGCAAATTATATCCCAAATGTCAATTTTTGTGTAATGTCTTGGAAATTGCTTGGCCTTTTGTTCTGAGGCTGAATTTCTATGAGACATGTTTCTAGAGAATGCTGAAGACATTGTCAGTAGATATTAAGGAAATCTCCCTTGATATCAGTTGGTGGTAGTAGATTTTAGAGAAAACATAAGTCTACATTTACTTCAGCTAATGCTACAGCAAAAAGAGTTAATGTTTTTAAGTAGTGCTCTGTAGTAGAAAGGTAATACATGTCAACAAATCTGGTTTCCTATGGAACTACAATTCTACTACAGTTGTAGTAAAATTTTCTACAAAAATAGGAAATGTTCTTGTCAAAAATGTGATCAGAGACTTTCATGTGCTCAATAAGGTACCATTTTACTGAGTTGACTTAGCTACTGATTCCAATATAGCATAACAGTCATGTCATCAGGAAATTAAATATGATTGTGCTGTTAGTATATGCATATATCGCTACCTAAAATAAGACACTTGTGCGTGCATCTCTGAAAACAGAATTAGGCCCTTCTGCTGAGTACGGCAGGTGAAGTAATCAACCTATATGGAGCTTGCTGTTGCAGGAAGACCTAAATTTGTAGCAAGTGATTACAGGTCAGCATGAACCTTCAACTTACATTATGCATTGCATGAGAGAGTGCATGACGGCGTAGGTTATACTCTCTTTTGGTATGTATGATCTAATACACATGTTCTTGCAATAAAACCCTAGTGTCTCCCAAGGTGACTGGGAAGCATTGTCTCCTTGTAAAAGAATGGCGGGTGGTAGGAAAACCACAAAATGATGCATTAGACTAACTTGTAAACGAGACCCATTTGAGTTATGTACATTACTCAATTAATTACATCTTTCACCTCATTTTCTTTTCAAGCAAATTTTGTTAATAAAATTAAAATATATGATGAATTAAATATCCAGTTACTGGACATTTGTGGGGGGAAAAAGTAAATCTGTGATTCTGTGAAATAGTCTAGGAAAACCGACTAGACTAGAAGAAACTTATTCAGCTAACAATTACTGTATCAACTCATCACCTGCCTTGCATTAAAAAACTCTCTTTAAGAAAGCATTTTTGCAGAATTTGCTTTTAGGATAAAGAAATCCCAGTCCTGCAAAAGCAAAAAGTTAACAACTGATTATTTAGTCAAGTCATCTAAGTCATGGTTTCTTGAGAAAGGCCTTACACTATCTTGCTAAGAGCTTCTATTACCTCATTTTATTATTCTCTTCATCAGTGAAGAGTTGCATTGCTAACCTTAAGTCAATATGAACCAATACTTTCCCGCTAGCCTTTTCAGAGAGGAAGTGTGTAGATTCTTGTCTCAACATCTTGATGGATGAATTCTTCTAGGCCCTCAGAGGAATCACATAAGATTCAGAGTAGGAAATAGTGGGATTTTATCTTTTTTGGGCAATGCTGTAGTAACAGGAGGATTGCTTATATCAAAACTGAAGTTTCTTTGACCACAAACTAACACTCCTTTGGGTAGGATTCGCTAGGTAGAAATGTGTGTTATAAATATGCTAGACTGGTTCTCACACAGCCCACAGGGCGCCCTTACTAAATTCTGCTGAGTTCAGCTTTCCTGGTCAAATATGCACTGTGTGATATTCTCATGGTTGGAAATTAATCGAGTGCACTACAGTTTCTACTTAGATGTTGGGCAGGCCTATTTTCTGTAAAATGCACAAGCTCTGTCACAGAAGTAAGATAATCTGGAGACTGTACTTTTAGGGTTGAGGTAAGATCTGCACAAAATGCATTTGCCATCAGATCCATTTCAGTAACCTCATACTAATGAGTGAATAATTCTAGGTTCTAAATACATTTAGAGTGAAAGTGAAGGAGCTATTGATTTAAAAAAATGAATAAGGATTCTGCTTCATTACACTAACATAATCTAAATGAAGCTGGTTCTTATAATTGCCTTATTTAAAAACACATTGCTGGCCATGAGTGGGTGTTTTTACTAGAAGAGACTTTTCTGCCTTTTATTAGTAGGACTCATGGATAATCAGAGGGTAGTCATCTATCTCTTCAAAGGTTCTGTTGGGGAAAAAGTAGTTTTATAATTCAGTATCTGACTTCATATTTTTGAGGAAATATTTATTTGGAAAAGAGACTCTTAACCATATTTTTACATGTGGAAATTCTTGCTATTCATATTTTTAAAAGACATCATCTTCCACGAGAGATTTATGTTCAGTACATCCATTAGAAATTGGAGCTTTGTGGTCTTGGAATCTCTGACTAATTCCATTTGTTGTATTATAAAGAAGATTGAAACATCTTGGACAGCAAAGGCTGGTTCCAGCTTCTCTGGAGAGCGAAGTAGGAGAGTTGCTGAAAGTCCATGAATTGGCCTCTTGGGGGACTGTGTCTCTCTCGAAGGAGGCTAATGACATAACTGTGTGGCTCTGTTTGGTGGTGGCCCCCCCTCCACAGGGGTTTTACAAGACTTGCTGTGGGGAATTAGATGGAAGGGTAAGACTCTTACTCCATAAGGCACAGTCATTGTCCTGTAGGATTTTCAGCATGGCTTTGGAATAGATACTTGGAGAAGTTAAGGTCTGCTCAGAAATCCTCAGGGGGAATTGTTAGAGCAATATTACTTCAATAAAAAAAGGCAAAACTTTAAGACTGGAGTTGACTTTCTTTCACACCAGCTATAGATTTCCATGGAGATACAATACGTTTCCTTGAGAGACTATGTATTTACATCTACCTTATGCAGAGCAGAATTTATCCACAACCTCTATTGGAAAAATGACAATAATCACAAAATTAGAAAATGGATGCATCAGTTTCTCACACCTTCTGGAAAAAAAAATCTGATGTGAGTCTATATGGTACATTAGTGCCATGACATAAGTATGGCAGAATACTTAAGTACCTTTGGGACCACTAGCTCATCTCTTAATTCACATGAGTAGACCTAGTGAAATCAATGGTCTGTGGTATCTAGTTTCAGTATTGACATACCAGGCAACAGGCCCATGAAATGAGATGCAGAGTGTCTTTTTGAAAAAGATACCACTCATGCTTAATCCAGATTCACTGTAGCTGTAGATATTTTTGGCCAGGGCATTTTTTTTTCCTACTGAAAAGGACAAATTTAGCAAAAATGAATTTGCAGTTGTTTCTATTTTCAGGAGATTGCTTATTAGAAAAGGAAAAAAATTCTTGCAATCATCTCTCTCCCTCGCTCCCCCTCTTCCTCTCTCTCTCTCTTGTGTGTACTCCCACCTTCCCCCGGTGGTGCTGTTCCACCCTCATTACACATGCATGTGTGCGTGCACTTGCTTGCTCTCACAAACATGCACATAAAAAAGAATCATTATTATACCTGCACACATATATACATTCATTTTTTACTACTTGATTTTGTCTGAAATTTTTGGTCAAAAGTTCTGAACATTGTATTTAAGGACAAATCAAAATATTTTTCTGATTTTTTACGGTTGTCCTATCCAATTCTTGCTTAGCTCTGGTGTAGTTTATTTGCTCTGAATTTTGACTTCTCATGGGTACTGTTCCTCTGCTGGAGAAGGCCTGGGCTTTGGTTACTGGACCTAGCTAGGAAAGCACAGAACACTTCCTGTGAGGAAATGTGACCTTGTAGTCCTGTAATGGGGTGTTGCCATTGCTGGTAACAAAGCTGTAAGTTTTGTCCTGATTTTGCGAGGCCTCATGATTGGGATTTGACAGGCCTGCTCTGTCCAAACTTTCCTTAACCTGCCTGTTTTACTTGAGTTAGCTCTGACAGCAGTTTTTGTACTTAACCAAGCATTTATATCTGATTTAATCTAGTTTGTGTGGTACAACTTTAGTCTACACAGGAGCAGTAACAAAGGCTTGGTAGAACAGCAGAGATATGAAGAGTGGAGGCACAGGATGTTTCATTAGAGGAGTGTAGGTGCAGGATGATAAGAGATGGGGCAAAATCTTGGCACTGAAGACTCCGTGCTATAAAAAGCTCAGTAAAAGGTAAAAATGCAGACCTGGAGCTTGAGAAAACTGGTTTTAGGTGTTAATGAAGAGAACAAATAGATAGTATCTAACACACATATGTGGCACCATTTATAGTAAATTCAAATATAACCTGGAGCTGCAGACCAGTTGAAGAAAGAGTAGGAATAAATGCGTGTTAGAAAACACAGATATATATAGCTTCCTAAGGGGAAGGAAGAAGAGAGGAGGAAGAAGAATCCATCAGCAGGAGCACCATATCCCTCCTGATGAAGGAGTACAGGTGCTGACAACTCATAACAACACCCATCACTAACACCACTGTGCAACAATTGACCTGAGGACCCAGAGAAGCATGGAGTTAGAGTAACACCAGGGAAAGGGATAGACAATTTTAATTGTACTATTCCTATAATTGCGACTTTTGCTGTATTCCTTGTTTTTCTATAAAAGTTAGATCTAGACTAACAGTGCTTCTTGAATTAGTTTAAGATTTTCACTATGCTAATAATAAACTCTTGGCTTCACTTATATGTATGAGGTGGGCTTCGTCTTTGTCCATGAGCAAGACTTTGAAAGTAACAGAGGAATTCATCTACCTGAAGGAGGCTGTGAGAAGCTGTACAGCAGCATGCCTGATCATTAGGTCTAGCAGCCTACTTTGGGTACAGAATAACTTCATTTATATTGCTCTAACAGGTTTTAGCTGAAGACAAAGCAGTGGTGTGAAGGCTTTGCGTTTTGGCGTTAGTCTCTGAATGATGGAAACAGTCACAGCCTGCAAGTCCCTCTGTTATTTATGGGAAAGTAGTTTCCTAGGTGAATTCTTTTGTCAATTCAAAACTTCATGCATTTATTACCAAAGCAGCAAGTGGATTTGTATTTTTTCCTTTTCCGGTTTCCCTTGTTTACCTCACAAAAGCACTTTTGGAAGTATGTTCTGTTGTCCAGCTAGTGTTCAAGTCATATTTTAGCCACTGTTTTAACTGCATTTTATTGGCAATAATTTTTGGTGCACCATGCTAAAGTTCAGCATCAGTTTATGGTTGGCTAATGATGGAACCCTGAATTTAGAGAATTTCAGTCTTTCAGTGCTGACAGGTAATGATCCTCACAAGTACACTGCATTTGACCTGAGGCCTTGGGAAAGGCTTCCCAAATTATGTGATAGCACTGAGATTATTGCTGTGTGATAAAAAGAAATTTGTTACGTCGCTGGGTGGAATATGTAGAGATGTAGAAAATTTAGGTTTATGTGATATAGTAATACATATATGTAACAAGATGGAAGATTTTGGGTGTAGGTTAGTTCTTCTTTCCTCCTTCTTCACAAATCTGGGTGGTCTGGTATTGGTTCAAAAAACCCGCAGTGCGGAACATGAATGATTAGTTACTGGATTATAATTAAAAATAAATTAGTTGGCATTCCATAATTGGGTAGATTGGGCTTTAAAAGACCTTGGAAGGTAGCACTCGGGGGCCATTTTCACCTTGTTAACTTAGAGGCACATTCTGTGCAGCTGTGCCATAGATAAGAAATAATAAACATCTGAGTCCGAAGAACACCTCTGCGTCTCCTGCATTTTAATCCAAACTCTGAGTAAAAGAACTCACGAAACAAAGAAGAAAGGAACACGAAACAAGAAAATTTAATAGCTAAAAGTGCATAACTTTATCCAAATGAGATTCAGATTTGATCAATATACTACTTTCCTGACAGTAAGACATATTGTTAGCTAGACAGTACAGATGCAAAGCATATTTCCTCCAGACAGCTTTTGTTTACGTTTTTGCTTTCAACATCATTTAAAACTTCTATATTTTCCACCAGATATGCTGACTCCTTTTAATATGTTTGTTGGTTTGTTTGGGTTTGCTTTTGTTTTTTTTCTTTTTTTTTCTTTTGTTTTCCCTTGGTAATGTAGATGAAATAGGGATAAAACAATAGATTTTGTGTCTTTTGAAGGCAAAGCCGAAGGAAGGTTCTGTTTCATGCACCAGAAGAGACAACGTTCACAGCCCAGAACAGATAGAAGTCTTCTAAACCTACAGCAGTGTTCGTGCTATGTCTAGAATTACCACAGTTAGCATTTGCCTTAGTATCATTGCCATTGTGACTCCTGAGAGTTAGTAACATGCTCATAAATGGCCAGCATGATAATAAGCATTTTGGCATTTAAGCTTTTATTTTTCTTCTTCCTGTGGGCCAACACCTCCTTGGCCCTTACACAGAGAAGAGAGAACTGCAAACTCTGTTCTGAATGGGAGTCTGTTTCTATCTCGATGTTCTAAAAAGAGGCAGGGAATGAATCTCCCAGCTGTGGAAACTTTGGTGTTGTTGGAGGGATTTGATCATCGGTCTGTGTAAGTACAGCGTCTCACAGTGACTAGGGTAGCTGTTCAAGAGGAAATGGTGCAAGAGGTGATAAAGCCAAGCCTGTCCAAAGTCTGGGGCTGATTTATAGGTTTGAAGGAAGTTTGTGTGGGACAAAGAGCATCTTTCAGAGTGGTGAACCAAACAGAAAGGAAAAAAGCATGGGGAGCTCAGGGTACAAAATTTAATTACGAAAATTTAGTAAGTATTTTTGTTACTGAAAATGAGAAATTACTTGGCAACTGCATTAAGTACTGTAACTCAAATTGCATTTGTATTAAATTTATCTTTGAAAGCAGTCAAGTTTCAGCATGTTGCTCCCTTATGAAATGAGTCTACATTTTATGCTTTTTTCCCCTTCAATTGCCAGCCTGTAGCATAAAAATCTCAAGCTGTGTAATATACCAAGTTATTTTTAACTATAAAAAGATTTCATTGTTATTACAGTGCTAGAGTATTAAGTGTGAGTATTAAGTAGTATTGTGTGTTTAAAATATATGCACTAGGTGTCTATATTCATTTGTGCATTTTACTTACTAGTCAGGTATAGCACAGCACTTCTGTCCGTGGATTTGGGGTGACTGCACTACTTACAAGTAGCAAATATACAGTATATATCTCATTATAGAAAATGTGACTGTTCAGGAGCATAACTTATTATCAAATTTGTTCAGATTAAGATAAATAACAAGACTTTAGAAAATGACCTGAAATTGTTTTTCCAGACACACAGCGTGACTTTAGACACCATTATCGTGGCCCTATCAGGTTTATGTTATGTCCCACTGGGACTTTTCCAGTCAAATGAATTTCTAGTTTCTGGCTGTAGAAGATGTTAAGGAGGAGGCACCCAGCTTGAGCATCTTTTGTGTTGTATCATGATAAAATTACTTAAAAGCACCAGAGGTCTGAGACTATGGGAAACCTGGGGCTGAGCCAGCAAGGAAAACTTGTCTGACTGAGAGTGGGGTGAGTAGGGAGTCAAGCGGGGCACCCGTTGTTTCCTTAACAAGGATGTGAGGTAAAATATCTGTAAAGCTCTGATATTTTCATGTTTTAAAAAGAGAAAAACCGTGCTGCTGTGTTACTGGCTGATTAATGGATTTTGGCTATCTTGAAATTTTTTATCTGTCTGTTTTAGTGAAAGTGAAGGTATTTGGGAATTGGGAGTCTAACAGTTTTCTGGCAGGTTGCTTTGAGATAAAATGTCAACTGTCTGAAACTATTCAGAGAGTCAAGACAGTCTAAAGAAATCTTAGGTTTTCCTCTGTCAAGCAGAGGCCAACTGGAGCAGTCAAAAGTGCCCACAGCATCCAGCACATCAGATTTACTGGTTATTATAGGCTTTCCTTTCTGCATATGTAATGCAACTTTGCAGTGTGAGACAGGCTCAGAAGCATGTGCTGTCTAGCAGTCTTGTGATTTACTCATCTGTTTTCATGAGAAAATTTTGTGCTTCCCATATACTGGGATGATGTGGATATGTGACATGGAATTCTCCTGTCCCATTCTCCATCAATCTTCTGTAGATTAGATTTTCTTTTTCTCTTTTTAATTTATGACAGAAATAGTTTCTTCTTGTATGTTTATGCAGACAACTAAGAAGATCAAGTGAACACATATTTTGAACCATTAAGCAGAACAGCTGGATTCTGCAGAACAGGAAGTTTCATAGGGATTTGTCCAATTTTCCTTTCAGTAGGATGACAAACGGTGGCAATGATAGAAATGCTGAAACTAGTACTAGTAAAGATGTTCAGATTTAGAAAGTATGCATTCTACATCACCCTGGAGCTTCTTGTTGCACTTTAATAGATGTAGTGTTATACTTGGTGGAGGTTCTAGAAGCACAGCTCCAGGGATTGGAAATGCAACTAAAACTGAGAATTTTGGGGGGGAGAATACTGTTGTACAGGAGCAGCAAAATTAAAGAAGGGGCTTACAGTGGCTGAACACGGAAACAAGATCAAGACAGGCTTTATTGTTAAAAAAATATCTAAGGAAAAGCAGCAGAATTGAGGAGTTGCAAGGAAGGAAAATCTATAGGTAAAGAACACAGGAAGAAATAGCAATATTCATCAGGACCTGAAATCCAACAGAGTGGTGACCAATCACTACATTGTACAGAGAGAAGAACTGGAGGGGGGAACGAACAGTTCAGATCAGTACTGAGTCACATTGCAGCATCTGTTACTAAAGGGAGTTGGAATGATTATTACGTGAGATGATCATGAAGAAAGGACTCGTTGTTTTCTAGGAGCAAAAGTACATACAAACCTGCTGCTCAGAGAAGTTCTGATGTAGGTTTGAAAGTAACCATTGATTATTGTTCATTTTGGAACAAATAAAATTTCCCTTGACATGAAGATAGCTACACATAGCTGAGACATAGGTGAAGACTCAGCATTTTTTTGGATAGAAGAAATAGCATGGAATCACAATCTAACATCAAGTCTGTTCTCAGTGCTGAGGCAGGATAAAGTATAATTCTTTGTAAATACACTTGAGGGGAGACAATTTTAGGAGAAGGAATAAAATTATTATAGTTAATGGATAATAGCAGCGCTGGGTGAGTATTTCAAGTGAGTCATAAATAACTCTACATCCTGAAGTAGAGTTCAAACAGGGTAGTGAGAGCAGAATATCAGAACATACTTTAGGATAAAGTTTGCTAAGCTTATGGAAGAGAAACCTCTGGGAATTCTACTTTTTGAGCCTTGTCCTAAACCATATTTACTGAATTTTTGTGTATTTTGGGATATCTGAAGCTTAAAAGTCACCAAAATCAGTTCGTCATAACTTCTCACAGTTTTCCCGGTAGCCACAGAGAAGCATTTTCTTTTTTGTAGAAGTGCAGAATTTGGTGTAGGGTTCCCAGTCTTCTCTTCCTTTAGGGTTGGAGAGTGGCAGTATTTAAAGGTAACACATAACAATGTAGCAGAAGTGCTGGTATTTCTAGCTACTGAATTCTCCAAGTGTCTGCTTGCTGCCTATTGCTTGTGTTTGGAGCTGGAGTCTGGAGGGTAAAGAAGGAATATATTATCATTTCATCAGATTGAGAGGAATTTTAGGTTCCCCTGTAGGATCAAGGTTGGCCAGTTTGTGAGGGTCGCCTGAGGCATCCATGGCAGTCTGGGAGCCAAAGTCTGGTAGTGGGGGCCTTATACACTGTCTCCTAAGGTTAGTGCAGTTTTTCTCATGGGGCACTGTGGGTGCTTGTAACCTACTTAAGATACTGGGGCTGTGTGGACTTCTCACACAACCAAATTCAGTGTAGTTATTTTCTTGGAACATATTTGAACTTCTGAGTGCTCATCTGATGAAATAAATTTTGTGTGAGTATAAAGTGTAATGTTGCGTAATTAGACTTTTAATTTCTCTTTACTACAGGTTAAACAATATATTTTGTTGTCCGTCTTGAAAATCTGCTACAATGGACCTTATACGGCTGCAGGGACTGGTGTTACTGGTGTGATATTTAGCATTCTAATGGAGGCAAGTCTGCTGGGATTTAGAAGCAAATGGTGATTCTGCTGTTAAAAAGTACTGAGATTCAAGGACAAGTGAGCTTTTTGGGTAGTTCCTTTAACTATTCTTTTATCAAAAATATTCAGGGAAGAATTTGGGGTGGTAGTTAATTGTAATTTTTTCTGCTTCATTCAGTAAAAATAGTGAAATAAGAGGGAAGGTTGGAATATTGAAGCAGGTAAAAAATGCAATACAAAGAATTCAAGGAGAATCACCATTGGTTTGATTCCCTCAGAAACAAAGGAGCAGAAATGAAGGAAGCAAAGAAGACAAACCAAATGTGTCGGTGGTTGCATTCCTTTGTATTATCTATGCTCAGTTTTGGAATGCTGGTTTTCTGTGAAGGAGACATGAAAATAAATCCAGCAAAGAGATGACTATGAGAAGTAGGTGACTATGAGAAGTGCTGATGCTTCCTTATTTTTATTTTGCCACTGACACAACTCTCTAAATTGATAGTTAAGACCAGCCCTCAGGATTTTATCAATGAAACCAACACCCACAAATCTTAATAAGAACCCAGAAAGCTTAACAAGTTTTGAAATTCAGCTGTCTTTAAGACTATACTCTGCAGTGTCTCTGGTTTTTTTTCCTCCTGCTTTCAGACGTCTTCCCAATCAAAACCTGACAAGAGCTGAAAACATGTGACCTCAGTGGTCATCTAGGAGATTGTGTTTGTTTCAACCATTTGAAAGAGTAGCCTTAGATTCAGCATATTTCTTTATAATAGAGGATCTGTGTTCTTTTTACTATTGATTTTCTGTTCATGTATGTTATAAATTGCTTCACTACCTACTGACCGGTTCCCACTTATTCCAGAGAATGCATTTCTCAATGATGCAAAGCAATTCTGTAGCACAGATAAGGTATTGTCCCTGATTTCCCTAACTGAAATTTCATTAGGAAATTAGGTCAACAGAATGTAATTACCTACAGTGAAACCTCCTAAGGGCACTGGGTAGAGCTGTGCAAATGACTGATTATTTTGATTTGCTTACAGAAGCAAAAAAAAATCAGAGGAAAAATTCAGTTTGACTAGAACAAAATGATTTCTTGTTCACCCTGACTTGAAACGTTGTTGGTGCTAAGCTGCTCTTCATAGCTCATTATGAGAATTAAAATAACATTGTTTTTATATTTTTTAAACTAAAAATCAGCTCTCAAATTTAACATTGCCATTAACTCCAGCAGCATCTGAAGAGGAAATTCCAGGCTGATCAGTGAGCTCTCTGGGTTCACTTCTCTGAGAACACAAAGTCCCTTTTCTACCACACTGGGTTTCTCAGTGTGTTCTTCTGGGGGTGACTAATGCAGCTTCAGTTACTTTTTATGTGTGAGTGAGCTGATCCTTGCCTATTATTCTGGTCAGATAGACTGCCTTCCAGGCTGGGAGCTGAACTGTGCTTTTGTAGCTATTCTGTTCAGCATAAAGGCAAGATTCACTATGTTTTGTCCACAAAAAAACCCAAAACAACAAAAACCAAAAACGAAATAAAAATTTAGTCTTGGTTCCTGTTATAAAAGCATCATCAGGAAGTATTTTGTCTTTCAAAAGAGAACTTATTTTTTACTAATACATAACTAGTTAAACCCATGTAATTACAGAATCACAGAATGGGTATGGTTGGAAGAGATCAGTGGGATTGTATGGTCCAACCTCCCTGCTCAAGCAGGGTCATCTGAGAGCACTTTGCAGAGGATTTCATCCAGATCGTTCTTAAGAATCTCCAGTGAGGGAGTCTTCACAACCTCTCTGGGCAATCTGTTCCAGTGCATGGTCACTCACACAGTAAAGAAGTTCTTCCTCATATTCAGGTGGAACTTCCTGTGCATGGGTTGATTCTTGTCCTATTGCTGGGCACCACTGAGAAGAGCCTGGCTCCCTTCTCTTGGTAACCTCCCTTCAGATACTGCTAGACATTGATGAGGTCCCCTCTCAGTCATTTCTTCTTGAGGCTGAACAAGCCCAACTCTCTCTAACTCCTCGTTAGAGATGCTTGAGTCCCCTGTCTCCAGTTCCCTAATCTAAGAGAGTTTTTTGTGCCCCACACCAAGGTATGCAAGGTATGGCCAAACCCACACACCTGTATCTCCTCTGCAGAGAGCCAGGTGCTCCACTGGCTGTCCAGGCGATGCTTGAGTGAAGGTTGGGTCATAACAAGAGTTGGCACAAGGGGCTCCTGGTATAAGCACTGAACAAGGAATGCAGAATTAGGATTATGGACTTGTCTGAATTTTCTCACGTGTTTAAATATGGTTTTTTGATAAGGTTCGTGACCTTTTCTTCTCAGGTGCCCATTTATAAAAGATGATCACTGCTATTCTCATCTTTGATATTACTGGGTGATAAAATACGTCAGAAAGTTGACTGCATATGCTTTCCAGTTGAAGTTGGTATCAATACGGAAGTTGAACTTGGCTCAGCATGTGCTCTGCTTTTGCACATCATTTTGGAAATGTAGCCATGGGTGGGAATACAAATAACATTTATAAAAGTCCTGTGAAAATGAGCTTAAGAATGTGGTACACTTCACGTACTTAGTAGACTCTACAGTGCTGTTAATCTATTGCTATAGGAAACACATTGTAAGATTTTAAGTGAATTCTTGTATTCCAAAAATATTTTTTCCAAATTTCTCAGAACCCAAAAATCTCCTTGAATTTCCAGTGCCGTCTACAGAATAGCCAAGAGAGATATTCTAAACTTACTCTTCTCTTTCTACAGGCTGCTTTTCTGGAGACAGTGACCACTTTTTGGCAATTCATCAGCGAAAGAGTGGAAAACCTGTGTTTATTTATCACCATGTGGAGAGTGTGGAGAAAAGTCTGGATACAGACAGCTATAAGGATTCCAAACAAAATTTCTATTCTTCTTCCCACACCAAAATGAGCAAGTTGCACCCTGCAATAATTGTTAAATCAGCCTTCCCCAGATCTGTTTATGATCCATCCCTCAATCTCTTAGCAATGACTGGTCAAGATTTGGAAGTGGAGAATCTTCCCATTCCTACAACGAATGTGATTATTGTGGTAAGTGACTTCTTCTGGGTTCTGGAGAGTTTTTTTGTGAATAAACATGCCTGTAGATAAATATAGATGGATTGTAATTTTGGGTGGCCTGACTGATCATCTAAATCTAAATAGTGACCACTTGTCTTGAATTTCTTCACTTTGGTGGAATTTGCATTCATATAATCAGACTCTGATTAACAACAGTCTGGTGAACCAGTGCAGAATATAGCCTCTCTGTAGGTGAAGACCTTAGCTTTGCCTCAAATGCTGTTGATCCTCTTGTCTTGACTGATGTTTGCACAATTTTTACTGATGGGCTTTAAACTTACTCTGCATAGGTCACAAGAAAATGTTCTTCAGGGAAGTATTCTACAGAGGCAGTGAGATTTTAAAAGGGTGACATAAAGGTTTCATTCACTTCTGTTCCTCTGGTAAATCCACCATTATGCTTACATAGCTGTTTGAAAAAAAAATCCTGTTTCTTGCAAAGAGTAAGAATTTTGTCATATGCACTTCTTCTGGGATATATGGATTGGAGACCCTCCACTGTCAGTTAACTGTGTGACCTTCCCCTTTCTCAAGAAGGTGATGGCAGTGCTCCCTCCTGCAGTGAAGGGCAGATCAGTTTAACTGTATAGTGATGCTGCCCTGCTGCATCCTCACCCTTCGTGCCAGTGGAGCAGCCTGCTGTCAGAAGAGCTGTCCTTGGTGGGGTGCGCAGTACAGTCTGTATGTGTTCTGCCTGGACACTGCTTTCCTCACCGCCGTGTGTAGGCAGCTCTCCTTGATTCCTGGAGGGAAGAGGAGCCACTTATAATGAGTGCTAGTGCACTCATTAGAGTGAACCAATAAAGATGAAAGTGAAACCTGTAAATTGCTCGTTTCAGAGGAAGGTGAGAGATTAAAAGAGAATGGCCTTTACAAACAAGGAAAAAAGAACATAGAACACTAGAGCATGTTAGCACACCAAGTGTGTCAGAATCCCATATGAGTTGCCTGTACTGTACTCTAAAGATCTGCCCTCATGAATGCACCAAATGCAATAGAGTAGTGACAATGAAAAAATTAATCAGAGTAAAAAAAAAGAAGATGGTAATTTTATTTGTCCAAGATCAAAGTTTTAACAGTTAGAAAACACTATCAGGTAACAAGGCTCAAAAAGCTGTGCTCTGGACTTGTTGCATCCCATATGAACAAGACCTCCTCATCTGAGTTTAGATGGCTAGCATTGTTAGTGGACTAGATTCAGCTGTGTGGAAATGTCCGTATCAGGTAAAATAAGGTACTGACAGTCTTGCTTTACTGGGGACAGGCCAACTGCAGAGTCCCAGTACTGAATGGTAATGATCAAGGGGAGGAGATGCCAAGCAAGCTGGATATATCCATACCTCAAAGCTAGCCTAAGCCAGCAGGGCCAACTCCATGGTGAAGGGTACCTGCTCTCTTCTTTCCACTGCATGCATTATTTCACTTCCGTTCAAGGTGAAACCTTTCTGTTAGTGCAAGGAACTCAGAATATGCATGGCCCTTTTTTTTTTTTCATTAAATGACACTGTTACCTATGGCCTGTTATTTTCGTAGGGCTTTGCACAATTTTGGAGACCTGTGGTCCTCAACTGGTAATGAAAGAATCCTGCAAAATATTCTGGGGCTACCCTGATTTTAGCTGACTGGCTCTGTGCCTGCATTAAAAGCTAAATGAGGCAGATTTTCAATTGGCACATAAAGTCACATAAAAACAGGTCCATTAAATCTATATTAAGTTCTCATTAAGTGACTTCGGTCTGAGGCTTTCCTGCTTCATTTCTAGGATGGAGCTGCTGCTTTGAAGCCTTCTGTTCTGGCTGAGAACCATATGTGCTTTAAGGGGAGGTATAACAGCATGAGCTAATCATGACATGAAAGCTGTTCATTGCTTAGGTTCTTCAGCTATCTTTGGATGTGCTGAAGGACAGTGGTTTTGGTTTGTTTTTAATGTCATCCTTTCAGAAAAAGTGTTTGGGGAATGTTTGAAGCCAAAGTGCTGGGAGTCAGACAGTGCATTGGACTAATCCCACCATCAGAAATTTTGAAGGTGTTGTCTTTAAAAGGGCAGCTGTCCCATGACAGGGTGGTTGCCATCATCCAAGCATAGCCCTGCTCCTTCCAGCTTTCTGTATTTCAACATTCTGTTTCTCCCTCTTGAATGTCACCTGAAGTAGATTGTAATGTTAATGTAATTATCAAGGGAATCTGGTTACTTCTGAATTGTATGTGTATCACTCCCTCTTTATTTTGAATTAGCACTTACTGCCTGTTGCTGCTTTCTGGTTTTTAATATATAGGGCAAGCGTCAACATTTGTTGTTTTGCCCTGGCTGACCCTTTAGCCTTTAGCAATGTTGTTGGTTGCTCAACTTGAAAGGGCAGTTGCTACTGTTAGTGCTTCCTGTAATCCAGTTGCATGACTGGTGCACGTTGTGATTTAGTATGAAAGCTAGCAACTTTTTTTTTTTTTTAATAAATCAATGCTTTATTGGCCCTGAAGAGGAAAGGAAACTGAATTCAATCTAATTTTAGTGATTCAAGGTCCATTTTCTTCATGATTAAGGTAGAAAGGTGGGTGAATGGATGCCTAATGCAGAACTATTACAAGGTTACATTTTGTGCTAAGGACTAAACCGTCTGACAAGGAAAATGTTGCCAATGCACAGCAGAGTGCCATGAAGCCAAGAATTCTGCAGGTAGTGTGTCAAAAAGTGATGTTTTGTGACTCTAACAATAAAGAACACATGTTAAGAAGTAATTTTACTGAAACTGGGGATATTGTAGTGCTTGTTTGCCTAAGAGAGGGAGAGGAGGTATTCATTTTCTGGGAGGGAGTTTTATATAATTAAAGGCAATCACATTACCTGATATTAAGTTCCTGCTGTTTGTTTTCATATGTGTGTGTGTGTGTGTGTGTGCATTCAGTTCATGTTGTTTATTGAAGGAAGTGAGGACAATTCAGAGCTCTTAGAAGCATTTTGACTGTTCTATAAATGCCTTAGTGCTTACCCATATGTTCTGTTTAGCTGTCTCTCTACATGATGTGAGACCAACTCATCTGAAAATTGCTTGGATAACATATAGAGTTACATAATTTTTTTTAATACGTGAGAGTTCGCTATTTGTAAGCTTTTGTTTTGCATCTCAGAAACCATATACTCATTGAAGGTATTAGAGAATTAGTAGTGCAGTGAACAAGTTCTCAAAATGTTTATTTGTGTTTATTCCAAGTCTTTCCAATACTGAATATGAGAACCACTAAGGTCAAGACTGTACATGGAAAGTTGGAATAGAATGTGCATAATCACTTATGATAGAAAATATCATCTAACATACTTATTAAAATCCAAAACACATACAAACATGTATAGAGTTAGGGCTGAACTTGAGAGAAAAGCAGAAGAACTTGGAGTAAAGGTTACAGCTCAGACTACATCTAAATTATCACCTCATGGATATACTAAAGCATCGTTCCTAGTAACCTGATATGGTTTGGTCTGTCCAAAGCCTTTCTCAGGCACACAAGTGTATTGTATCAAGATTTGACCAAGCTACTCAGATGCTTTTTTCACTTGCATCCTGTGAAGTGTTTCAGAAATGTAAAGGTAATAAACTTGCTCAATACATCGCAATTTTCTCTTTCACACCTCACTCTTACTATACACCTTCTTATATAAACATGAAAATCTGTCTCTTTTTCTGTTGGTTAGAAAGGACACAGGGTTGTACCGTAGTCTCAAATTCAGCTCATCTCTTAATTTTTGTTTGATTTACATGAGTGTTAGTGAACTGAATTGATTAAATTAGCTTCTCTCAACTAATGCCAATAGGACATAAGATTCACAGACAGCCACATAGAGCTTCTCTTTCCCTTTTCCATGGCATTTTGTGTAGGGCTGTGTAAGGCTGAATGCCTCAGAGCTATAGCTTTTCCATACCATCACATCTATTTTGTCTCTAATATTTGAACTATTTACTTCGAAGCACTCTGAAGAGCACAAGGAAGAACTTCAGGTGCTAGTACTTTGAGAGAGGATTCAGTGGAAGAGTAAACCATATGTAAACAAGAGTAAACAACATATGTATCTATAAGTAGATATTCATGTGGGAACTAGGTATTCAAGCTTCAGTATAGGCAGTGGAAATCTACCCTGCTGATAGTCTATTAAACTATCTAGCATGTTTCTAAACATGTTCCAGATTACTAGGGAGTTACTATAGGTCAGGGACCATATCCAATAGGCAGACTAGATGTGATCATCCTGATTTTGGAGATTAGTACTGACATGGACCATTTCCACGAAAGTTTTCTCACAGCCAGAGAACAGTACCAGATGCATTTAATCTACTAGTATATTGCAGCTTTGATATCTGCTTCAGGGTGAGTTCCTTAATTCAAAATGGCTGTCGTGATAAGATTTATATTGATGATAATGGGTGCTTAGGCACCTACTGCACACTGGCTACCTACCTATCATACACGCACGCAGACATGTACATTTAGTGACATCTTAATCTGGAGCTCATTCCATCTTAGACAACACATTTTATGTTGAAATAATGTGGAAATCCTTTCCAAATCTAGGTACAGTTCAAGTAGGTGGGCTGCTTCTGGGTGGGTTTGGGTAGCTGAAAACCATGTGGTTGTGAAACCACAGCAGAACTGCTTTTACACTTATGTCAGATTCATCCCACTGCTATATTCTCTTATATAACTTTCCTCATACTACATACTCAGAAAAGATGCATTTTTTGCTCACTTGCTGATGTGGCCTTAGATGTGTAAGTTTATTTCTCCCTTAATTCCCCATATCCTGATGTGTCAGGTTTAATTACCAGTGTCAAAGCCCAGAATTTATCTATATTATTTGTTCCTAAATTTTGTTTCATTATTCCCACACATTTTTTCTGCTGGAAATGTCTATTTTTCTAATTCTTTGTACTCTTTGTGAAGCCCTGGCGTCCGTGTGGAATGTCATCCCTAAGTTCCTCTAGGAACACACAGGACATCCATTTGCTTCTTCCTTGAAAAGACCAGACAATGGGAACCAGACTACAATATGCCCTTTCTTCTGAGCATTGCAATTCTCTCCACTGACTGGTTTTGTTGGAGGGCTGTAAGAAGAACTCTGTGAAAAGATTCTGATAAAAAGGTGGGGGCATCCAATGCTTACAGTTATTTTCAGTCTAAAAAATGTTTTCCATATAGCTGCCTCTTCTCTGGAGACATTTGATACAGATTTCCTTTCATGAAAACAGAGCAATGTTTGCGGAATTTATTTTTTACTTTTCTTTAAATGAAAAATGCGTGTTTCTTCTCACTGGCAATTTGGCAATACAAGATGCCTTCTTTTTCAAGGCTAAGTCACAGAGTCTTACTGAATGAGAGGAGCAGGATAGAGAGAGTCCTCTGAGTCACAGAACCAAGCTGTGTGTGATCTTTCTGTGTGCCAGAAGGTAAATGACCTGAGAATCCCAAGACGAGAAGATGCTCTGATAATGTTTTTTCACTTATAACCTGTAGCAGTTTTCCCCATCTGTCCACTTGAGTGACTGTTTTTCCAGAATCTCTTATTATTCTTTTTCCTGATGCTGAATACCACGCCTTGATGGAAGATAAAGTCTCTTCCTTTCTTCAAGTTCTCTTTGTTAGGAACTCTTCTATCTCTCAAATACTGTCAGCCTCTGCTGGCTCAGCACCCACCCAGTTAAGTGGCCCAGTAAGGCCATGCGGAACAATCAGTAAAGGTATCTTGAAATATTACAGTCTCAGTCTGATAAATATGCACAGAAGTCTGTGAGGAATCTTGATAGCTGGGCATGATCCATTAGACAGAAATTTAGGACTACTTTTAGGAGAGCACAGACTAAAAGTCATTTTCTTTGGGACCTAGAGAAGGAAAGAGGAGTGGATAAGACTGGGGATGTTCTTACAAAAGAAGAGGCACAGTTTCAGAAGCAATGATTTGTTGCTCATGCACTGTCTGCCTTGCATCATGTGTTGTGTCATATGTTATCTGTGGTTATTTTGAAAATTATTCAAAATGGGTTTATCATCCCATTACACCCTGTACAGTAATGTCCTAATTTTCACTGGGATAGATGTATGTGTATATAATTCCATCAATTTCTAGAAGTAATTATGCTATATTGCAGTAATAGAAGTGGCTAAGGATCTGCTTTTTGAATACTGCACCTGACCCTGGGGTCTCAGCCTCAAGTCTGTCAAATTCTGACTCCAAAAAGTGATTTACCTTCTGGTTTGTGGAAAGATCACATGCAGTTTGGTGCTGCGACTCAGAGAGCTCTTTGCATCCTTCTCCTCCTGGCTGGTAAGTGTATCCTAAGCTCACTCCCTCTGTAGGCCTTGTGAAGAGACGGTCAAAATACTTTTGGAAGTATATTAAGCTAAAACAGTGGGTTGAAAATAAGGCAAAAAATATGAGAGAGGAGAACAAGTAGTCCATAAATGACAGGTCAAACAGTGCTGGGGCAAACAGGCAAGCTAACTATCTATGAAATATAACAAAAAGTCAGATGTCATGTTTTATCACTGAACATCTGCTATCTCTGACCTAAGAGAGGGATTGGCACTAGGCCAGCCAGGCCAAGGAGGAAATAGAAAATCATGTCTGCAGTGATTTCTCAAAGGAGCTTTCTGAGGAGTAAGATCTTAGAATCTAGTGAGGTATCAACTGTATCCATCTCCATTTTCAGGTCATGTATTTGTCAGATGCTTGGAATAGCAGAGGACAAGTGCCATGTTAGTGAAATTTTAAGATCTTCTTATAATTACAGTGCTGAATTGTTAACAAGCTCTAAATGTTAGTCACACATTTCAAGAGTGGGCAATATCAGTCAATACATTTAGTGTGATTGTTATAATCACTGTTACGTCTTTTTGCACTTTACAATGTGACCCCAAATATCAGGTCTTCACAATATTTGGCTTCTAGACTCAAGTCCACCTTCTAGTTAGAGATTGATGCTCACCATTACTCCTTAAGTTATTATACTCGACGTAACATATCTGCAGCAAGCCCTGCAAACAGACCTAGTAGCCTGCAGCTGTGTCATTCTGGATTTTGTTTGCACAAAGAAATCTAGAGAGTCTGCATTAGTTGGCCTCATTTGCTTTCTGCTTTCTTCTGTGCACTTCAGCAGGGATAATTGCATGCTGAACCATTATCACAGTATTGTGTTCACTGTCAGTCTTTGAGGAAAACAGGAATGATTGCATTAGGTTGTAACATGCACTAAAACCTCCTTAAGGGACCTTTTTGTCATCTGATTTGCAAAATGTTAAAAGAATGTTGGGAGATACTCAGCAACCCAGTGCTTTGATCGATTATCTTGCTGCTGGCAACTTTGGGGGTACTTTTGTAACATTCAGTGGGATGTTACACTTGCACAAAAGCTGGTCATATCTTTCACAAATGCCCAGATCCTCTTCCGTCACAGCATTCCTTTTCCTGCATTTTTAGTGAAGGGAAGATGTTGAAGTAATTTACTTTTCCTCATAAGCTGCACTGTTTAAATGAAAGCTGGATTTCTGGAGCAGGCATGTTATATGTTTTCAAGCTAAAGCCTAAAGTTTCATTGACAATTAATATTGTGCAATTTATCTGTAAAGGATGTGTCAGCTGTTCCATATTCCTTTCAACTGTGTATTCCTGTTACTGGCTAATCCCAGCTATAAATTAAATGCTTGTGTGTAGCAGAACAGAATCTGCTTATGTTCTTCCATTCTTCAAATATGTGAGTTTTGTCTTCCAGGAAAAATCTTTATTAATTGATAATTTTAATTTTTTTTAAACATTTCCGTGAAATTAAATTCAGATACAGTTGCAGCCAAATCAAAAATCTTCAGTGTTGCTTAAGCTGTATACCCAAGTGTGGGAGACCTGACTCAAAGCCTTGCTCTAAAAGAGGTAGAGGAGAAAACTGAATTTGAGGTTTTTCTCATTTCACATGATCTGGTTGCTGAGCTAAGGGGTAGAGAGCACCACTTTTCTCATCCTCAAAGATGAAATTATTTGTTTGACCCAAACCACATTGTTTCAGCTAACTGAAAATTCAGGGAACTGTTGTTCTTGGATTGATCCAGTACAAATTTCTTGTATGTGTTTTGGTCTCTAAAGGAGGGAACCCTCCCTTCCCCAAACAAACAACAAAGCCCCCCGACAGCTGACACCTCTTTGTATCTTACATGGCTCCTTTTATTCCTCTGATTGAAAAAGGCTTCTATACTATTTCTGTGCCATGCTGTACTGAATTCCAGAAGAAAAGACACAGAGATTTAGACAGTAGTGGAAACTCTCTGGCTTTTTTATGACAGTGTCTAAACTGTGCTTTGGGTGTTTCAGCTTTTTGGTTCAGAGGACTCCTCACTGGTTGTAACTGCACTGACTCCATTACACAGAACAGTACAGAAAGGCTTGTATTTCAGAAGTTCAGGAGGTTGCTCTACCTCTATCAGTGTTCTCTTTTCCTCTTACAAGTGAGTGGAAATCTATTACTGCCTAAATTTGACTAAGGAAAGGGGAAGTTTCCTGGCATGCAGAGTTACAGGTGCCATCACTAGAATCACACAATCCTTTATGTTGAAAATCATAAATAAGCTGGCTGGCCCTACTGGGATCATGAGACCCACCAATAGAAAATCAGTGACTACTTCCCACAATAAATCTATGCATTGTGTTGATAATTTTCAGGAATAAAGAATGAAGAAGCACTTCTTAAAAATTCTTTTAGCACCCTCAGAGAACTATCTTTGTGAAAACCCTATTGCCCTACAGTAACATTTAAAAGGCAGATAAAGGGTGCTCAGATAAAAGACAGCAAGGCAGCATGTGTTTCCTTATCAGTCAACGTTTTGTTGGATCTGGCAGTTCAGCCTCTGGAATAATCCTTTTGGTTCTTCATTTCCAACTTTGTTGTTAGGAAAAGTGACAGCTTCTAAAAAGTTCCTTAATAGATGGTTCATAATGTGTTCCTGTGTGCAACCTCTTAAATATTAAGCCTTGTAAAAACTGCTTTTGAAAAATAAAAAAAAATCATTATTTTTTTTATCATCATGACATTAATATGTGATATTTTAAAACACAGTTTTAAATTTTTGAATCAGGCCAACAATATTTGAATCAGACAAACAATATTTGGAAGCAGAAGATGATCATCTGAACTCATTTTTTAAAATGCTTCCTAGGTCTAGCATTACTGCACTTTGGCCTCTCTTTAGCAAAAGAAATAAATATTGGATTCTGAAATTAAATGCAGAGATTCAGATGATAATGGGGTTTAAATGTGATAGCATAGCTCCCAGGTGAATGATGTTTTTTCAGTCACCTCAGTATCAAAATTGTTCATGGAAAGGGGAATAGCCCAGGGAAGTAAGCAGAGAGGTACAAATTCTTCGTCTGTCTTTGTTCTTGTTTCTGAAAGCATTTAAGTGGTATTTCGCTGTCCTTCCTTTGAAGGTCAGCCATGACTGACAGTTTTTAATGGAGCTAATTCTTACTTGTCTCTGAACCACAATAAACTGGTGGAAAATACTTTTAGTGGATACAGTGCTTTAAATTGAGTATAGGGTAAAAGCATCATGAAAAGTGTCTGGGGTATATATCAAGACTGCTAAAATAATAGGGTTTAATAGTGTAGAAAGGTGGTTGACTGCATATGTTATGTCAGTGTTTATTTAAACATGAATTGTAACAGATTTACATTTCAACCTTTATTAGCTGTTGGAGAATAGTAGTGGAATGTCTGCTTTGTACAAATTTGGCTGAGATCACGTGTTCTCCTTGGAAATAGTCATTGTGTAATAAACTGTAGCGTAGAAATCAGTGACAATATCAATCAAAATTTTTACATTTACAATACGCTAAACCAAATTTATACAATGTCATTGATTAAGTTGAATTTCTTTTTTTTTTGCCCATTTTTCTGTTTGTACCTTCAGAATAAGAGGTTATCTTTTTGCTGGTACTAATTGTACAAGTAATCTTGTTTTCTTTTTGAAAACACACTCAGGGAAGTAAGGATGGCTTCTTTCATGGTCCTGTGGTGTTCTGGCAACACTTACAGCTTTCTGCTTTGTTTAGCCAAATTGTTGCTGATATGCTTTCTCCATGCAACACATGGTATGTTGTCTAATTAGGAAAACAGCTCTGGAGGCTAATCTTTAGGAGTGGATATGATATTTCATTTCATGCAGAAAAGTGATTTCATGTTATAACAGTTTATTTTCAGGTACTGTAACGTAGTCTTATAGTGGTGCAGTCTTCTGAGCTGACAGGTCTTTAAAACACAAATGTTTTGGGTGAGTGGAAGAATGACCTTAAATACTGCACTCTTAGAGCCTTTGTATTCTTTAGGCAAAAGGAGAGCTGAAACAGTGTAGAAATTATATTCCTTGTTTTAAGCTGATGATGAAAAATAAGCATGAAGCATTGTCCCCAAAACCTTTCTCACAGACTTTCTCTGAAACGGTGTTACAGGATGCCGTGGCTCTGCCTAATTAGGCACAATAGAAGTGTATACAGGCTATAGAAATTAACTTGAAAATTAAAAATACTCCCTTTCTTCCACTATTTTCTGTTTAAAATGTAGCTACATTAGTTAAAGACCTCTCCCCTTGATCCATGGGCTACTCTGATGTATGCTTAATTTTAAGGCTATCTAGATTGACCCTGGTAGAATTCCCATTAAAGGAGGGCTGTGGTGGGAGAGGGAAAGTTGGCTAATATCTGTAGGAACACCCCTCTGGCATGCTGTATACATTTGTGGTTGGAACAAGTGAATACGGACTGGAATTGGGCAAAGAGGGAAAGATAAACTGCATATGTAAAAGACCACACAAATAATGAAATAGCAAGAAACCTCTTGAATGTTGATAAAAATATTAAAAAAAAACAAAACCAAAACAAAAGCAACTGACTCCTCTAGAAATAGGTAATAGGGCAATAATTCAATAGATAGAGATATGATTTGAAATCCATAGACTAAATAAAAAATTTGATTGTAGCTTTAATTTTTAAATATACTTTATAAGAATCTCCCTGAAAATGGATATAAACTTTAATGAAATAACTGTAATGTTAGGCTTTTGGTAATGAATAAATTGGAAAACCATATGGATGCATTAAGTAGAATAATTAATGTGCCATACACAAAACTAGGACATCCATAAATCATTTATGATATCCTTTTCATCAGTTCTGGGCTCTTTGAGTCTTAATTGAAAGCCAGGGTAGCTGGATATTAGAAAAACTAGATTTGCTGGTCAGATAACAGACAACTTTCATTAAAGCATTAATTAATTTTAGAAGGCTGAGGGCCTGATCCATTAAAAATACTTGCAGAACAGTGCTATTTTAGTAATGTTTTGGGGTTTTTTTTCTATTTTAATTACTCTCTTCCTCTGGTCAATGAAAGTTATTTGTGTTTAACTTGCTCAGCAAGCATGATGGAATACTACTGTGTTTGTAGAATTAAGTATTGAATTGCCCAAACACTTCCAAATGCTTCAAATGGCTGTACGGTACAGTTACAAAAGTAAGGTGGTCTATTCCTTACAGTAACTGTCAGTGAGCCTGTTTCGTCTTTCAAAGGCAGAGGTTCTGAGGACCTTTTTTGGGCAGTTCATTCTATGCCCAGTCCCTCATGTCAGTAGGAACAAGGGAACACTGAAGAAAATACCTTTTTGTGGATTTTTTTCACTTTTCTTGTATTTAAACATAGTAATTTAAACTCTTATTTTATCATCTTTAATAATGATCTGATTCATTATGAAGATGGCCAAAATAAATGTTTTGCATCACTCCTATAAAATGAGAGCATTTTATAAATGCTGAAATTAAAGTGAGACTTGAGCTATAACCTTACTCTGCCAAAGAGGTACACCTATGACAAAATGATCAGAGTTTTTTTAATAAAATACTTTAGGAAAAATTTTAACGAAAAAATGGATTTACACTATTGTTCTAAAAATATACAAGATTCAGTCTGACAATAATGTTATTCAGTTTGAATAGCATATCTTTGTTGTGGTGATAAATATGCTAAAAAAAAGTAGAGATAGGCAGTTTATTTTCAAGTGTCATATTTACTTCTGTTCAGATGTTATTAGTAGAATGTTTTTATATTCAGTTTTTCATTATTCAAAGTAAGGGACTAAAGAATGTTGTAGATAATGAAAAAATCTCTTATAAATAATGTAAAACTATCATGTAACATATTAAGACCATCACAGAATCACAGAATTCACTAGGTTGGAAAAAACCTCTGAGATCATCAATACCAACCTATGATGTAACACCACCTTGTGAACCAGACCATGGCACTGAGTGCCACATCCAGTCTTTTCTTAAACACCTCCAGGGATGGTGACTCCACCACCTCCCTGGACAGCCCATTCCCATGCCCAGTCCCCTTTCTGTGAAGAATTTCTTCCTAATGTCCAGCCTAAACTTCCCCTGGTGCAGCTTAAGACTGTGTCCTCTTGTCCTGTTGCCGGTTGCTTTGGAGAAGAGACCGACCCCCACCTGGCTACAACATCTTGTCAGGTGGTTGCAGAGAGTGAGGTACACGAGGTAGATGTATTGGGCACAGAGTTAGCTCACATCTTTCAGGGCTTGCTATCCAAGGCATAGCATAAATGCACAGAGCTGGCCACCTCTAACAAAAAAATCCCTTAGACTTTCTGTGCTGGGGATTGTATTGTAGAGTTTGAGGAGCATCAGTATCAATGCTGAGTTATGGTATCCCTCTGACTCTGAGCTACTAATGCCTAAGGGCAGCTTTTGTGTCTCCATATTCATGTGCCATTAAACTGAAATCCAAGGACAACTGAACGCTGACTGTATTTCTAGGCCAGACTTGGATGTTCCCAACTGTCACTGCCACAGTCAAGCCCTTTCTCTTGTTCTCATCTAATTGATCTTTCTTCTTCTGTAATGCTACCAGTTTATTTGGCTGGCCAGCTAAGTTTGTTGAATGTTTGTCGATGCTTTCTCTTGGCCCACATCAAATTCACTTTTGCTTTCTATCATTATCTTTCAGTGGGTTGTAAAACAGGCTTGGAATAAAGCTGCAGGTTGTCTAGTCAGAATTTCCTTTTATGCCCTCTTTGACTCATTATCTGCCAGTTGTCCAGTCCTTATCTGTTATGAGCACAGCCCTATAAATTCTTTTCTTTAAAGGTAAGAGACTTCAAACAAAAAATCCAGTGCTTTTGGCATGCTGCATATTCATATTTTCTGATCAATCACTGAAGAAATTAAATACTTCAGAAATACATATCTGATGTTTAAAAGGACTGTTCAGTCAATGTGGCCTCATTAATGTCTCAAGTGTTGCCAGTCCCAGTGATCCTAGCCTTTGGCACGCAAGGTTTGGCAAAGGCTGCTAGCTTTTCTTTGTCATAATGTTGTTATAACCCTCCCCATCCAGTGGTCTACAGCTATTGATCTTTGCTCTTTTGGCCATGTTACTACTATTGTAGTTTTGTCAGTTGTAATAGAAAAGCATTTACTATAATCTTTGGCTCCAGTATATAGCAGTTTATTTTCTTGGCTTGTCTACTTTAACATAAACACTACATCTTTGCTTTCATAATTTTATTCTGCCTGGAGGCTGACAGACTTTGCCTCTACCACTGGCTTTCTTTTCCTTGCCATTTCCTTTAATTGTGGATTTCTTTCAAAATTACTTTGAGGGTGATGCAATACAAAAATACCTTCACTTTGATATCACATCAGCTGCCAAACAGCTGTCTAACAGCTCATTAGTTATGGAGTGGATCACACATTCCTTGTAGCAATTGAGCTGTACAGGCTGCTGATCAAGAACCACTGAAATGAATGAAATCTTCTGAGTCAAAAAACTCAAGGCAGAGGTTGAAAATTAATTCCCTTTTTAAAGAATTTTGCAGTAAAAAAAAAAAAATTCACTGTGATAAAATGAAACTATTTAAACCTTTTAACTGGGAGGTAAGGAGGAAATGAAAATCATGTATCATAAAAATCCCAAGGCTCAAGGCATACAGCTACAATGGGTTTTCAGGTTCCAGTACTTCTTTTGTCACATCCTGGTAGGAGCCGGGGCGGATGAGAGTCACAGAGGGTAAATTGGTTAAATCATCCAAGTCAGGTTGTCTGGTGTCTTTTATTTACATTGTAGGATAGAGCTGAGATAGGCTTATGGAGGGGGTGTTTTCAGTGCATTTGAGATTGGTCTTGCCTTCAATTTATGGGAGTTGCAAGGCCAAGTCTCTTTTAGACACAGAAATGTTTTGCTTTCCAGATTAGATTTTATTTAGTTAGTTCAGCTGAATGGAATCTGTACTCTTGCTGGAAAAAGGTTTATCTGGAAGTCTAGTCATTCAATTTATCATGTGGCATATGAGGACAAAGAAATAACTCTTCATCCTGAAGCATATGCAGATCTGAGCTGGGGTCTCCCACATGCAATATAAAGCTCTACCACATATCTGTTGCTTATTCTGAAGTAAATCAATCTTCTTCAGGTCTTCAGTATGTTGTCCCTTAGTAATATTATCAGCAATATATTATTTCTCAGCAGTATAAAACTAAAAATCTGGCAAGAAATTCTGGGCACAGGAGCAGGAGAAGGAAGCTATTCTTAGCTGTTTTTTTGCTAATAGTCTGTACAAAATAAGGAGGCAGTGCATCAGCACGAGTCTCAACACAGATTATCCTGGTAAGTTCATACTGAGTTACTCATACAAGATACAGATAGTAGGGAGTTTCTGCACCCTTGCTAGAGAAAAAAAAAGGAAACACTATAAAGTAGAAATTCAGACACGTGTTTTTGTACAGGCAGGCAAGACCACATGCAGTCCATGTCCTTTCTCTGGTAAAGTGGAAAGGCAGAAGTTATTTTTCAGAGGCAATACCAGACAAATTACATAAACAGAAAGGAATGAATAAAACTTTAGTGAATTTTGTACACTCTGTTATTCTCTGTCTTCTAAAAATTGAATGTATATTCAGGAGTCATTTAGTTAAAAACATTGTCAACTAGACAATCATTTCAGCCAAACTTGCATTACATTACTTCTGCATTGTTCATTGTTTCCTGAATGATATTTTCTACTGGGACTTAAGACAATACTACTGATGTGAATTGATGTGAAACTTATAAGAGTCCTAACTGCTTGATACTGCTTTGTGTTGCCCAGCATAAAATGTGTATTTTTCTCCAGTTAATCAGGCGTGTAATGTATTCAAAAGAGTGGTTCAGAACATTGCTGCATTTTTAATACATACTTTTTTTTTTTTCATTCTTTTCTGTTTTAGCCAGTCATTCGGTGCTTCCCATGCAGTATTCTCTACCCCTTTTTAACCTTCTCTTATTCCCGTGATAAGTTTGCTGGAGTTCTTGTCCCCAGACTATCTAGTCTGTAGTGCCTACTTAAAATATTTGTTTCACTATACATTCAACTAGTCCCCAGTGATTCTGTTCCTCCATCTACTCTCTCTCTCACTGCTGTGTGCCAGTCATATCCTTTCCTCATCCAACAGTTTTCTTGTCTTTTGTTTTGGTTTTTTTTTTAACGTATTTGAGTTTCAGTGTATGATAGGGCAAATATCTAATCTTATCCAAAATCTTTCATAATAAATTCAAACTAGGAAAAATGCTTTAAATAGCACATCTTCCTTGGTCATGCCCCCATATGGCCATTGGAAGTGAAGCTCTTCTTTCCTCCTTGGAGTGCCTTGTTGGTCTTCTGCACACTTCTGTCTGTGAACTCATCCATTTTTCTCACACATTCTCATTCTTGTCAGGGTCTACTGTCCTACCTTCTGTAAGTGTGGCTCCTTTTGTCAGGCTGTTACCAGGGTCTTGGCTTGCCTTTGCTTTTTAACCACCTTCTACTTCTGTCTTTCTTTTCACCTTTGTCTCCTTGTCCTTCCTTTAGTCTTGTTGTCTCAAACCACTTTACTGTTTTCTTTTTCCTCTCCATTTTTACATATTTTGTAGCCCACACTTCTCTTTGGTTCCCTTGATAGTCTTCCCCTTTGCTGTGAATGCTCCTTTTTGCCCAGAGCTGTTCTGTTACCAGACCTCTGACAATTTGTGGGTATTGGAAATTTTCTTGGACTGTAATGTGCATCTTCTCACCCTATACTAAGACAATATGGCAGGTGTTCTCAACTCTGATTTTAATTAGTTTTTTTGGTCTGGTGGTGGTTTGGTTTTCTTGTTGGTTTGTTTGTTTGTGGTTTTGTAGCTGAGTTTTTTTGACGTTTTTTATTTATCTTGTTCATTGCAAGTAACTGCTTTGGTTCAGTGTGAGTGCACCTATTTTCTTATTTGCTGTGTTAAACTGGGATAAAACAACTATAGACAATTCCTGCTTTTGGTATAGGGTTGCCTTGCATTTGCAGTATTCCATGGACTTCTGGATTCCAGTTGCTGGAGGGATTATTGTGAAGCATTTACACCCAAGTACTTACAGACCTGGAATTAAATTATGATATAACTGATTTGTGAAAAATCCTATTTGAACTCATGGCCCAAATATACTTTGAAGTACAAGATTAAATTTTGTTGGTCTTGACAAAGTGTTACAGCAAAAATATTTTTTTCACTTTGAAAAGGGTAATGTTTGCCACAAGAATTGTGACTAACCAAAGCTAAATAAACGTTTGTTCAAAGTCTATAAAGAAGTTATCTCAGTTAACTAAATATTAATTTAAGATTAATTTGTTGTAAGGTGTACATGTCAAAGGTCACTTAGCAACATAAAAGTACACAGTATTTCTGAAGTATAGGCCATTGAATAGGTTGAATTTGTACTCCGTTGAGTTTTGGAGGAAAAATGTCTAGTGAAAATACATCAAATAGCAATACTGTCCACCAGATGTCCCTGTACTCATAGGTGGTAATGGACAATATTCATTCAACTGTCTAATTGCTTTTATTAAAGGCAATTTACACATAGTGTATGCATTTCCCAAGTCTCTCTTAACCACTGTGTAATAAGATCATGAACGACTGGCAATTTTATTAGCAGTATTTGAGAGCTGTAGTTACGAAAATAAATTACAGGAATTCACTGTGAAGTTTTTACTTGCCATCTCAGTTTTGGAAAACACTCTGTCTTTATCATGCATTGCATGGTAGAAGTAATAACTATTGATCTCTTGTATTTGTCATTTATATAAATCATACATTTAAATACCATAGTCATATAAATATTACCAAACAATATGTTTTCATCTATTTACCTGTCTGTAAAATAAGTAATTAGAACTGACAAAACTAGTGAGTTTAAGGATCATGGCTCTTGTGGAGATTTCTTTTAACTTTTGGTAACTATTGGAGCAGAATTTGGTCATGGCACCTGTATTCATGCAGTGTGTTTCATTTCTGTGAGCTGCTCCCTTGGCTTGCTGTGCAGCGTGTTCCAGCCAAATGCTTGGCTACCAGCTGTCCTTGCATGTTTAGTGGCTACAGCAGGACTGTGAGGTATCCGTTCAATAGTGGGGTCTGAGGCTGCTCCCCCCAGTTTTTTAGATAACCATATACCTGACCGTACCCACAGTGGGGCCTGAGCAGGTATGCCAACGCGTGTGCACTTAAGCATCGTGGCCAGTTTGAAGACATAACTTGAGTTTTCAGTGATGCCACCGCACGGAAAGGACACCTTGTCCTCTTTCTCCCTGGCATAACTAAGCTGCCAGAAGGGCATCTGAATCCATGCTGGGAGCAAGGCCCTGGCATGACTAAGAGATCCCACCCCAGGCATTCACTCTGTCAAGTCTACATGGGGAGATATCCTTGGAAAGAGAGGTGTCAAACATTGGTGGCAGGACTTATGTTCAGTTCTTCCTTTCATTTTCTCTGTTTTAAGTTAAATTATAGAGATTAAAATTTACAGAATTATTATTCTATAGTTGTAGCTGTGACCCACCAGACGTTTCTGTGTTTGACAATGTATTACTTGATTAGAATGTTTAATTTTAGTGATGGTCTTACAACCAATCTTCTGCTTTTCAGTTGTAGTTACAAAGTTTTGCAAGATGCATAGCCTTGAAGATTTCTGCTGCATGTGCATAAATGTATTTTTGTGTATTTCTGTTGTTATCTTTTGCTTCTTAAAAAAAAAAGGTACCTAAAAATTCCTTATTAAAACCAGGTAAATTTTTATTGCCTCTTAAGAATGCCTTCTGCAAATGATTATAGAGCAAATGATACAGGTTCTTTGTTTTTCAATGTCTTTGTGATTCCTTCTTTTAGTATACACGTGACTTTCCTGATCAGCGAGCAGTAAGTTTTCATACTAGATACATAGACTGATCTTATGATCCAGTTCTTAAAATGATTAGAAATGCCTCTGCCCGAATTAAAGTGCAAATGAGACCACATGCCAAATTCAGTAGATGGGTTTTATTTAACAGTAAATGTGAGAGAGACAGAGAAAGAGAAAGAAAGAAAGAGAAAGAAAGAAAGAAAGAGAAAGAAAGAAAGAAAGAAAGAGAAAGAAAGAAAAGAGAAAGAAAGAGAAAGAGAAAGAAAGAAAGAAAAGAAAGAAAGAAAAAGAAAGAAAAAGAAAGAAAAAGAAAGAAAGAGAAAGAAAGAAAGAGAAAACAGTTGGGGGGGACAGAAAGAGAGTGACAGAGATGGACTGAAGAAAATATCACCACTCCGTGGATCCCACCAGCATCCTGATGATCCTCTCCATCTGGTTATCTTGGTGGTGAGGGTGCCCCTGAAAAACATAGAATCCAATGGATTAATATAAGTTCAGGCCAGGTGGGAATGCCCAGGTACCTCCCCCAGGGGGGGTCTTTGGTGGATTCTGACACCCCCTCAGCTGCCTCTCATGTGGATGTGACCTTCCCGGGGTTGGGGGTTCCACAGCTGGGCCGGTTTGTGTAAGGGAGGATGAGTGTCCAGTGCCTCTGACCAGAGGTTATGCCACATACCCAAAACCTCCTCCTCCCCCCTTTGTTGGGGACACAGGGAAGGAAATCTGTGCAAACCTGGCCTCTGTGGACTATGGCCTCCCCCACCCCAAACCCAGCCAGGGATGATTTTCTGCTGGGTTTGGCTTTCTTGTGGATGCATTCTTTTCCCTCAGCCTTGTTTACTTCTCCCTAGACCTGAGATGATTGAACAGTCAATCACAATAGTGTCTCCTTTGTCTTTCTAGGCATCTTAACTCACAGTCCAAAGGCATCTTCAGGAAGGGGTGGGCTTCAGTGGTTGTAGCTTCTTGATACGGTTTTTGCTATAATGGGCAAAACTTCTTCATAAAAAAGTTTAAAGCATGAACCATTTCAGTCTCTTACAATTGATTAATCAGTAGGAATTCTGTCTTAAGAAGAGGTCTGCTGTCTGGTGCCTAAGCACTGTAAGCTTTACTAAGTAAAGCAAAATCAGTAGGAGCCAAGGAGGCAGGAAGGTAGTGGGGTAGAACAAAATTCTTAACTAATTTGGAGAAAACAAGGCACTTCTGAAAGAAGCGGGTATCTTGTCTTGGTGGATGCGCCATGAGTTTGCCTTTTCCTAAATTAAGACATTAACTAACACTTCATATTTATTACATGAAAATATATTTACGTATATTCATGTATATGTATGTCAAGATGGCATATTGCATGGAAATTTAAGAATTTTCTTTTGACTTCCTGGTTGCAAAGTTTTCTGTTTCTGTGAAGCATTATTGTCTCTGATGAACAGCTATCAAACAAAAGAACAATAAAAAATGTTTACTGCCACAGCCCAGTAAACAAGGTATGGAAGATTATTCCAGGTATTAGAAAATGCTGCTCTGTTTTTCAAATCCATAGACCAATAGAAATGTAATTTATTTTTAAATCCCTTTTTTCCATCCTAGATATATTTATTTTTATTAAAGCATTTTCAGTTTGTGATATATCATGATCTTAATGTAAAGACGCTTCCAGGAATAAGGTTTAGTGAAAGTAAAAGCTTTTACATGCATTTTAGCTCAACAGAGTGAGCTAAATTTACTTCAGTCCACTGGGCTAACTGTAACTTAATCTTGTTATTTTATTTGCAGTTTCCTGGATTATCTCTAGCTCTTTAATCTCATGAAATACCGTACTTACTAAACTGCTTGCATGTGTTCAAGAAAGGCATTGTCTAAAAAAGAAATAGAGACTATTTCTTGCACAACTTTATTAATTTGAATGTAGGATGTACACCGCCTACTGTAAAGGCAGTAATGAAGTCTGATTATGTAAGTGCTTGTAATGGTTAAGTAGATTTTGTGCTTGAAACAAGAATGAATGGTATAAAATAGGCAAAAGTATAATAACCAAGTTGTGACTTAGTTCTATTTTAGCAATATGTTATTAATGCTGCAATAGAATGACTCTTGACTGCTAGTTATATCTTGTGCTTTTAATGACCTAAATCTGAGTTAACAATCTATCACCAATTAGTTCTACAGAGATAGTCATGAAATATTACGATACTTGTGCTAAACTTCTATAAAGTATATTTCATACAATATGGGTAAGTTTTGTTCAGCAATGGCCTTTTTTAAATACAATTTCTTCCTTAACACTCCTTTTAGAGAAGTTAAAATCTTCTTACTGTGACTTCTATGAATTTTACTGTTTTTACAGTTTTTACTGACAGTAAAAGTTTTACAGTTTTTACAGTCAGTGTTTACTGACAGTAACACCTGCCTATATATATATATGTGAGTGTGTATATATATGTGTACATATATATGCATTTGCTCAAGAGTATTTTATGTGCTATTTTAAAGTCAAAACATGGCTAGAAGAAATGTGAAACAATTCAGCAGCTCTGAAGTATTATCTGTGAGATAACTGTAAATGGAAAAAAAGATCTGTTTATACTGTTACTTCTTTAATACTTTTTTCATTCTTAGTGTACTTCCATGACTGTATGTTTTTCTCTTTCCTTGGTGTGGATGATGTTTTTTTGTATCCCTGTGTGGGGTGATGTTTCCTTGTGTGAAAAATACCCATGTGTTCCTTGGGCTTGCAGTGTTTCTGTTCGGGGTTGTACCCACATCTGCTCTGAGTCTATGGGGATCCGTTCAAATGGTTGGGCATTCACTTGCTTGTCTCATTGAAAGAAGGGAACCAGAGGTCCCTATGGACAAAGAAACCTATGGACACTTGCTCAAACTGAATGTGCCTTGGATAAATAGCTGCACAGGACATGGCACTGTGTTCATGTCTATTTTCATGAGAAAAGGGTCAAGTTCAGT
Organism: Corvus kubaryi; assembly: GCF_017639235.1. Lineage (NCBI taxonomy): Eukaryota > Metazoa > Chordata > Aves > Passeriformes > Corvidae > Corvus > Corvus kubaryi. Next base: position 8,430,977 of record NW_024580671.1, read on the forward strand.
GTGAGTTTCTGCCTGGAGAGGACTGAGATCTCAGGATGTCGGAAATGACAGCTACCATCCAGCAGTGAGTGCACTATTGCAGCACAGCACATGCATGAGGAATGTAGAAGGGCCTGAACGAGTCCTGTCTGGTTATACGTTGTCATCTTGAGTCTTATTAATATGACCATGAGTGTGTCATGTTGAAGCTTTCAGATTTCAGTGAGCATGGACAGCTATATTTTTGTTTTGAATAGCTGTCGGGTTTACATTTGTGGTTCCAGAATGCTTTTCTGATAGCTACAGTGCTTGCTGTTAGTCAGTGGGACACTGAGCTCTGCCTGAGACCTCCCTGACTGAGATTTCAGACCACTAGAGCTGCCTAGAATGCAGCTATGCTTTGTTTCTCATCTTGTCCTTTCTTTCTTCCCATAAGGGCTTATAGCACTCATGACTTCTTTTTTTGAGGACAAACCTAACTCCTGAGAGATTTTCAGAGAACTAATCTGTTTATATTTGGCTTGACTCCATCAATGACAAACAATATTAAGTCTATTAAATGGTACCCTGTTATTTTAGAACATTTGTGCATAAGTTCTACAGAGCAGTGCTTCAAGGTTGTTTACACAATGAAAAAGGCAATTCTCCTAACTTAGCATATTAGTTATTTCTCTAAGCATTTGGATTGCAGTCCAGGATAGATGCACTATATTCACAAAGGCAAAGATCCAGGAAAAAAACTTTCCCTCAGCAGAGTAGCATAAATGAACAAAATGTTCCTGGTTCTTTAATTGCTTTTCTTTCTATGACTTGCCATATCACATAATAACATTAAATAAAACAAAAGTGCATCTGTCTAATCTTGTAACACTCATTCAAGCTGAACTCCCACGTACTTCAATTTTAACCTTTTCCTTTCAGCTGTGCTCCTCTTGCTGCAGTAGCAGAGGTGAAATACCTGCCACAGAAGTAGTACCAAAGAGGGTGGCACATAAGAGAGGAAGAAGAGTAGTTTACTTGGATAAACATGTTCTTGCCAAAGAGCATGGGGAGTAGGCTGGGAGAAGAGTGATCTTTGGAGAAGGTTGAAGTTCTGCCCTGGAATCTTCTGCCTTTGGAGCAGGGCAGCTTCCCAACATACTTTTTTTTTTCTGACCACAACCACAGATATGCCAAGGTGCACTCACCTTTAGGAGATTACCACAGTCTTAGACATTTTACCCGAGCACCTCCATATTTTCAGTCTCTATGAAGAGCATTCTCATGAGCATCTGATTTCTCTCCTGATCACATAGCCCTCTTGGAAACCTGAGCAGCAAATAAGGATATCTGTGATGCATATCATGAAGAACTAGCTGGAAATGAGCCAGATCAGGTATTGGAAACAGTGTGCCATCATCACGTAGTAGCCATAACCATTTTAGGCAGCAGGAAGCTATTTGGGTTTCCCTACATTGTGCCTTAAAATGCCGTGACTTAGGAGGTGGCATCTGCAGACTTTTGATGCACAGGAAGGGACCATGTGGCCGTAAAACTCTTTTCTTAGAGTTCCTTAGCCCAAGTGTGAATTGTGCTACCAAATGTCCTCTGAGATGCAAGATCATAAAATAGTTGACAAAATAAAGCTTCTGTCATAAACAGTATGTCAAATTTGGTGCATTATATATATGATAAGTGGTATATATTTATTAATAATCATGAACAAGAGTGAAATTCATTCTTAATTCTCTAAAATATATTAACCATTGAAAGACGGAATGAAATTCTGTTCAGGAACTTCAGCATAAAATGAGATGGGGTACTCAGTGGGAGATGGTTTTTGGTTGTGAATGACAATTAGTACCTTTTTAATGGGTTTGGTTATCATTTTCTAAAAGAATTACTAATTTTTAGTAACTAAGTAAAAAAAACCAAATACTGGTATGATTAAATATTTGCTAGATAAAAGCCAGGGGACAGAAGACAGGACTTGCCTCCTTCTGTGCTTAAAGCAGTCACTAAAATGCAGAGTCACAGTCACATTTGTTCTTTATCTCTTCCCTCAAAAGTCTGGGCTTCTACACTGAACTGGCTTCAGATGGAGAATTCTGGAAGTCCTAGAATGACCTCAGGCTTGTTAGACAGCATTTGTTCTTGGGAAAACTGGTTAGAGTCTCCTTGTAAAATGGAGAATATTTGACCCATGTCTTTTTTACTTTGAATTACCTCCCTGATCTCCAAATTACTAGAAGGAGGGAATAAGAGCACAATAAGTGTCCTATTGTCTTGGGTATGAAAGCGGGCTAAGCATAAGCAAACAGAGTTCTGTCCCAGACCTCTGGAATAGGAGTTAGACCATGTCACTGTCCACCGTGCTCTTGGTTTGGTCATCAGCTCCAGCACGGGTTTTGTGCATGTCTGTGCCTTGGTTGCCCCTCCTTTTTTGGGAGGGTATTATTTGATTTTGACGCATTTCAAGATAGCTGCAAATATACATTCATTATATGCAGAATATCTCCTTAAAGCTGTAACACTGAAAACACAAAAAATCAAAATACAGGCTTGTTGGTATTACGTCACAGGTAATACATTCACTAGTTTGGAGCTGGCTTTATCTACTGAACAGGGATAATTTCTTACTAATCTATCTCTTCCAAAAAGCCCCATGGCCTTTATATAATCATAAAGAATCTGACAATGTGATAGGGGGATATGTATCTACTAGAAACAAATCTACATTTACTTCTATGATAATGCAAAGAAATCGTTTTAGTGAAACTATGAGTAAAACTGTGAATCAGTCCATGAGTATGTTTTAGGTTTTTTTGAGTGAAAGGCTTGGTTTGCAGATGAGGTGCTGCTTGCAGATGTTGCAGGTAAGGCAAAAGCAGTGCAAGAAATTACAGGTTTCCATCTATTTTAACAAATATTTAGTTCTGCCAATTAAAACTTAAAAGTCAGAATTAATGTGTGGTGCTCAGTGTGAAGCTGTTGAATGACAAACTGTTCAGCACTGAATTCTACAACATCAAACAAGGCAGATCAGGTAGGTCAAAGTTTATTTTTTGTAGCCCTACACAAGCAGGGAAATCCTTCTCCTCATTCTTAGTACCTTGATTTCAGAAAGCTTGCATCATCTCAAATATATTTTCTTGGGAAAGAAAAGGCTGTGAGAAAGGGATGATTGGTAAGACTCTATTTGTGTTATTACTTGTCTTTCAGTATTTTGCAGAGGTTGGTGGTTAGCACTGCAGGTAATCATCCTAAACTGGAGAAACTCTGTAAGCTGTAGTGGTAGTAAATTGTAACGATTCTCTTGCAAAGGATGTTAGCTCTAAAGGAAACAGGGTGTGCTTTTAAACTCCTGTACATCTTTACTTTTTTATTTTGCAATTTTTTTTCCTACTTAAGGGAAAAAAATTGGAAATGTCTTCCTTGTCTTTTTCTCCAACACTGTGCATACTCTATAGAAAATTATATAAATTCATTAGATCAAAATTAATTTTTCTTAGTTTTCAACAACCCTTCCAGTGTTACAATATCTTATTATTTTCCTCTTTTGCTGTTTTATTTTTCATTAGAGTTAATTGTACCTGTGCTTTTTTTCATGGTTGTTCTTTATTCATCTTTTTTTTCATTTTGCATTCTGTAATTCTTAAAAACTTTATGTGATTTGGATAAGTTAAATAAGCAGTGACAAAAAAAGAGCACACACACAAAAAAAATAGGAAAACTGGAAAGGAAATGAAAAGAAATAGCAAAGCTGGAAATAATTGCTTCTATTTCAGTAGATGGCAAAAAACTTTGATTGGGGAGGAAGACTTAGAGGAGAAAAAAGATGTATCATACTTTTTGTTTTCCAAATTGGAATTGGTATAGGAATTCCAACTGGAATAATGTCAAGTTTGCCAATGTGTTTTCTGGGTGGGTGTTACAAATTTCATATTAATAACATTCAAATGTTGCTTTCTTTGATAAAAAATAAGACAATGTTGTTTTCCAGGGGGTAAACTTTCAGACAGAATATGTCATTCAGTCCTTCTGGGGCTGACAGCTTTTTTCTCCTGTGGATTGCAATCATGATTTGAAAAAGTTTAGGAGCTGTTCTCTTTGCAGTGATCTCAGAAGCATCCCCAAACTGCGAGGTATCAAGTTGCAGTTCTGAGAGGTTACAAACACCAGTACCAACAGTCGATTGATCATCGGCTGAATGGGCTGGGCAAAAGGAATTTCCAGGTTTCATTTACATTGTTGTGCATTGCCCCTTATTTGACATAATGACATTGTATGTAGATGATGCATAGTTCAGAATAAAAATTAAGTCTCTGTTAGTAAGAAAATATTCTCGTCAGTATCAAACTTTGAAATATTAGACTTTCTTACATGAAAGAAAGAAGCATGGTACAAGAGAAAACACTTTAAAGTGTAGCTTATCTTGCTGAGTCTGTTTTGGAGAAACCAGTGAAGTTCGAAGTCTCCCAGCAGCTCTGGAGGTTTCTACCTTTCCCAAGAAATAGTAATTATATCTACCGTGTTGTCATCCTTGCAGCAACAATGCAATGGCAAAGAAGGGCAGTGGAAGGGTGAGGTTTTACAAGTGAAAGGGTAGCATTGTGGAGTTACAAAAACTAGTGTGTGGCCACTGAGGAATGTGCACTGCCAGATTATGTACTTTGGTATTGCTCTGCAGGGTGTCTTCACATGAATGATTTGGGTCAATGTCTCTTGAGCAAAAGGTTTGTAGTGAAAAGGCAGTTTTGATTTTTAAAAAAATGCATATATTCATGTTTTAGATTAGCAGATGATCTCATTAATATTTTTGACTTTGATGTTGTTGTTAATAGCCTTGTGATCCTATTTCTAATTCTCTAACAGAATGGTATGAACTTAAAAGTGGATTAAATTAAAATCTTGTATCTTGTAATCTTGTACTTGTATCTTTCAGAGAAAAGAATTCTCTCAGAAATAGAGGAAGTCACATTATCTTGTTTTAACCCCTGACCTTGCCTTGGTAACTGGATGAAAGAATTTGAATTAAAGCTAGTCTCCCCATAGTGTGTTCTCTACTTGAGAGTTTCTCTATCTTATAAATTATACCAAATTTATTTAACACTTTCAAAGGATTCTTTCTCATTTTTCTAAGTTTTTTTTAATTTCGCCCATGCATGTGTATCTGATTTACAGCATAGTCACTTCAAGTTGGAATAGCATAATTAGAAAAGGTCAGTATGCCTAAAAAACATGTATCTAGCTGCATGCTGGAATAATAAAAGTACAATTTCCAGCATTCTAGGGAGAAGAGTTCATCATTCAAAGCAATTCAGCCAATATTTAATATGTTCTGTCTCTTGTGCATGTGCATGGTATCATTCAGTGGTATCATCCATTTTGAAACCATTCTTTAAATGCAGTTTCCCTGTGTGGTTTGACAGCAGGTTTTCTTCAAAGTAGCACAAAGTCTCCATGCAGAAAATAGCACCTAATTGTCCTGTCCCATGTAGCTCTCCAGATACACATGTATGTATATATAGCTATGCACATTATATATATGTATGTATCTCTATATATCTCATATATATATATGTTTTTATACAGTCAATAATATATATCATATCTAGTTAAGGTTGCTATGGTAAGAATCTCTAAAAAAAAAACTATTAATAAACTTAATTTTCATAAAACAAGTCTGTCAAATCAGATTTCAAACTGCTCAATTATTTTGGGGTAGAGAATTTTACAGCCACAATGCTCAATGAGTAGGGATTGTTTTAAAAACCTGTTGCTGTTTATGTGCTTCAAATATACACAGCAGAATTGCACTGAAGTAAAAAACTGAGTTATTTCTAGGTTGCCCCTTGTTTATCATATTAAAAACCATGGTGTATTCTTCCCTGGGTGCACACATGTAACTCCCATTACCAATACAGCAAGTATCACACAAGCACCAAGGAGATAGAAGAGTTCCCAAGGCCTTGATGTTATTCTTCATGCATCAAATCATGTGGAGCGGAACAAAATAATCTGAAAATACTAATGCCTTTGAACTAGGGCTATTGAACTGTGTTATCCATGCTGCACTTATTCCAGAGGACAGCAGCAGCAGCAGAGCTGATCTAGACAAAGCCCCCCCTCTCAAAAGCATACAGATGTATTTTAGCCTTGTGGAAGGCAGTGAGGGACAACAGACTGCTCTGTTCTTGTAGATATAGTTGGTAAGTTGCAGAAAAACTGCATTTGGTGTAATGAAGAAATTCTATAAAACAAGTTTTTAAAAAATGTTTTCTCATTCAACAAGGCTTTTTATCTGTGCATAGGTAGCATGCAGGTATTGATGACTGAGGTCTCCAAACAGGTCATTAAAGATAAAATTATTAGTATTCTTCAACCTTAAAGTTGGTGGAAGCATGAACTTTTCATTCTGAATAAATTCTTATGTCTCTATAATACTAAGAGTTGTAAGTAATTGCAGGGAGAAAAAAGGGGGAGTCTACTAAAGCAATATATTTTACAGAAACAGCCTTTTATAATAGTAACTTACTATGTCAGAGAGTTTTGACAAAAACTTTACGTGTCTTTTTGAGCAAAACAAGGACAAAAACATAGCAAAATCTTTTGGCCGGTAGCTAAACTAGCTCTAAATCTACTACAACATGCAGTTTCTATCCTCCAAGATGTGTCAAACTATTCTTCCATAAATACTTTTCAGAAAATTTAAAGAAAACTAAAAATTCTAGTGAAAATCTTTCTTAGAAGCCAATTAATTTCTTTGGATTTTTAAAAAACATTTGTATAGGTGTTGCAAGTACCTTTATGGAAGACATGCTTGGAACTTTCGCAGCATATTCTGAATGAAATTAACAGCCTCATGAGTAATTTAGTTCTATTAATATATAATCTCCATTGTCATGCCTTTATGTGTTTAAAGTTTATATGTCTTCATGGTTGTGATTATGAACTCTTATGCAGTAACCACAAGAGTCTCAGCAAATATTTGTTCACTTATTGCTAGTTGTTGTCCTTACCTGTAATAAAGCTAAATAAACAGCTACTGGCAATATATGCTTATCTCATTGGTAGGCTGATAAATCAGAGTGAATAATTATTTTGAAAATAGGCTGCTTCAGAGCAAAGAAAACCACCCACCTTGTGTCATCTTAGAAGCTCCCCAGAACATTACAAGAATATTGTCTAAGAAGGCCAGACTGATCCAAATTAGTAGGATGTTAACATTTATTTGTAATGTAAAGAGACAGAGTAAAAGGTCACAGAAAAATTTCATTACTGTAAGTCTGCCAAAGATGTAGCTTCTCCCTGATATGGGACAAACTGTTCTGTACAAAGTGCATTCACAAATCTCATTTTTATAGCATTTGTTTCAATTCTCTCTGAATTCAGTGGGAAGTGTCCTGATGGCACTGGTGGCATACAATTACCATCTTGCAAGGTGTGCTGATCTCTTTCACCTTTGGGATTTTACTTAGCAAATCATCCCACCACTGATGTTTGAGGAGGTCATACTCTCGTTGGGTTGTCTCAGTGCTGCATTCCAAGGCTGGCATGAGAGGTTATGAGTACGGTGTGAACTAGTGTTGAGACAGGTACTGCAGGAAAGAAGCTATGTGGCAGTGCTGGATAGGAAGTAACAGAAGAAAAAAAAGCAAAAAACAACATCCAAAAATTGTCACTTCAGGAATGTGAGATTTCTTGTTTGTCTTCTTCACTGAAGATCAGGTGGTAGGAGTTTAGTTGATTTTGTGTTATTCATTGGTGATTAAAGATCACTTCTTTCTAGTCCTTTTCTATCATCTCCTTCCCATGTTGCATTTCATCTTATGTTTATTTTGCTGCCTCATTTCCTTTCTCTTTTCTACTCATTTCATAGGGAATGGGGGAAGGGAAAGAGGATAGTGGCTATTTCTAGTAATATTTCTTCTTGACTTTAGATTTATTCATGTGACTCATTTACATAGCTTCCCTAATGATTAATACTAAATTTCTAGATCTTCTACTTTACTAAACAGATGGACAGCTGAGAGTAAACGAGTGGAGGTAGTTAGTCCATCCACATTCTGCTTTTCCAAAAGTCATTCATTGAATCCCTTCTTTCTTCTCTCCAGAAGACCTTTTCTGAGAAAACTTACTTGTTCCTTTGTTGACATCACAGGAGGACATACTTGAGAAATCCAGTCTTCAGTTTTCCCCATTTACCCCTGTGAAAAAAGCTTCCATTATCATTCCAAGCTGTGTCATGATTGGACTGTCTTTTGTTTCCATCAAGTGTTGTGTATCATCCTATTGAAAAGTGGTGTCCTGCACCCACCACTGTGTTCTCTTTATACCTTTTTCATAAAAATTTGTTAAGAACCTGTCAGATGAATTACTTCAGTGCTCCCATGTATGTATATATCCTAAAGCTATGTGAAAGCAGTCAGTCAGTCAAGGAGATCACATGAAGAATCATCTTCAAACAGGATTTTTCTCTAGTCTTCTTCCCACTCAGGTCTCCAGTGAGCTGGGGAAAATATTTCTCCGAAATGGTTTAATTTTTTATGAAGCTATGGGAAGGTGCAAGAGTTTTATTACCTGCTAGGAAAAGAAAGCCCAAGTGGGCACATAACACTATTATTTGAACCTGTCTATTTTAGCAGGAAAAAATGTATTGCATACATTTTTAAAGTTGTCTTAGCCTCCCAGCACAAACTGAGCTGTTCTCACTTATTACTAAATTTAGCATGACTGCACAGAAACAGAAATGAAAAGAGCAAAAAACCTTGAATCTTCACTGCCATTAATAGTTAATTGTTAACCAAATAATGTCTTACTTATGAGATTATACTGGACAGATATTCTTATTTATTACATGTGCTGGATATTATTGGAGAAAAAGGAAAATTTCCTGGGAAAAAAATGTGGTCCTCCAAGAAATAGAATCTGAGTTTTTTCTTCTTACTATAAAACACTAAAGATGGCCATAAGACTGACAAGGGTACCTCTAGGAGAGTAAATCAATGATAATGTTTCATTAAAAAAAAAAAGGCACTCAGATGTATTTTAAAGGTTTTTTGTTTCTGTATTGGTTGTGTTAATGAAGGTCATTCTCTGTAGATGATATAATGCCACATGCAAATGCTTCCTGCATTAGTGAATGAATGCTCTTTTCGCTTGTGGCAGAGCAAGTCTCTGGTGAAAAACCGAATTCACGATGAGATATGTCAGTATCTCCCATTTGACTAGTGCAATCCTCCCACTGGCCTGCAGAGAATGTGGGTGGTAATGAGAAGGGCACAGGTATTATCAAAGATTAAAGTAAATTAAATGATCTCTACTTGTTACTAAATTATCAGTTATTCTAGTCTTGCAGACCTGATACTTCAATGAATAAGAAGAACATCTCTAATGATACTGTATAAAATGGCAAGTGGAGAAGTCGCCAGCTTTTCTGCTTTGGCACATAGTCCATACTATGCCTGAGAGTGTTGTTAGATGAAAGAAACCTTCCTTAAAGGGCAGATGACCATTTCCTGACTTGCTTGTGGCCTTCTGGCTCTTCCAGAACTGACAGCTTCAAAAGTCAGAGGATAATACAAATGATAATATAAATGAGTCTGAACTTGTCTGGAAGTTTCTGGTTAGGCTGCTGTCAATAATGGAAAAGGTGATCCCATGCAGAAGAAAACATCAGGTACTCAGCTGTACTTACATCTTGTTTGAGATGCTGACGAGCAAAAAAAGACATGTTGATGAGAAACAGAGGTTGTGATTACCCTTCACAACATCTTCCAGCTCTGAGAGAGTAGCCTTAAACTGCTTCTCCTTCAACAAATTATTTGATTTATATTACAACAGTTTCTAAACCTGGTTTCTTCTGAGGCTATAAAGGATTTAAACCTTTCCAAGGACTTTCTAAATTTGCCTAAGTCAAGAGTTGTAGGGAAACATTTTTAAGATAAGGAATTTTATCAGTGATCCTTCACTAGCACTGGAAAGATTATTTCTATGTGAATACTTTATTTCCTCAGGTTCTTTATTAAAATAAATAATATGGATAAATGTTCTAACACACATTTCCATTGCTAGCAAAGAATAGTTACTTCACTGAGCTATGAAGAATTATGATGAGATGCTTCATAGAGATACTGTTAGATTATTAGAGTGATTATTAGAGTGCCTCTCTGCCTATTCAGTAGGGACTGATCTGTTACCTCTCACCCTTCTTAGTGTTGGCATGACTGGCTGCAACCCAACTGTCAGAGTGTGTTTCAATTAGCCTTGATTCCCTTAACAAAAAAGGCCTGCAGAACTAATTGGCACAGAGGTGCTTCTGTCTCCCTGTTTCAAGGAAAAATGCAGTTAAGCAGCAGACAGGGGAGAGGGAATGCACAGAGCAAAGATGTTTCCTACTGTTGTTAAAATATTAGGTAAATCTGGAAGAGTAGGGATCATCATAGCTGGAGATAAGGAGAGGGAATACTTAAATTTCTCTCTGACGGGGATGGGGTTTTATGCTCCATAAGACAACATAAAAAATTAAAAATACCCTCACTTAAGCAGAAGATCAGTGCTATGATACACTCTGGTATATTGGAAACTGTTTTTGCCAGTGAGTAGCTGGCAATAGTATGCTTATTTAATTGTCATGCTAAAAGAATTTTTATATTATCCTTCTTAAATACAAACATTTAAAAAGATACATGAAGGATTCAGGGAAAGCTTATTTTTCTCACACTTCTAAATAGTTAATTAGTTGGGACAGTTTACTGCTTTATGTTAGAAAGGGGTTAAAAAATATACCATTCTGTCATTTGCCAGTGTTAAGTAAGTGCTAGATGACTGTCCATGCTCATTTTCCAGTCTTGTATTTTCCTATTCAGGACAACAGATAGAACCATTTTTTTATGAGCTGCCGCTATCTCCTAGTGTCATGAAAAATGCTAAACAGGATTTTTACTGTGTGTACTGAATTAATGTTCCTGGCTACTTCATCATAATTGCTACAACAGTAGACATGGCCTTTCAGTGAAGTATTTGTTGTTACAAATTTCTGATTTTGTGACGGGAAGGAGGGAAATAATCAAAAATAGTTTCAGGGCAGATCTTCTGGTTTGCAACTACACCATATGCCCACCACGCACAATATGTCTGATTATTCCAAAAAATGAAGAATAGATGGTAAAATATGATGAATGAATTACATGGCTGTATAGCACTATTGACTTCAGAGAAATTACACTAGCAACAAAACTAGCTCAGTGGCCTAGCAGGTACATTTATTTTCAGACACCGATTTGTAGCTGTTTATCATTTCAGTGTGGTTCAGTGTTACATCAGTGCAGTTGAGGGGTTCTTTTCTGCTCCTAGAGAGCTTCCAAACTGATTCTGAAGCTAATTGAAAAATCACTCCTCTGTTTTTTCCTCTGAGTTTATGAAGAAATTGAGCCCGTCTGGTATATAACTCTTTCATGATAGCATCCTCTGTGGAGTTCTAATTGAATCTTCATTCTAGCAAGATAGGTTCTGAGTTTCTGCTTGCTCTCTTACAAGTAAAAGTATCCTTTTATTCTCAGGGACACTGTTTTTATTAAGTCACTGTTAAGGGTATAAAAGAAAAGCCTTTTCCCATTCCTCTAAAATCTATATGTAGATATGATTTTTACGTCATTTATGACACCACTGCACAGATTCTGCCCCACTAGGCTATGTGAGGACATGTAGCATATCATCTGTCTGTTACTTATTCTGTAGTTCATGAACCAGTAGACTTCAGGAGGCCTACGTAAAAGTGATTTAAATTCTAACAGTAGAGGTGTCAATAAACAACCCCACACATTCCCCAAGAAGTAACCCACAGAAGTGGCAGCAGAGCAGTGTGGGGCACTGAGATGGTCTGTGCTTCAGCATGACTGAAGAACAAGAATTTTCCAGTGTAAATCAGCAAGCTCCCATCAATGGCTCCATGTCCACTTTCACTATCTGAAGATCAGGCCAAATGATCTGAGAAGATTTAATAAGTATGGAGGAAAGGGTCTTCTTTTTTTTTTTTTTTTGCTTTTTTATCTTATCTTTCAATCTCAGTATAGCCAAAGTGGCAGATAATGTGTGGAAAGCCAGTGGCAAGGCCAGATTCTGCATCACATTATGAAAGCAAGACTCCGGAACTGTACCCTCAGATTTTTTAAGATTAATTTTTCTTCAATAAGGGTAAAATGATCATCATAACATCATCCTGTTGTTTTAATTTCTTTCTGTTTAAGTCATTCTCATTTTTTATATGGAGAAGCTTAAGAATGTTGTGTAGACTTGTCTCAGAGTTTATGGAACAGCTAGAGAGAAGAATGGGTTTTTGGCATCTAAAATACATGCAGGAATATGAGCATGTTGACTTCAATATATTAGCAAGAAAGTGAAAATTTTAGCAGTACTTAATGATATCAATTATGATTATTCAGTTCTAGAAAAGATAAATGTAGCAGTTCATGTTTCCCAAAGAAATAGTAGTGTTTGCAAGGCTCAGGAAGACAACTCTGAAAGATTTGAAGTTCATTCATGTTTGAGGGGAATTGTTCTTGAACTTGTAAATCCAGAAAGTATATTTTTAAAAACAAAGTCAAAAGTGATGAAATAATTGCAGGAAGTGGTTTTAATGAACAGATGGCTAAGGAAGACTTGGGGTTTTTTGCACAGTCACTGTTTTGAGAGACTCTTCTTGAATATCCCCAGAATTTCCCAGGTTAATAATTAAAATGAGCCAGACAAGTAAAGATAATAGATAAAAGTAGCATGCATATATAAAGGGACATTTCTTGCTGAGATAATAATGTAAAAGTTAAGTAGCAACAGAGAAGTCAATATATTCTAACTTCAGGTTTTATTCAGAGACATTTTATAATTCACCTGAAGGGAGTATTCACATTGGCAGCACTATCTTGAAATGAAGTAGAAATTTTGTAGCAAAAGTTAGTTTTTTAATGCAGATCTTTCCTTTTTTTTTTTTCTTTAGTGCAAATTCAGTCCTTGTGATATGAAACTGATTTGTGTTCTAGAATTGAATATTTAAATTAGTGCCTGTTTTTCTGGGTTTCTGCATTGGATGTTTTCACTGCCTTACCTTGACAATTTTTTACCCAATGTGAGCTAACTGGCAATTTACTAGAACAGCATCTGTAGCATTCAAGCATCGGTAGTGTCCTAACCACCAGGCTAGACTGTGTTTCTGTACCATTTACTGACTGAATGTGCTTTATATAAAATGGAAGTGTTTCTGGAAGAGAAATCAGGATTTCCTTTGTCAAGGCTGCCAGTTGACCCTGTGGGGGTTCCTTTCTCCTGCAGGCCTGGAGATGACAATTAGTTCTCCTAGCCACAAGCATGGCAGAGTAGCGGACCTTACATCCTGCACCTCCCATGGAGACTTCTGGCTGCTGTGCTCTTTCTGCAGAGGTGGAAACATTGACCAAATCTACTTTTTCATTGTCTTTATTTTTTTTCTGTATGTGCCCAAATGTGAAATGCCTAGTGGAAAATGTTGGTTAGTAGCGATTGATATTTTTTTTTTTTAGGTCTTCATTTCAGTGGGAAGTCAAAATTTAGTTTTGCTTCATTGATGCAGTTTGTCAGAGAGATGAAAGCATTGAGTATTTCTGCAGCCCTACAGTGAGCAAGGGCTGAAAAAGAAATACTGACCTCCAGAATGTACGTCTCTTCCACCTGAGCAGGAAGGATAACTGCTGTCATGGTATCAATAATAGCAGGCATCCATTATTTGGTGGCAGAAAGTAAACTGGTGGGATGTGGCAAACAGTTTGTCATTTGTTGCTTGTATTCTGTCAGAAAAGAGGGCAGCTTGCAGGCCTGCTGAGCTCTGTTTTGCAGAACTTAAACATCCTGCCTTTATTGCAGGTCATTATTCACCATGACCATTAGAAAAAGAGAAAGATTCACTGGAAAACCTAGAGGGTGGGTTTGTGAGAACAGGGGTGTGAGAGCATGTGCTTTGAATTTCCTGCCTTCATTACTTGTTCTGTTTCTCCCACTGATAGCTGAATTTCTGTGATAAATGGCAGAATTTTGTATAATTAATGCTGTGTATAGTTTGGAAATCAGTTTGTAATGTACATCCTTTTAGATGAAAAGTACTCGCTGTTATCTCTGTGAATCACAGGCTTCTGTCACACTGAGGCAAAAACTTTTTGCCACAAATCACTTTCCTCCCACGCCTTCAGTTTGATAAAAACAAGACGTCTCAGGAGTTCTGTTTAATTTTTATATCATTAAATCAAATCTTTGCCTCTCACTCTTTTAATAATTTTCCTTGGTTTTCTTTTTGTCACCCTCCATCTGTCACGTTAATTTAAGTGGTGGAAGGTCTGTACCACTGCTAAAAAAAGAATGTCTCAGCTCTTCTCCCTGTTCAATTAATATTTAATTATTTGATCAACTGCTTGATGTATATAAATTGTTAAAGTAAAATAATAGCACCAATGAAGATCATATTTGTTTCTTTTAAAAGACTTGCTAGTAGTTCAGCTATTTCTTATAGAAAGCCACTCAAAAAATACAACAGTAAATTATATGACTATTTTAAAGCCTCCTTTGATTGGGAGAAATATTGTAACACATTGACTACATTTGGATTAGTGTGATTAATCACTATGTGTGATTTACAGTGTTTTTCCACATAGTAGTTTTGCACTGCATTTATGTGTGAGTCTCAGGAATGGTCAGGAAGCATAACTGCCAGCTGCCTTCCTATTATATGGGGGTTTTGCAGCAAGCTGCATATCCCACTGCAGACGTGCATAGGGGCATCCAAGTCCATCAGGTGTAGTCAGATCTTGAACACACTCTCCTGATGTGTTATTGGAACACACCTTGGTTATATGCCTAGGTTTGATTTATTCAGTAATAATAGTGCTTTTTGAATCATGAATTTGGTACAGGAGATATTAATCACTAGGGTTTTTTTAGGCTTTGCCAGGTTTGAATGCTGAAATTAATATCATGGCTGCCTCTATTTAACCTTACTGATGAAAAGCAGTAAAAAGGACAAGTACCTTTGTTACAGCTAGTAAATCATTGTCCAGCATCCTACTGCAAACCTGCCTTTGTGTTTTTTCATGAACCAGAAGTCCGTCTTTGCAGCATGTGCAAAGCTGTACTTGGTTATAAGTTCTCTTCCACTAGCCGAGGCAAGAGATCAGTGGTCTCTCAGAAGAAAAGAGGCTGAATAGACTATGTGGAGAGGGGACATCACAACTGTGCCATCCTACCCCAGCCCACAAGTTCTCTGGACCCCATTTGCCAGAGCCCTTCAGGGCCATATGCCATATTTGTAAACCTTTTATTCCTTTTTTTCCAGAGCTGCAATGTATCTGTTCTTGGCCACAATCTTTCAGTGGAAACATGCATGATATTCAGCTGGTGTTTGTCCAGGTTAGGAAGGTGGTTACACTTTTAGAACTTAAACTGCTATTTTGCATTGATTGCTTGGATGAGGGCTTTTGAATGATGAATATTGCTTAATTGTTGCCTCAAATTGGAAGTAAGTTGTTTTTGGACATCAGTTTCTGAAGCTTGTCTCTCTCAAACCTTGTTTTTTTCCCACCAAGATATTGACAGAGGAAAAAAAAAAATTTGTTTTGGAGATTAATTTGCTAGTATATGTTCCATGTACCTTATACAGAGAGACAGCTGAGCAGTAGGAGTTAAGTGATAATAAGCCCGTAACAAAGATACATGCTAATGATGGAGTGCTGTTGTCAAACACCATCAAAACAAAAAAAATTTTGTCATTACTTTGGCTTATGTGGAGTAAGATAATACACATTTTATCCAGTTTGTTTTATGATTTTTGCAAAGATGTTGATACAGTTGTGAATAATTTTCTGTACATTTAAAGCACAGAAGTTATTTCCCACAGTAATCAAAGAAACATTACCCTAATAAATTCCTGTTGGAAAGTCTCCATGTATCATGGCAGCCCTCATCCTGAGTGAAGGAAGTGATTTAATGGTCTTATATATTATGTCATTTAAATTTTATTTATTCAGTATTGAATGGCTGACAAAACTTTTATCAGGCTCTGATGCTGCAAAGACCCTGTGGTGTTGTGGACATAGGGTAGTTGTCACCTTTATCTCTGAAATAGTTTGCAGTTATGTGAAAATATGAGTTACTAAATTGGACATAAATTATTGTATCCTTTTCTAAGGACTTTGACAAATGGCACAATGGAGAGGAAAATCTTGGCCGGGAGATGATAACAGAGCTGTAGTGCCTGATGTTGTCTATCCTTTCCCTCCACATCCTTCACAGCCTCTAATGATGTAAGAGACATCTTTCAGAAGAACATTTCTGTATCTTTAGAATAATTTGAAAATTACCCATGCACTGACTTTGAATGGTCAATGTCTGCAATGGCTGCTAATTAAATTCTAACAATGTGGTGTTTGACTTAGCAGTTGAATGACTAAAGTGACTGGTTTTTTGGATATCGTGTTGTCATATGTTTGAATTACTCTATTCTTAACTTGATTTGGGGTTGGAGGTTTTTTTGGTTTTCTATGTGTGAAATGGTTTGGATGCGTTTCACATACAGAAAAATAACAGCTGGTGAGGGGGCGAGGAAGAGTAAGATGAAGCTACCAAAATAAGAGGATAGTTTTTATCATATTTGGAGAAATCTTCAAACCACATCCTGTATGACTCTTCATCTTTTGTTTAAAAGTTCTGTATGCCTAAATGTGTCCTTTCCAGAAGGAAGAAAATTGTTTGTGTTCTGCCTTGCAATGATTGTAACTCTGCTGCAACAAAAAATACTTAATCATAGTGTAATGATTGAATTAGAACAAGCATCAGCATATGCAATTGTCTTTAGTATCCTGGGTCTAGGTTCAATTTAATATTTCATGAACTATAAAGGGAGAGAGCTTTGGTCAGAAATGATCAAGCAGAAAAACTCTGAAACCGTGTACTTGCATGGCATCTTCACTGCCATAAAGAAATACTGGGCAGGTGAAAAGGCACCCAGAAACACTGGGTGTTAACTTTAAATCATATTTAGTCTCAGAAATTTATCCAAATCTGACAGCTTCTGCAAGAGTGCTTTGATCTCTAGCAAGGTCTAAGGGGAAAAAAGCGGGTTTTTTTTTTAATTACAATGCCTAAGGAGGTAGCCTTCCTGCAGCTTCTATATGCACTTCTGCTATTCCTAATGAATGAAACAAGGTTTAGGGTTGAAACCTGTACTACAGAAGCTGCTGGGGGCACTGCTGCTGAGTTCAGTGACTGCAAACTCACACTTACATAATTTGCATATTGCCTCCCTGTCTCTGGGCAGCGCTGAGAGGAGCCTGGAGCTGTCTTCTCTGCTCCCTCCCGTCAGGTATTTATGCACCTGTACCTTCTCTCCTCCAGTCTAAGCAATCCCACGTCAAGTTCCAGCAACTGCTTTGGAGTAGTTGTCTTCACAGTGGTGAAGTAATACTTACTTTTGTGCTTCTGTGAACAGCAGTGGGTCACCGATCACAGGTCTCTGTCTATTTCAAGTTCATTAGGAATACCAATCCGTTTCATTCACCGTCATAGACTTCCCAGTTCAGCAGAAGCCTAGAGCTTTTCCCAAAATCAAACCTCTGCCACTGCGAAAGGCATCTGCACTTCTTCCCCACATCTGGCTTATTTCAGGCTCGACAGAGACCCGGAGCAATTGCTGATTTGCAGTGTCTGGCCTCTATAGGGTGTAAGGCCAAGAGCTAATCAGAGAAACCTAGTTTTCTTCATCTTGGTGACATAGAAGGCAGTATAGTCCTGTAGGCATAGACCTGGTTCCCAGGCTTCGTATGTTATATGACTGTAGGATTGAAAGGAGAGCTTTTTCTGGCATGGATGCTCACCTCAGTATTCTGGGTTATGCACTTATGCACTATGCCTAACAGCTCTGGAACTGTGGAGTGCTCATTAGTTGCAGGCAGGTGAAAGAGGATCCGAAGTAAAACAGAGACATTGAAACCCTGAGTAACCACTGAACACTTTACCTTCTTCTGTATACACCTATGTAGAGTAGAAAAAAGTACATGGTGCTCCCAGGGCCAAACTCACTTCTATGCACACTCTGCATTTTTACATTGTTCTGTAGGAAAACATGTTCTGAGATTTCTGCAGAGGAGAACAATTTTTATGAAATCATTATATTCTGGGTCCACTGATACTAGACAGAAGTAGGAATTATCCTGTAGTGTGAAGAACTGTTAAGCTTGTCTGGAAGAGATACAGCATAAAAAATGTTTTGGTTACATTATTTTTATATTTTAAAAGCATTTCTCCTTGGCATGTAATTTAAAAAATAGGGTTTAATGGTTGTTGGTAATTGCATGTATATTCTGGGATCAGTATGCGTAGTGTTCAAAATTGATGTTACTAATTAAATAACAGAAAGGGGAACCAAGACTTAATTGCAGTCTGTGCAGGTTGCCCCTCAGGTGTTTTGTGTCACTGGGTAAGTCTCAGCTCATTAGCAGAAACAAAGTCAATAAGTGTTTACAGAACTGGAAGCAGCTGGAGAATTACAAAATCATTACATCCCATAGAAGCTGTGTGCATGTGAATGTGTGTGGTCCTGGTCCTGGTCCTGCTCCTGATCACCAGCGTGTACGACACATTAATGGATTGAAAAGTGGTAGAAAATGACAGCATGCATGTAATTCTTTCTGTTGATTACCAAGATAAAAGATATATTAACTGAATTTTATTACCTCCCTGATGTGGCTGTACATAATTCAGTCAGTTCAGAGGTTAAATAGGGATTGTATTCACATAACCCCTCCCTGTTTTCCTGGAAGGATCTGTTCATTTGTTTATCAGATATGAACCCTGACTCACTTTATAAATCACTCCTTTTAAAAACATTTCTTTACAGGTGAACTACACATGCTGTTCCAAAATTTTTATTGTCTGGAGTTTAGTCATATTAAGTACATGATGTTCAGGTGAACTTCACCTGAATCACCCAGTGTATCTGACCTGCCTAGTTATCCCATGATCCCTGATTCTGAGTTATCTCTAAGCTTCTGCATTATCTTCACATTTCTGTATGACTTTGTGTGACTCAACAGACCTCTAATAAGCATGTTGACTGGCACAAAATTGCTACGAGCAGTTTTCTGAAAGAGGTCATCTGTTCCTGCATATTTGCCGGTTTACCCTTCTGTTTGCTCTTTAGACATCCAATATGATTACTTCTGGAATAGAATATGTACATCAAATTACTATCACCCATAATACCTAGAATCTCCTTCTTTCTTTTCTCTAGGATTATGAAAATTTTGCCATCTCAGTGTGTATCCGTGTTAATATTTAAACAAAAACAGCTTACATATACTTAAGTCTGCTGGCCCTAGCTACCCACTGATAGATTTTCTTCCTTTAGGCATTGCCAGCCATTCATGTAGCCTTCTTTTGTTTTAATGTAGACTTTACAGGACATCATGTAGACTTTACAGTATTTATATGGTTATCTAGAGCAGTAAGAATTAGCCTTCTTCACAGCAGCATGATTTCTATTATTCTATTTCTAGTCTTTCCACAAGCTTCGCAGTTTTCTGCATGAACAAGCACTTTAGGTTTTCATGAATGGGGGATGTCCAGGTGTCAGCACTGTCTGGATTTGAAAGGAGGGCAGCAGGCTTCCTGGAGGGCTGGGCTGTATTTGTAGCTCACAAAATATTTCTCTGTGTCTCCTAAAGGTTTTTCTTTCATTCGTGGCCATACTCAGTGGAACCTTTCACAAGGTGGAGCTGTCATGGGCGGACTGTCTTTTCCAGATCTGCAGAATATGTAAGACAAGAGCCTTAGGCTGGGGTTGCACTGCCACTGCCGTGGTCACTGTTGTCAGAATTCCAAGCAGCCTGCAAGTGGGTTTGCACTGCAGATAGATGTGCAGCCCCAGCTTGAGGTCATATTCATTATAAGGCTCTTTAGGAAACGCTGAATTGCAACCTTCTTATAGCAAGCAAACTCATGTCCAAAAACCCAAATTAAAGGCACTACGGAAGTGCAAATATCACTATGGTGTGAAATGTTGTCTTTCATCAAATTTACTTAATGGAATTTGAATATTTGAGTGTAAAATTCCCATGGGGGATGGAAACTGATTGATAACATTAAGTCTGTATTCCCAATTCTCTTTCTGCTTTTCCAAGTTTCTAAGGCAGTCTGTTATTGCTTCTTAGTAACAGCTCTCATCACATACCCTCCCATTATTTCATCTTTGAACCAAGAATGGCACTGCTGCTTCTCTTTACAACCAGATGTAATACTTCTTCACTCTAAGGTAAACAACTACATCCTCTACTAACAATTAAAGCTCGACATGTGTTCAGTTGTACTTGAAGTTTGAATACACAGGTGTGCATAAATACCTTAAGGATATGACCTTAAAAATTCTCATATATCCAAAGACTCATCTTCCTTAAGGACATAAAATGTCAACTAGCAGCTTCTTTCTTGCATGAAAGATTTGTGAAAAACATCGTTAAATAACAAAAATTGTCATTTTTCTTATGTAGCTGTCCATTCTACTTTCTTTTACTAAACCATCTTAAAAATATTAAAATTAAAATGTTTGAGTCACTGAATGAAGATTTGAATTTTTTATTTATGTAAGTGGCAGAATGGCTGTTATTATTTATTCATTGAATTTTGAAAAATATTTTTGAAAATGTGTTTTTTTTCATTTGTGAGCTGCTCTATGATCTATATAATCTCTATATGACTTTCTAGTGCAGAAGACAGAGAAGACACAGAATACAGAATTTAAATGAAATTTAAAATCTTCACAGGTGAAAGTCAGAGCTTAGAATCTCTAATTATAGTCTAATTTTAAAAGACTCATGAATCATAAATATGTTTTCAAATTATGTTAGGTAAAAAAAGACACAATTCAGCTGACATGATGAAGTTCCCATCTCAGTCAGGTTATGCAGGTAATTTAAATGCATGTCTTGTGTTTTGTATATTAGCTATATAATATATTATGATGGCAGTTAACTGCAAAAGTAGTTCTTAATAAAATAGAAGAATCTTTAATGGTGTATAATACATGCTACAAACAGAAAAGAACACACATGGTTAAATACAAAATAACAGCTCTGGGGTCCCCAGCACAGGAAGGACACCAGCCTGTTGGAGTGAGTCCAGCAGAGAGCCACCAAATTGATTGGAGGGATGGAGCACCTTGCCTGGGAGGCAAGGCTGAGAGAATTGGGATTGTTCAGCCTGAAAAAGAGAAGGTTTCGCAGTGACCTTCCAGTACCTGAAGAGAGCCCACAAAAAGGATGGAGATAAACTTTTTACAAGGGCATGTAGAGACAGGATAAGGGGGAATGGCTTCATGCTGAAAGAGAGTAGCTTTAAATTAGATATCAAAAATAAAAACTCCTTTCTGTGAGGCACAGTAGCGGGTTGCCCAGAGAAATTGTGGATGCCCCATCCTTGGAAATGTTCAAGGAGAGGTTGGATGGGACTCTGAGCAACCTGGTCTAGTGGAAAGTGTTCCTGCCTGTAGCAGGGGGGTTGGAACTAGATGGTTGATTCTGTGTTAATTGATTCTGTGATCCCTTCCGGCTCAAGCCATTCTATGATTCCATGATTCAGTGCACTCAGGAGGTAATACGTAAAAAGAACTTAGATTTAGTTGTCTTTGCAAATGATATATAGGAAGTCTTCTGTTTCTGTACTTTAAAATCTGTGTAGATCTTAACATTTTTAACCTTTGTTAGGGTTAGGACACTAAAATTTTCTGACATAAAATATAAAGCATAACTCCAAAAACCCAGAAAAAGAGATAGCGAGGAATGTTGGCCAGAATTCTGTGTTGGGTGTCCAAATCTTTTTACTTACAGCATTGACATTACATACGTTTTCCTGTTTCCTAAATAAGCAGCACTTGGTCTTGGTGTACTTTTGGTTATTCAGACCTGATGAATATTCATAGTCCACTGTTAGAAGAACTATGAAAAGAACTGCATGTCCACATGAAAAGAACTGTAAATGTGAATGGGAATTACTATTTTTTGCTAAAGTTTTTCTTCTCCTTGCATTCTTGCTCTCTCTGTTACCCAGTATGGCATAAACCTTCACTGTGTGTTTGAAATTGTTTAGAAAGAATAGAAGAAACCCTGCCTTTAACAAAGGAGCATTCTGGACCCTGTTGTACCTGTCTGACAAAAAAGACCCAACCCAAGAACTGCAACGTATGCAATAGTAAAGGAAGAAATAAAATCACCATATGGATGACTAAGAGATGATTCTACAAATAACAATTCTGTCTATTAGAAACCCATGTTGTTGGTTAGGTCAATGCAGCAGCTGTCCAAAATACCTCTGAAGAAATACATTCCGAGGAATTCACCAGGAGCTGCATCAGTCCTTGTGGGGCTGGTGAGCTCTTGCTGAACACAGGTCCTACTCTTTGCCTCACTTGCATTGCATAATTCCATGTACCTGTTTACACAGATCTCTAATGGTGATGAAAGTGTCCCTTTTGTACAGCCTCATTCTAGCAGGACACAGGAAGAACTCCTGCTCTTACGTGAACTCCTGCTCTCCCAGGTGAGCACACCTCAGAATGCCTGGGATGGCTTGGGTCCCCTGTAGGAGTAGCTGGCAGTGCATGAATGGGGCTTGCTTTCCTTTCAGCTGACTTATAAACACCACTGATAAGGGCAGATGAAAATGAGATGCCTTAAGTAGTGCACATGACTGGGATCCTTGCAGCAGAGGCTGATCAGCTCTCAGAAAAGTAAAAGATACCGAAACGCTCTTGAGAGACAGACACAGGTCTGTTACCTATGATGGGCTGTGTTGATGAGAGGATGAAGTGCTTGTGTGTAGACCAACAGAGACAAGTTTCACTGAGTAGAATTTATCTAACATGGCAGATATAAAGCATGTGTTTATGGAGTTGTACAGAGAATTTTCCCTCATGTATTCCTGTATCCTGTGATGAGAGTGAGATGAAAAATTGACAGCAAAGGGGTCTCAGCTATGGCAGACAGCTTCACTGATTTTATTTCTCTTGTTTCTTGCAGTACCAACTTGTGAAAAAATTACAGTTAAAAAAAATCACATTTCGAAAACCGTTTTCCTACAACAACAGAAAATATTTGAGAAAGTTTACCTTCCTCTTACTGTTTCATTTGCTTAAAACACAGAGATTTCTTTATAAAATGGTTTTCATTATTTTTTTATTGTTTTACTTTTCTCTTTCCCCTTCAGCCATTTAATCAGGCGATTTCTGGAAGTTTTTCTGGGAATTTTATATTCAGTGGGGAAAAGATCATAGAAATGAGAAGCTGGAATAGACAGTTAATCTTTTGTGTCTTTGTTCATCCCAGCATGCAGTTAGTCCTTTGATGGTCCATTATTTTTGTTCAGCATTCTTTCGGGTATTTAAATGAACATTCGTCTACTACTACAGACACGATATTGATGAGGCTGGTAAGGCAGGTTTGTTGGTTTTAGTTCTAACGCAAGGAAAAGGCAAAAGAGGCATTAGTTGGCAGACTGAGGAGGAGCCCTGCCAACCCTAATGACGTTGGCAGTCAGGTACCCCATTTGCAGTAACCTACCACATTTTTCATTGAAGTGACATGATACCCTGCTGCTTTGTAGTGTAATGATGGTTTCTGGATATAGGGCAATTTGCTGTATGCAAAGCCATGATAGCAAAATTATGGTAGAGATGGGGCTGAGCCCTTTGCTGTACATACATCTCTGGTACTGCCTTGCCATCCTGTTGGGTGGTGTAGTGTGACTACACCCTCATATTGAGTTGTATGATAAAGGCTCTGCTGCGCAGGGCTGACGAGAGAGGGGATGAATGGATATAATACATACATTTAGACTGCTGCACAACTGTGTGATATCTCTGTCTTTTGGAGGAGTAAAAGATAGGACATGAAAGCTGTCCAAAATATATGATTTGCCAGCAGGGTGTGAAGAGAAGATAAAATACAGCAGGGAAGTGGGAAGTGAGGATAGTGCAGGAAATAAAGCTCTTTAAAGCTCTCCAGTAAATTCACATCTGCATCCTTGAAAATACAGTGCATGTTTAATTCAGCATGGATTGGATCCACTGAGTTTGTTCCTGTGTGCTGACCAGAGGCTGTGCAGGCCTGGCACATCTGTGTTCTGCTGTGTGCAGCTGGTGTCTCTTTGGAAGTCATGAGTTTCAATGGGATAATGTCAGTGGATTTTTTCCCCAGAAACCTTTGCTGATGAGGACCATTTGCAAAATGGATTTCTGTCTTATCATAACAAATGGGAACAAGATCTTTAAATGATAGATTATTGAGATATTTTTTCAAAATAAGCTAAAGATTAGTTGCTGCAATTAGGCATTATGTATGAAAGATAGACAACAATAACCATAGTCTCCAATTACATTCCTGTCTTTCTCTGCATGATACTGTGAAAAAAAGTGTAAATGAATATATAAATTTAAATAATGCTCTTCCACTTTTCCTGAGGCTTTGTAGCTTTCTGTTTCATTTTGGTTTTGCATTTAACTTCTGAACTTGTTGAAGTAACACACCTCCACTGGTGGATTAGGCCATAAATTTTATCTGTATACCAACTGAGATAGAAGCCATACAGCCTTTTATTAACAAGCATAGATGCTATTGTTGTCTCTTTTCTTGGATATAAGGTAGATGTCCTGTTTGTTGGGTTTTTTATGAAGTCTAGAAGTCCTCTTGCCATCATTTGCAGGACATTTGTTTTGAGATGACAGGTATCACACAGATATTGCTCTGGGTGGGAGCCATACACTCAGTTTCTGAAAAGTTGAGTGTTTCCTCACAGGCATCTCTTCCTGCCCACATGGAACAGCAGCCACAGAACCACTGGGAACGTCCTGGGTTTCCACAGTGCAGGAAAGAGGCAGGAAGTGTGCATAAAGGTACACTTGTGGCATTCATACAGAGGAGCAGTACCTCTCAAACGCAAATGGCACAGGTTGTGGTCACTTAGGGGAATCTGGGAGATTGCTTCTGGAAGGAAGGAAGGAAAGGAAGGAAGGGAGGAAGGACGGGAAGGGAGGAAAGGAGGACTTCCAAATCTGTAACTGCTATTTCTCACTGAAAGAATTATGAATTGTTTTGCTTTTGTGTATGTCTGAGAATGAGAGAACTATATGCAAATACTTCTCAATATTCTCTTTTAAGTGTGATCAATTCTAGGAATAAAAGGGGAAAAAATGTATTTTTCTCATTCTAAACATCTGAGTTTGGCTTTGACAGCTGTGTTGCCTGTTTGAAAAAAATGAACACAGATTGGTCTTAAGATCGGAATATAAAGGAGAGAAATTAAAGTTCCATGAATTAGGTCCTGTTTCCCTGTCATTTTAGAGATGTAACATTCAATTGTACAGGGCAGCACAACTTCTTCATCTTTGACCTCATTTCTTCATTTTGACCTCACAAGTGGAGTCCCCTCTAAAGAAAAGTCCCCCAAATTAGCCTGAAAGCCATTTTAGAAAACTTTTTCTCTAATAGTTGAGTCAGAAATCTTGTCCTGGACATTTGGGTCACAGTGTATTATCAAAGCCAGAAACCGGCTGGTCAAAAATACAGTATTATTATTAACAGGAATTGTTGAGGTAAAACTCTCCTTCAGTCTTTGAAGATGTGCTGTTAGTATTTTCCCTTCACCTGTGCCTCCTCTCTTTAGTACTAGACAGAAGAGGAAAATTCAGTCTGCCCAGCTGATCATGAGAATTTGTACCTAAAAGCTTCTGAAATACATTCAGTATTAGCATCTTCAGAAAGGTCAAAGAACCTGAGACAGTCGCCAAAATCATGAGATTGTCTTTTCACCTGCTTTCTTGTTTCTGAACTTATAGTAATAGTTTTGCTAAAACTTGGGACAAAGTGACATGTTCAGTCACATCATTCCATGACAGAATAAAACCCAAAATAATTCAAGTTTTATCTAAGAAAAAATTGCAGGTCCCCAAGGGTTTTGCTTCATTTGGCTTAACTTCCTTTAAAGTGCAAAATGGTAAAAGGAACGTAGGGCTGGAATTACAGGGTTGTCTTTTATTGTCTATCCTTGGTTCATGTTGATTTGGAGTGCTAAAGTAGGTAGGGTAAAGTCAGTAACATGAGTTTTATTCCAGTAATTTGTGATTATGGTGATGATAATGTCTATAAACAGACTTCTTTGGGCTAAAAGGCTGAAAGCAGATAAGGATCCAAAACATACCGATGAATCGCATCATGCTAAAAAGCCCTTGTTATTGGACATTTGTTTCCTGAAAATGGGATTCTGATCTCTCAAGAGTTGAAGGCTAAGAATCACTTCTTACTTTCAAAGTCTTGGCTGTGTTGGACCATTAATGCATACTGCCCTGGGACACGAGCCTTATTCAGGAATATCACAAGAACAGCCATTCATGTAAATACCTCAACTCCGGCTGAGTCAAATGTATTTTAAGACTTCTTTTCTTTTTTCTCCAGATGTATTTCAACTTTTCTTCTTCCTGTGCCTAGGAGCTGCAGAGGACTATGATTATGAGAAAAAAGGGAAAGTGTTTGCCTCTTTTTATAACATTCCCATTATGTCTGAGTTCTGGTAGATTTTGTTCATATGAAAATAGCAATAAAATTTGTCTCTGAAAATAAATGCATCAGAAAGCTAGGATGTCAGCAGTACTCAAATCTTACTTTGATTTTCAAAGCAGAGAGCAAGATTATGAACAAGAGTAAGTCAGTGGGAGTCTTTTGGCCTCATCAGTTCCTGAAAGATATGGAAGTTGCTGTTTGTCTTAGGTTTCTACTTTCATTTGTCATTAGTTTGTAAGCTTATGTATATGTTTATATCTGCTACAAACTAAATTTAAAATTCTGAAGATAAAATGAAAAGGATGATTTTGGCGTGGGGTTTTATGTCTGTCATTTTTTCTAGAAGGCATTTTGATTGACCTTTGTATTAAGGACCATTTTACAAAGTTGCAATGGGAATTCAAACTTCAGTAACTAAAAATAGTTAGAAAGAAACCAGCTGAAATGAGGATTTTACAAAAAGAGTAAGAAGAAACAATACTGACTTTCTGGCATTTAGAATTTTGCACTGGCTCTACCAAGAGATTTAATAATTGGACAGAATTAATAGCTGAAATGAGGGTTTTACAAAAAGAGCAGAAGAAACAATACTGGGTTTCTGGCATTTCGAACTTTACACTGGCTTTACCTAGAAGTTTAATAATTGGACAGAAAAACCCAAATGTATTCTATAGTGCTGTGCTGAACAGACTCAAAAGGATCTGTTTGCTCTGAGGATTACAGCTGGCTTTGGGATGATGAAATAGGATGTGACTGGTACAATCATGCTGTGCATAAAAGTTGTACTGGACATAATAGCACTGTGGATTTCTTTTGCAATGCAGGGAATAATTTTTTTGCCAATATTGAATGAAGGACAGATAGGAAAATTTTATGGATGCATGCATTATGCATGCCTTTCAAAGAACAAAAAGGTTGAAATAGTGTTCAGCTGAGCTCTCCCAGCTCTCCTTGTGTTTCCAAATCCCTGCATTGTCTTGTGCTTTTCCATCATCTTGTCCTTTGCAACTGTCTACCATAAGGGAGGAGAGCAGGGAGAGGTGGATGGATGCAGGAAAAAGCCTAGAAAACTATCAGAACTTTGAAATAAACTTCAACTGTTATTTTAAGAAAACTGAAATACTTTGTGATTAAGAAAATCACAGTCCTTGTAGAAATGCAGCTCCAAATTTTAAAAAGACAGGAAGTAACTTTGGGGGGAAACATTAAAATTATCTATGAAAGAAGCTGAAAAGTTCTGTTCTATGTATCTAACCTCCATCTTACTAAAATATAAAAAATCCCATGAAGAGTCAAATTCTATTATTCCCATTTATAGACATTGAACTGAAGCAGTGTAACTGAGGCAGACTTGCTAAGGCCAGAGACACAGCAACATTTCAGCCTCTTATCCATACTAGTAATCAATTGGAAGTAATTTCAAGTGCTCCCAGTTTAATATTTTTTTAAATAGTTGTAGTATCATTGTGACTGATTTTTATAAAAAGGAATAATATAGTTACACACACAGGAGAAAATTGTTTCCTTCCATCATTAGTGCTTAATTTTCACAAGGTGGTGAAGTACAAAGATCCTTCTGTACCAAAGAAGCTCTAGAAAATCAGCCATGAAGAATAGAATTACTGCAGGCTTCTGCTCCTCTCCTTTCCCTTTCCAAAGCGCTCCCACAATACAGAGACCTGGTATTGGTATTATTTAATGATGAGGCTGCATCAAATGTGTGTCTCATGGACAGTAGATAACTTTTCCTTCTCCTCTCCTACATTCCATCAACAATGATAAGCATGCATTCCATGGGCATTTAGGACATGGGATTCTGCAAGCCTCTTACTCAGGAAAGGTCCTATTAACTTTATTGGCTCTGAATACTGAGGTGGAAGGGCTGTGGGATGCTGGTTTCTTGAAATCTACAGTGCATTAGGTTTTTGGAACCTGTACATGCTTTCTGAATTCTAAATATATAATTAATGATTGGTTCATTAATGATACCCCTGGAAAGAGGTAACGGGAACTGAGTACAATGAGCATTGTGAGGACAGTGTAACACTTGGTTTCACTGTCACCCCATTAACTACCCCACATTGTGGTACAGGAATGACCCCCACAACTCAGAAGCCAGGAGAATGAAATAACCTACCTTCTGAGATTTCCTGTGGAATAGGGAAGACTACTCTGTGTCTTCTCATTAAATGTGATCAGTAAATCCGCATTACCTTGTGACACCACGCTGAAAGAGCTGGCTCTTATCTTCGCTTTCAGACTGCGAGCCCAGAGGTTAGTGCAAAACATAGGACTGACAGAAATTGAAGTGCACCTCTTGAAGACAGGCATTAACAAACCTTATCCTTACTAGGCTGAATTTCATTCTCATACACTTCAATCATCAATGAAGGTCATAGAGTCTTCCTATGGCTGACTGACTCACTGCCCAAGTGCATGTAAGCTCAGTGAGGGAATTGAGGGAATCATGGCCAAGAGCCAGACCTCACAGATGGAACATTTCTCACTCTTGTGTTGATGCTTCCTACAGAATTGATCAAATCAGCCCCAAATCAGCTGATCTCATTTGAGAAATTAGTTCTTCTCTCTGGAAAAAGAAGTGTAAATCTGTCGCACAGCTGAGGCAAACCAGTTTAGTCGTATCATCCACCCACCTCCAGGGCAGTTTTGCCAGTCTGAGCAGTGGATGCCAGTGGAGTGCCCTGGCATCACCTCAACACCTGGTATGGCATCTTCAACCTCTGCGATGCAGCAGTCTCTAGGATCATCTTCACCTGGTACCTACCTACCTGTGTAAACAGGACTTGAATGAAACCCAATGTCTAGCCCAGGATGATGGGCTGCACTCAAACCTTGCAACAGCAGACTGAGAACATTCTTCTGTTGTTGCACTATGGTTCAGCTTAATTTCTGATAGGTAGAGATATGATAGTCAACTGTATGGCAAGGCTTGTAGTATGTCTTCTGTACACTTCCCAGGGACATTAATGACTTTTAACATCCATCTAAACATCCAGCCCTATTCCTACCTCATGTTCAGTCTTTGGCCTCTACAGCTTCCTATGGTATAAAAGTCTGTGGATTAATCACAGTGTGGGAAAGGCAGCTTCGTTTTACAAATTTTCACTCTCTCATATTTTAATGAACATTCACTTGAAAATCACTTTGAGGGGGGACCATACATCTATCTGGACTAATTGGATTAACCCTACATTTCTCATCAGTGCTCCTTCTGTCTTCGATTTATTTTGGAAAGCTCATAACATGCATAAATATTTAAATGTATATGCTTTCATGAAAAATTGATCAAGAGCCAAAATTGCTATTTAATACTATATTAGAAATGCGTAATTCCAGGAAATATTATGCTTACTCTACAGAAAGGTTTTTCTTAACAGATGTGGGTTGGGTTTTTTTCCTAGGAAAAATGTGAGTGAAATTCTACATTGTCACATCTTGAAAAGTGACATAAAAATATACCAAACTTCCCTGGACTAATCAGGACTGAAGCAATCAACCTATTCCTATCACTTTTTCCTAATATTTATACAGAACCAACTTAGAGCTCTATTTTCTCATCACCCAAATAGTGTTTGGACATGCATTTATATTTTTGCAGTCTACATGTGAAATTTGGGATTGTTTGGCAGATTTGTATATTCTGCAGCCTCAGTGTCTCCTCATTAGGAAATGGATGACTTAAATAGAAGCATGTTCCAGGTCGAGAGTCTCAATGCTTTTCACTGGATCTTATAAACTCTTAATTTATGCCTGTAATTTTTCTACTATTTCTGTTGATTTTCACTACACTTTATTCAGTAATTGCTCACTGACATTGGAAGTATTTAAATGTCCCAAGATCAATATTTCTAGTCATACTGTGTTTTAGCACAAATATATTATGTATGAAAATTTGAGTAGTTCACTGCAGACAACTGCTGATACACAGAAACATGAAGCTACTTTTTAATTAATCACTAAGAATAATTGATTTTATACTCATGAGAATTTTATCTTAGTTTACAGACATAATTCAAAGTTTAATGTGGACCTCATAAAAGGGCAGGTGTTTCCTCTTGGAGAAAATCATATGGTAGTGGGAGAGGTAAATGGGAGAGGAGTGAATGTACCTCAGATACCAGTTTGGCTTAGGGCAAAGTCCCTTTGGAGTGGCACTTGGCAAAATGCATTGTTGTAGTTGCATAATGCTGGCTAGGGATATGCTGCCTCCCACGACTCACACAATTTTAGAAAGCCAAAATCTTCTGTGCATGTGTATCAGGCACCTGAGCCAACCAAAGGGGCTAACCTGATGCCCAGTGCAGCTGCAATCTCAAATACTAAACAGTGACAGGAAGGAAAATCTGATGTGTTTAAGGGGGGAAAAAGAAAGAAAATTCAGGTATTTTCACAATTTTTTGCCAGATTTGTTGTAGTCCTGCACCAAAAACTGTACAAATACATCTGCAATGCTTTCAACTTCCCTCCTGATGAATCCATCCTTATTTTGGTTGTAAAGCTGAGGCTGTGTGATGAGGGTGACAATATTAAACACTGTGACACTAATGAGCTGTACACACTCACTGTGCAGGCAGCAGATCAGGGTGCTCAGGATCCCATAGCTTGGCCACAGTGCAGGATATGCTTTAGTGCAGAAAACCTTCCCATTTTATAGTATTTTTGTTGATTTTTTAAAAACATATAAAAATAACTGGAGCACAGACAGGTAAGACAGTGGCTTTCTGGGCTTTCTCTTTTGTTTGACTTAACTAAATATGGGTGTTGGTTTGGTTTTTTTTTTGTTTTGTTTTAGCACAAAATAGAACTCACTACCCCGTGGCCCTGAAGTACGTAAAATTCCTAGCATGTATAATTTTTCTATTTAGTTTTCATCTTTTTTCATAAAAGTATTGTTAAGACGTATACTGTCACCTTTAATCTTCTTTATCCTTGATTATTTTTGTTCTGTATAATCAGTTTAGCTGGAGGTTTGAGAAAACATCTGTGGTGGTAGGATCAGAAGGAGCAACAATGCATAGAAACTGAATCGTGTATTTGAAGCTCATTGCAGAAAGGATATAATTGGTGATAAGGAAAATGTAAGAAATAGATGCTTCTCTGAATTTTTCTTGAGAAGCAGAACTTGACCTGGAAAATTATGGTTTATTGTAATATCCTAAAAATGTTATTTCAGACTCTCTGTTACACATTCCCTTTCGTGTTAGGGATTTGTTTGTCCCTTTAGCATGAAGATCTTTATTAAGAAGCCCCTGTAGGATGTCAGTTGTGAATGATCTTCAGTGGATTTCTGTGCTGAGTTTCCCTTTATGGAACTCTGTCTTCCCAAGTCTTCCATTACACAGGCAGAAAACTCCTTTAGTTCAAATTACCTTTTTTACTTGACTCAGAGAAACCTAGAAACTGTCGCTACAGTTGCAATATCCAGGTCGGTAATTGCTCAGGAAAATGAGCCGTCCAGGGTGTTCGCCTCTGGGCTCAACAAGTCGCTATTGCCAACAGAGGCAGTGGATTAAAAATTATAACCTCCTTGGGGAGGTGGTTGCAATCCATGATAAACACTGCAGATGAGCAAAGGTAAAGGCTTAGTGCTGTCTTACTGGGAGGCTTCAGCCCTTTCTTTTCCAAGGCAAAAGGAGCAGCTAGAGGAACACAGTAAGACATAACTTGCGTATCTATGTTAACGCTTTGTTTTATTTGTGTAGATGGATTACTTTACAGGGGTTAATTTCACTTTTTTTTGCAGGTGGTATTAGAACTCATAAGGATTTCATTTTTGTAATTATAACCTGTAAATGACTGGTCAGGTTTCCATTGAAGGAGTGATTCTCTTAATAATGACACCTTATATTGTTTGTCTAGGTATTGTTGCATTTGTACAGGTATTGTTGCATTTGTGCTTCATCCATTAGCAGTTTTCTATCCTAATCTCTTACCTTTGTGGACTATAGTCAAAACAATATCTAGGTATGCCATCAGAATGGCACAATAATATTAAAATATTTAAATTTTAATAACCTTTTGAAAATTTTCTGATAGAAACACTTAAGACTTCTTTTCCTTTCTTTTTTCTATATTATTTCTTTTCTTTTTCTTTTTTTTCTCCTTCTCACTAACTTTTTTCAACAAAAATTGTTATACTTAAGAATTTGCAGAAAGGCAATTTTACACCAGACCCTCAGGTCAGAGTTAAATTTCAGTCACCTTCAGGAGGCATGTGCCAGAGTCGAGAATATAATGCCCCCAAGTGTTGCCTTCATCCCAGCCCAGTCTGATAATGTTGTTGTAATTGAGGAGATCCATTGCCTATGCTGAATAGACATAAATTAGTTGTGATCTTGTCAGAAGGAACTTGGGAAAAGACTGTAATCTTGCCCTGTTCCTATCATTTACCATAAGCACGCAGAGTTGGCCACAGTAGAATGAACTTGATACACCTCGAATCTGGTCAACTTCTGCTTTATGCTTTTATGTATACAGTACCAAAAAAGGATAATAGAGAGCACAGGGCACATTTGTGATGTTCTTCTCACTCTAAAGCAGGTGCTCTTGGGATCCCATCAAGCATTTATGTAAATTACCTTTCACTGATTGAGTTAGAAATTCCATTCCTAAAGTGACAGATTCTGGATTGCTTCCTTTCCTTTTGACAGGAAGAGTCAAATACACTCCCTTGTAGTGTCTGATGTAGAAAAAGGTGACCTGTAATATTCTTACCTAATTTTTGCTATAATTGCCGAGGAACTAAGATTCACACTGACAGCTGAAAAGGAGAAGCAGATCCCTTCAATGGACAGCTAAACAAGGGATTCTTATACTAAATGTGAGATGCTTCTTCCTTGGATATTTCTTGGGTTTTTTTGGGAGGAAAAGTCACAAAAAAAAAAAAAAAAAAAAAGCAACCCCAAAATTTAAAAAAATCTTTATAGCTGCACAAGATGCATCCTGAGGTAAGGCTTAAGGGCAAATTTCTTCCCTTCTATTTAAGAGGTTTTCTAAAAGGGTCCTGTAATCTCTGGCTGCAAGACCAGGTGGGAGTTTTAAGCAGCTGATGCCAGACTGACAGGGTGCTGCAGTCTTCAGGCTTTCCCCAGGACCACGAAGGACAATGGAACTGTTACAGAGACACACACACACTGCAGCCTCGGATGAATATTTGTTAAATGACCGAATTCAGACCTGGTAGGCGGAAATGTGACTCTCTTGAAGATAATGGAGTTTCACCACATTTTACTGTCCCTGGGTATGATGAACCACAATCCCAGTACACTAAATCTGTGAGAATTTGTTACCTCCTTATGGGCTCTTTAAGACCTTCTATTGCCTCTGAAGCTAGATATTTTTCTGGCTGTTTCATTTCCGTGTTTTTATCAGTGAGGTCTTAACACACTATTTAACAATATCTCTATTACTGTGTTATGATACCTGGCTCAAGCAGGTTTATATGAATGTATTTTGATTTTATGCCTGCTAAGTTTGCTCACTAACAACAGTTATTATTATCCCCATAACTCAGGGTCACCAACTTAGACACTCTTTATGCTATCCGAATGGATCTCTAGGGATCCTCATGACAGTCTTTCTATTTCAGCAGAAACTCCCTTTCTCATTTACTCAAGATCTTCAGACCAGGTTGTCTCAGTGTACTGACAGCTTCAAAGCTCCAAACCAGTTCTTCTCAGGTGTTCCATGAGTCTGGGGTACAGAAGACAAAGTCTTCACATCTGTTACGTTCCCTCTCAAGATATCTCTATATTTCGGTGATTAGGGTTGGAGCAGTTTTGTAAGCACTGAGGATGTCTAATTCAAGAAGAAGCAAAGAGAAGATTTTGCATTTTGAAAATGCCATCGTATTTTAAATGGAAGAATCTTATCATACTTCAAGTTGCAATAAAGCTCAGCTGTGTGGTAAGAGCAGATCTCATGCATCAAGACCCGACAATCCCAGTGGTGTAAAAAAATGAGAAAAAGGGAGGAAAAGAAAGAAAAACACTCAGTACTGACAGAAAAATCAAATTGATAGTGGAAAAGGAAAGCAAGTATTTTATGGTTTTACATTATAGCTTACAAATACTGATAAAGAGCAACAGTCAAAATGTGTGATGTTGTTTTTCTTTGAGAAAAAAGTTTTCTTTCTTTC
This sequence comes from Corvus kubaryi, assembly GCF_017639235.1. Taxonomy (NCBI): domain Eukaryota; kingdom Metazoa; phylum Chordata; class Aves; order Passeriformes; family Corvidae; genus Corvus; species Corvus kubaryi. The sequence goes on from NW_024580671.1 coordinate 8,465,711, forward strand.
TGAACCATAGCCATATTCCCAGTGTGATATCTGACCCACGGATATTTAATTCTCTTTATGCAGCTCTGGTTAGGAAGGAAGAATACTTGCTCGGTTCCTCAGAGCAGCAAGCTGGCCTGTGGCTCTAAATAGGAAGTTTAAAATAAAAAAATTAATCTTTTTCATCTCAAGTCAACTGGCTCAGGCAGAACTTAGTAACTTCCTAAGTCAGAAGTTGCCAGAAGCGTTGGAATGCTTCTGTGGCCATCTGACATAGTCATCTTTCCTCTCTTCTCCACTACATATTGTCTGCAAAAGGGACATGAAAGCAAGGAAGCGGACCCCAAAGTACCACATGGAAGTACTGTCTACCAGGCATCATGTGGAGACCCAATACCTGGGTCTTCTTGGACACAGAAGATTTGAACCTAAATTATTTCTTGGGTAAAATTCCACTGACTTCACAAAAAGAATCTGAACTTGAGGAAACTTCTAAATTTCACTCTGATTCTAACACAGGGAAAGAAAACGCTTCAGTGCTATAGTTTGTCTCATCCTGTGACTTGCGTGAGGAAGCTTTAGGAAATTCAAGAATGGGGAATTATCCAGAATGTTTCATTTTTGATCTCAGAAACTGCTAATCAAAATTAAAATTGTATGATTTCACTATGTCTGACTCATTCTTCACCTTCAGGGAGATATGCTACGACAATATTCCAAAAGAATCTTCATTGTGCAAACTCAACATCTCACTCTTTAAGGATGCATTGATGTTTAATGCTTGACTTTATTTCTAATGTAGTAATTGTGTTATCTTCAACATTGTGACCTGTCCAAGGAATTAAGCTGAAACCATCTGGAACCCTTTCTGAGTGTACTTGGGTAAAGGTGGTACTTTGCTAATGAATAGCATTTAAGGTATTTAAATTTACCTTTGGACTTATTATATATTGTGATGCACATAGATTACACAGATTATTGTTACAGGAAAAAAACCCAACAACAATTTAGTGAAAAGCCCCAGAGATCAGTCGTCTTGAGAACTAAATGTCTTGAGCAAGGAGTTCATTTGAACTGATTTTGTTTTTTAGACACTGCAAATGGATGTAAACAAGCTGAATATCACATTGCTTCGGATATTTCGCCAAGGAGTGGCAGCAGCACTGGGACTGTTACCTCAGCAAGTTCATATCAACAGACTCATTGTAAGTACCAAAAGACAGTGTGTATTGAAGTGTACCTGTTTCTTTAAATTCTCTTAAATTTATTTTCCTGTCACTATGGAAGAGTGCAATTAAATAGGACAGAAGAATACTTATTATTTCATTTTTTCAACTGCACTACAGAAAAATTGATCCCCATAAAAAATTATTTAAATTTTCTTTTGAAAAGACACCATTGTCAGCTAAGCCAGATAAATCTCTTTTTTGTCCTATTCATAAGCAGATTGCTTATCCCTTAGTTTTCATTCGAATGCAGTTCTTTTTCAAATTCACACCTTATCCATGTTTTGTTTCTCAAAGGTTGAATATTGCTCAAAAAATACACGTGATTCTTCCTTTCAAAGGCATCTTCACAATTTATCCTCAGACTTTCTATTAGTAAATTAAATGTCATCTCACAATATTACTATTCGTGCTTTGTTATTCTGCTATAATAATCTGTCCTCAAAAATGATATTGTAGACTACAGCATCCTATTGGCAAAAGATGGTGATAAATTTGCTTCTAGCAGAAAAGGCTTTTTTAATCAACTGTCATTGTATGGTTTTCTGTGTATGCATATTTAACACTGTTGTCTTTTTATGACAGTTTTACCATGAAGCAAGAAAACCCAGCATCATGTGTGTATTGCTAGCCTTCAATTCACTTTGCAGAGGGAAGAAGAGTTATTTTATTCTACATGCAGGGTGAATATTAGGGAAGAAAACTGACAGGTTCAGCATAAAAGTATTTTCTGCCTTGAAAGGTTGATAGGATTGTATACATCAAAAAGATTATAAAACTCTTTCAAGTAATGTCTCTGTGAGAAAAGATCGCACAAAAATACAGCGAAAAAGATCAATAGGAATGCACTGCAGCCCTTTTCATGTTCTTCAGGGATCTCACTCATTCGTGACAAGCGATGCTAAATTTCCTTTGTCCCCTGCATTGACCAGAATGAAAGATTGAAAGACGTATTCAGAGAAAAGCACAATTAAATGAGAAATGTTTTGGAGTCTGAGATGTGTATTTCAACATACTGAATCACCTAGTAGCTTTCTTACTATGCTCTATAGAAATTATGTAAATAAACAGAAGAAACATGCTGTTCATTTTCCTACTGGCTCCATTGCTTTTTGCTTTCTCCTCTCATTTGTGATTTAAGGGAAAAGGTAATGTCATTTTGCACCTGCATATAGCCCAGAATACAGTAAGTACTATTATTAATTAGTCTTCTCAACACCTGTAAAGGTTTTTCTATGAGTTAATATTTCAGCGATACAAGAAAGCAAGCAAACTTTTCCCTTATTTGCTCTAAAAATCATGCACAGTCAAAATTCACAAGGAAGACAAATACATCTTAGGAGACATTATTCCCACTTTTCATCCTAACATGAGACAGTTCCTCTCATGCAGAGTGCTGACAAGCAAGCAGAGCACATCAAAATTCATCTTGCCTTGTTTCAGTGTTGTCTGCTCATCTAGGCTCCCTGTAAAAGCAGTATAGAGAATGGTAACTGCAGGAGAAGAGGCATTGAGATCCATCCCGATAATATTAGGATGGATTAAATAATTCTCTAGAGATGCCAGTCTCTCTCTGCTGACTTTTGGAGGCAGACAACTGAAGTGAGGTAAGGTGACTCACTCCCAAGGGAGCAGCTCTCAGAAGTGATCAGGAGTCTGGAAGCCAGGATGTGGATGGGCACAGGGAGAGAAGAGAGCCTGCTAACCTCTTACATGTAACAGCACATAGTGTGCCAGGAAATATTAACTTCCAGTATCTCCTTAACGTTTCCAGTACATCCTTCTCCCATAAAGGTCGTTTAATGGGCAGAGAAACTCATAAACAGAGGAGGCACAAAACACTGGGAGTGCTGCATACCCACCAAGCCTTGCCTGGTGCCTGTGATGTTCACCCAGCAGCAGTCACCTACTCACGTCAGAGACTGAGTACAACCACAGCCTTAAATCAGTTTCTTCAGGTCCCACCAGTAGCCAGTGTCCTTACCATTCTTATTGAGCAGATGGACCAGCAGTGCATGTGAGACCACAGAGGACAGATTTAGGGCAGACACGTTTGCAAGAGTCCCTTTCTGTGCAGCTCTCTTTTGAATGCAAAGAGTATTTTATGAAAAGAGTATTTTATGCAAAGGTGTTTTAAGAATAGCAAAAGATGTCTTTTTCTTCACTTCAGTAGAGATGATGCACATTCAAGGTGATGGGAAGGAGGCAGGGGAAATCAGGGTTATCCCAGTTTGAACTGATCCCATAATGATGAATAGCAAATAACCAGACTGGTGAGGTTCTTGCCTGCTCAGGTAGCAATGCAGGGAGCAGCTCCATGCCTGCCTCATGTGTGGGAAATCCCCCAGGTCTGAACTCTGTCCCACAGTGTCAGCTATGCTGGCCATAGCCCTGGGGAGCCAAGGTTCCCACAACCTGTTTGGACATCAGAGCTGTCTGAAGCACTGGTCTCGGGTGCTGTTTGAGTCTATCACAACAGAGAAACTCTCTTTCCTTTTGCTACCTTGAAAAAGAGTGAGCATCACTGACATTTCTAATACAGAACCTCTTAGGCTGCCAGGACTGGCATCAAAGACACCAGGACAAGTATTAATAGATAGGAGAGTGGACATCCTCAGGTTACCCATTAAGTGTTAACAAAACTTCCCTGGTCCTTTAATTTTGTTGTACCATATTAATTTGCACTGCAGTCAACTAAAAGGACTTCATTGTGGTATGTGTCGGCAGTGTGTTGACAAGGGGCTAGAAAGTAATGTATGAATATCACAGCATTATGCTAAGCTATATTATATATATATATATATATATGTATGATATATAACCTCTATCAGCTCAGCTCAGATGAACTATCTGCTAAAATCCCTGCTGGCACATTGCCATTGACCCCATCCCATAGCTCCTCCCATCACAATGTTACATTGATTGTTTAATGACACAAGACTCAGGAAAAGTCTGCCTTGTCAATAGTGATGGAGACAAAGCATACATGCCCGTGTATAGGATTTGCATTTTCTTCCACAGTCTGCTGGGATTTACAGAGACAGGGAAAAGGTATGCTCTCCTCACAGAGCAGGTTGCAACCTTTATATTCCATGCTTTTGTTTTTGGAATTATAGTTGCAATCTACAGACAGCAGAGATTATCTAATGTCAGACCCCTCCTATGATTTTGCTTTTTTTTTCCCCTAGGGGAAGAAGAACTGTGTAGAACTGTTTGTGTCCCCACTGAACAGGAAGCCAGGAATTTCTGAGGCACTCCCATCTGAAGAAGTGCTGCGTTCCCTTAATATCAACATTTTGCATCAGAGTTTATCCCAGTTTGGAATAACAGAGGTCTCCCCTGAGGTTGGTTATCAATTTTCTAACCTGTATTACTTTGATACAGATGCGGCGCTTACATCCTCGGTAGTTTTCTGGCTGAGGTTCTCAAGCATGAGGCAGAAAATGTATAGGCTATGATAGCATTGCTACTATAAAGCAATTATCATAGAAACCTAGAATAGTCTGGCTTGGAAAGGACTTTAAAGATCATCTAGTTTCAACCCCTCTGCCACGGGCTGGTGCATCTTCCACTAGGCCAGATCCATCCAACTAGCCCTGTTAAACAACTTTAGTAGTGCTTCATTAGGCTATTTACTCTTTAACGTCCAGGTCCTCCTCACACAGATGAGCTGTCATTGAAATCAGAGTTTAGATCCTAAGCATGCACCAATTGCCTTAAAGGAAGTGGACATAAGGAATTCTGGTCTATTAATGGGGGTCAGAAGATACAACAGTTTCAGTAGAGAGACAAATGGAATGCAGAATCTAGGTGTCACCATTACTACCCATGTAACTTGTGTCTGACATGATTTTGAAAAATTGAATCTGTGCATTACACCCATGCTTCTTTCTATTTTCAGGATTGGTGAGAGATTTTTCTTTACCTGCTCCAAATAGAGGGCAAAATTAAACTTATAGCTATTATTTGTATAACTTCATCCATTTTTTGGGAAAAAAAATCCATTTCAAAGCAGAGACTACATTGTCAAAATTCAGATTCTTGTTTTAGCTGTTCTAATACAAAACAAAGCAAAGCAGTGGTTTCCAAACGTCAAATAAAGTCTTTATATCACCCATCAGCAACCTGAGCTGTTTAGGTCAGAATTTCCTTTGTATCTGAAGCACGAGTCTGATGGTTGGGATAGATGCAATTATCTATTCCTAGTACTTTAGTTACAAATAACACTTCAGGTAGACATGGGGCAAGAACTTACATGAGTAATAGATGAATGGAGAAATGTCATCAAGCTATGAAGAGATGCTGGAAAAAAAACAAGCTCTGAACTCAAGAGCTCATCTTGAGTTAGATACATTTCAATAATCTGGAGTGCTCAGATATTTGTATTTTCTTTCTGAAAAAAATGTAGCTAATAATTTAGAAAAGGATTATTAGAATGAAAGTTGTGCAGTCTATAACTCCTTCAAATACTGTTGGAGACACAAGAGATTATTTTAATATTTCAATTGATAGCAGATTATACAGCTAAGGCACTGATCCTGAAAAATAATTCAGCTTTACACTAATAGGTTGCTTTTGGATCTCAGTAAATGGTTTACATGTGTAAGACTACACAGAAAACAACATCTAAAAGGCAGCAACATACAATCTTTACTTGGTCAGCTACTAACCACTTATTTTCCCTCAATTTGCTCTAAGAACAAATTTTTCCAAACAGCAAACTGAAACAAAACAGGGAAACCTTTGAAGGAAGGTATAGTTATACAAAGCCTTACATAGCTTTGACACATTATCTTACCCATTGTGTGTGTACTCCTGAGCTATCAATCCTGATTAAATCATGAGCTAATAAATTGTACACTGTTCTAGCAAAAGTACGAATGCTTCACAACCAGTATTGTTTGTGCACTATCAGTGTATCTGTGCACAAAAGAAGCATTACTCTCATCTTGGTGGGTGGCTGACACAGAGGTGTTAGGGCTGGAATTTGTCTCCTTTTTCAGCTGTATTTCAGTAAGAGTTGCCTAAGACTTGAAAGTCTGCTGTCTCTCTCTCTATGGTAAACAAAAAGAGATATGTTTGACAGGTAGTCCATCCCATCTGTGAGACACCTCTCCTGAGATGGCTTGGTTGACTCTTTTTAGCAAGGTTTAGTGTAAACTAGACCCCCATAGGGTTAATGCTGAGGGAGATTAGCCTGTCCAAAGAAATTTTACCAAGATTTTGTAGGAAAACCCACATGGAAAACTGCTCTGCTCAAAGTCTCAGCCCAAACTATACCATAAACAGCAAAAGTCTCAGTGAATGTCGGTACCTGGAACTACATTTCCATTCATTACAGAAATAATTTGCTTGTTCACATCAGCACAAAAGCGTTGATCACTGGTTGATCTATTTTCAAGTAAATTGCCTGTCTCAAAATGACATCCCACTTTCTTATTCTGCAGTAGCTGAAAGAGCAGTTTCCTTATGTGTCTTTGCTGTAGGAACCACTAGAGCACTTTACTGCCTGGTGTAGAATGAGATATGTACTGGTGGGAATGTGTAATTTTAATGGAATCCTTGCCATTTCAGGGGTACAAGACAATGTCTATACCTTTCATATCTCCTTGCTTTTCCAGTGGCTTATTGTAGTTTTAGGATTTGCTCTTTTATTATGGTCTGAAGTTTGTGTGTGAAGTGGGATTTCGGATTGAATTCTGCTCCATGGGATGTACCAGTCAAGAGCAGGCCTCTCCAGAACAAAGTACCAAATTGCTGCTTCATGGTAGGACTAAATTCAATTACTTAGCTAGTCTGTGTTATTATGATGTGGGAATCCTGGTTTCCTAATGTCTTTAAATTGTGCTTGGATTAAAAATAAAATACTACTAGATTTCAGAATTTACTAGAAGAGAACTTGAAGTGATTTTGAATGACAAAAGTAACTGAAGTTCCAGTAAATGAAATAAGGGTTACTATGTTTTGAGAGCTAAGCTAACTTCCAGCTGGAGATGTGTCACTGAAGGAGAAATTTCCAGAGTTCATACCAAAATTATGCAATCCCAAAATGTACCATTACAGCCTCCTTGCACAAAGAGGCTGCCTTTGAAGTATGTGATATTAACATACTAGAGAAGAAATCAAAGGAAGCAATCATGCACTTAAAGTATACAGAAACTGTAAGTCGCTGTAAGGACAAGGGATCAAAACCAGTATCTTAGAAATTACAACAGCCTGGACTGACAGAGGCACCTGGGAACAAAGCAGAGCACAAGGACATGCTCCCGTGATCGGGCAAGGCAGGTGTAGTGTAACAGCTGCATGGCTGCACCCAGAGCGCCCAACAGGAACAGGAGCACTGCAGGCTGCCAGTGTGGATGTGGAATCACAGCACTGCATCACGCATGTGCCTAAGGTAGAGCCTTTGGGGAGACTTTGTCATGGGAGACATGGTTAAGTGGCTATTATCCAGTGTCCTGTGAGCCTGAGAGGTCACACACGTTGCTCCATGTTTTCACTGGGGGTGGAAGTGATTTCTGGGCAGCCTTTCCTAATGTGCCTTAGCTAAAATAGCTAATTAATAGCTAGTTAATAGCTAGTTAAAAGAGCAGAAAAAACAAAGCTGTTCAGTGTGAACTTCCATGAACCCTTTTTGATCTTGAGTTCTACCCCCAGCTCCCTGTGAGCTTTCTTCTGAGCTCAGAACTACAGCTCGCTGTGCTCTCACTAGTGTTCCAGCCCAAGGGACTAATTGGGGTTAACTGACCCAATTTGCAAATTCACCTATTGTCCACTGAAAATCTACCTTTTCTGGCAGGTCCTGGTACTGCAGCAGGATCTTTCAGTCACAGATTTTACAGTGACTACTTCAGGTCAATGTCTCTCTTGTTATTATCAAAAGCTGGCTGCTCGTTTTACTTCCTTGTAGAAATACTCCACTATTTTTCCATAATAAGACCAGAAAAGCCAGAGTGAGTTTTTAGTGTCTTTAAAAAAAGAAAGAAAGTTTATAAAAATTGTTTAGAAAAAACACATTTGTTCCAGTTCAGAGCAAAGCAGATACCCTTGGGTGCAGGCACTCTTCCATAAGGTTAGTGATTGAATGGCATTGTAAGAATACATTTGATTCTTCTGCACCTTGAATTATGCTGTATTTAAACAGTTTAAATTACCCTGGCTCATTCTGCCTGAAAAACTTGCCTGATTGGAGACTCCTTAGGGAATGGAAATACTAGGAAATTATGCCTTCCTCCCTGTTTGCTCTAGACCTGATGCTGCCTGAGCTACTGGAATTCCCTTGCCACTCCATCCACTCTGATATTACCCCACCTTATTAGCTGCGGATTTTTGTAAATTAGTCTGAGTATATCCTCCAGCGTACTCCTCAGAAAGACAAGAATCATCTCGTTTTTGCCTTGCATTTGGCCATCCAATTAGCTTTTTTCCTGGGCCTCAGCAAATTGTAGTGAATGTGGCAGTTACTATCCCTCTTATCAGTTTTCCCAGACAAAGGAACAAAGTTCTGAATGAGCAGCACTGACATTTCAAGAAGCAGTTCCTTATCGTGAGTGTGAGATGACTCAGTTATTGGAGGTCACAGCTTCTTCTGTCATTAGGAAGCAGCGTAAGTAAGGATTTTGCTCTCCACCAATTAGATCCAGGAGAGAGATTTCCTTGAGTAGGTGAAGGTACTACTAAAATGTTTGGAAATGGTGTGTCAAGTAAGTTGGAGTTGTGGTATATGTTTTTTACCCTTTTTACAGCATTTTTAAATATTCTTTGAACATCATTGTTAGAAAGACAAATCTGGCAAAGACGTATCTTGAACACACGTAGCACTAGACAGACATCACAGAGATTCCTTCTCTTAAAGTCTTCTCTTCTTTTATTCTCTTCATTCTGTTATGTGTATGAAGTCTGTTATAAAATATTTTAAAAGTTTTGTGACATTAGTGAATTAAAGTTTATTTAAGTCTCTCATCCACTGTGACTAAAATTCCTATTAGCTCTTCATTTACTTTTTAGTGTATTTGTCCTTTCAGTGAAGAGGTATTAAACGGCCCCATTTACTCACTTACAAAAGGTCAGCACAGCCAATTCTCCTTTAGATCCTGCTTTTTGTCTAAATTTCCTCCTGAGAGATATGAAACACCGGAAAGCCATCAGGTAACCCACTCAGGGTCAAACACTGAGTTTATAGCTAATAGGCCACAGCTGCAGCTGCTGCTGTCACCATGGAATTCCCATGGACCTCAACAGGAGCAGTCTTGGATGTAGAGCAGCTGCAGGTTTGGGCTCTCAGCCAGTATTGGGACCCAAGTCCTGTGCCATGAGCACAGCAGAATGACCTTGCTGTGCTGAGGTAGCAGATTGCACAGAGAGCTGTACCCCACTACAGTGGCAGCAGTGTTTAAATATGTCTAGGAACAATTTTTGCAGAGATATTTGGCAAGATTTCCAGCTTCTCTTTGAAACCCCTGGGTTTTAAGTTGCTCATTAAACATCAAACTGACACTTTATAAGCCTTTTTAAACTGTCAATACGTGCAATATTTTAAAGCCAAGACCATGAAACACTGCATGATTACACACACACACAAATACACTAATTTTACAAGATTGGTTTCTGTAGTTGTGCTGAAGGATTTCGATTGTGGTCCCCAGGACTATTACTTCCAAAGAAAACTCTTCTTTATTATGCTTTCCATTCTAAAGATGTCAGCTCTCAGTTACACACGTGCATTTGTTTAAGCAAGCAAGTCTCTGTAAATTAGTCATGCTACCAAATTCCTCTCTAACTGTTTGCATTTTGTAGCAGTTGTATCTGTGAATTGTCTTGCATTGTCCTACCTCTTTTCAAAACTAGCAGGACACAATCCTGTGCTGAAAGGAGGACCATGAAAACTATATTGGGATCCAGCACCCAGCAGATTTTTTGTCAGCTTATTGTCTTCCTCAAGCCATGATCTCCCACTCCTCAAGAAGCTTTTTCACATTAATTCATCATCATCGGGACTTTCGGTGTTTGGGAGGCTGAAGAGGCTTGGCTTTGGGAGGCTTTGCCTTTTTGGAAGACAAAGTTGATACATTAGCTATGTGAAAGAGCAGGCTAATGGGTGGCTAAGGAGATGCTGGAGCATGATGTACCCATGTAAAGTGTTAGAGGGTCCCTGCAGTTTTACAGGCCCGCTGAGCAGCCACTCATCTTTGTGTAGAGGAACTCTTCCCTCTGTGATAAACTGCCAGTCCTCTTGCACAGTATCCCCAGAGAAGAAAAAAGGCCACATTGGGATGGGGAGACAACTTTGTAGTTGAACAAGAGGATTATTTAAAACCGTTAGGGAATTTCAGCGAGAGGGAAACATAAAAACCTTGACCATTTACAATGGAAACCAGAATTTTAGAAAGTTGGTTTTACTCAGTCTGAGAACTCTGCTGAAAATACACAATTAAGAAAATAAAGGCAAGTAGCTGAAAATTGGAAGGGTGATGTCTACTGAACTGTGGTCCCAGAAACATCAGACAACATACTTTATTCTAAGTAATATATTGCAGTTAGACCAAGGATACATGTAATTTGTTTCTGCTACAAAATGTCTGTTGGAAAACATAGTGAAATTCTGGTAATTTAATTGTCCAACCAAGTCCCAATGCTGCAATAAAGACAAAAATAAATGCTTTTACAATCATTATTATTTCCTAATCCCCAGGAGTTCCCCAGGAGCTCTGGAAATTTTAGTGTGCACAGCTGTTTCAGAAATGTTCTATCAGCAGGAAGCCAAAGATAATGAGATTAAGCATAATCAGAATTATAGATAGACAGATAATGAGATTTTTTTCAGCAAAATCAGTATTTTTTACATATATGTGTATGTAATCTAGAGGTGACAGTGTGAGGCCTTCCCGGCTCATGAAGGCAAACCTGCTCTTTGCTCCATGTTGCGTGTAAACAGTGGGAAGGCTGGCGTGCGTGTGCTGGGGCTGGAGATAAGCACTAGGAAGAAAGAGGCAGAGCGAGTCTCCCAAAGCCCACACGGAGCACAGCCCTTTGACCTGACAAGCCAGGTGGTTTCCAAGAAAGGTGCTCGCTCTTGTTTGCTTTACCTTCAAGCAGCCTGTGACAGCTGGTGGAGGATTCTCTTGGCATCCATGGAGGGCCGTAGATCCCCACGCAGCACTGGGAGCACAGGGTGGCTCTGCTCCATGGACTGGGCGTGGGCACGGCGTGCCAGTAGCAGCGTTCAAAGTCATGCCATGTGCTGTGGAATTTCAACGCTGACAAAGCTGAGGAGAGTGATTAATGCCCAATGAGAGCCATTTAAGCTGCGCATGCCACTCTATAACTTTTTTTCTCTCTCTTTCTGTTTCATTGCTTAAAAAAGAAAAATGTTTTGCAAGGCCAGCATGAAGCAGACAAAATCTGGAGCAAAGAAGGATTTTATGCAGTTGTCATATTTCTCAGCATCTTTGTCATTCTAGTGACTTGTTTAATGGTAAGTTTCCCTTTACCTTTATTTTGGTTTTTATTTCATGCTTTTCTTAGTCTGAAAGATAGGGTCACACATTCTTTACATGACAGGTGTTTTCTTAAGGCTGTTACAAACTCAACTCCAAGAATTGGTTGCTCTCATAATGGTGGGAAACCAAATTTTGAAGAATCACGTTTCTTGATGCATTTTGGGTTGAATGAAGAATGTAACTAGAAGGAAGTTGAAGAAATAAATAACAGGTTCTTAAATCTACAGAGTCACTGTGTAGGGACATGAGTGATGACTTCTCAACCTTCTTAGGTTCCAGGATCCCTGAAGTCCTCTTACCGCCTTTGTTTTCAGTTTTATTGGATAGTAAAAGCAACACCACATTGATAGAATGTTATCAGTGCACAGTTGTTAGAGTGTGTGTTGGTATTCGTGTATCAAATGCACAAATTTTAAACTGAAATGACTAGTAAGTACATGAAGGAGTAATCATATTTTTGAGCAACTTTGCCATTTACATTGTATGAGTTCAGTGGCCAGGTTTCTGAACATTAGGCACAATTCTAATATGTTGAATATGAGATGTGCAATGGTGACACAGAAGATGAACAACACTACACCACCACTGACTTTTGTACGGTAAGTTTTGCATTTTTGTCCAATGTTGTATCTTACATGTTTTCCTTCTTTGAATTGTGTGATAATTCTGTGGTGCACAAATGTAAGTGTTAACTGAATTCTCTGACAATTATCAGCATTTATGAACATGTAGTATCTTGGAGTCTTTTGAGATATTTTGCTCTCAAACACATTTAATTTTCTTTAACTACTTACAACCTTAAGACAGAAAGCATGTTTAATCTAAAGTTATTAAAAAATGTTGACATTTATAACAAAATGTTATTTAATCTTTCAAAGTCTCCCTAAGATTTGAAAAGCAGCTATTTTATCACAGGAAATTGTTGCTTTATTTAATTTCTACTTTCTTCTTGTCTCCATTTCCCCATGCCATTTCACTCAAAAAGAGGAGGATAACTCTAGAAGTCTCTTCTTCTCTACTCTCTACTTTGGAGAAGAGATATTTTGGTCATTACTGACTATTTAACTGGAAGGGTATAGAAAATGCTGCCTGTCCTTGTCCTGGTACTGTACAATATTTTCATTAATGATCTTGAATGCTTAGACAGTATTGGGAATTTTAAGTATTGTGTATGACAGTATCAGAACTTCAAATATTCTTAGGGTGCCAGAGAAAAGATGGGAAAGAACAAGAATGCTGCTTGGCAGGGACAAGAGCTCTAATCATGTGCATCAATACAATGTAGGAAATACGTGGCAAAACAACAGTTCTGTAGGAAAGGTTCCAGCAGTATCACAGAACAGTATCACAGAAGTACATAAGCAACATCAATGTTGCAAAAAATAAACTTCTGACCCTGGGATATATAAATGAGGATATGATCTCTAAGATCTGAATTCAGCTCTGCTATGGTAATTACTTGGTTGTAGTATCATGTCTTACTGATTTTGTATTGTCTCTCTCTACCACATTTGTGAAAAAATTCAGGCAATTATAGGAGGAAGGAGATTCAAGAGTGATCAGAGAGACAGAGGACACGAAATAATTTAGTTTATTTATGACAAGGAAAAGGAGCAAGCAGAAACATGATAGTTCTCAAACATGGGAAGATTTCAAAAGCTGTCCTAAGGAAGACAATAATACTTTCTCCATTGGGGATTGGAAAAGAAGCAAATTTTTTCCAGGGTGATTTGGTTGACTCATTAGATAGATCTTTGTTATCGCATGTGTCACTAGACCCTGGGTTGCTTGGGGAAGCTTGGGAGTTTTCACCCATTGAGGTTTTAGGCAAACATTTGTCAGAAATGGTTTGGGTGTAGCTGATATGAAGTTAGGGCGGAGGTAAATACTAGCAGACTCCTTGAATTCCTTCCAGATGGAATTGCTGTGATGCTGTGGTCTTTTCTGTAGGCATTCCCCTTTCTGTTCCTCCCAGGTCCAACCTCTATCTTTACGTGTGCTACTGTTTAGACTGTGTAAACGGACACTGTCTCAGATTTTGTCAGGACCTGAATATACATGGCGTATGTGCAATCTGTAAAGCTAACAAACAGCTCACGTTCGATTTTGTCCCGCTTAATGCATGTGAGAGTGACAGATTGTGTTGGTCACTATATTTTTGGCCATTTCTGGTTTTTTGACTTTACCTAGAATTGATTAAAAATGATAACCCTGCACCACTCTGAGAATAAGTGTGTTAGCACTTAGATCAAATGTAGTTTGTTAGGTTTTTTTCAATTTATGCTAGGGTCATGCCATTGTTTTTCTAGGGTCTAATAAAAGATTACTGAATAGCATATGAAATAATACTTGTCCATGTTTTGGAAGTCAAAACCATAATTCCTTGGGTCCCCAAGGAGTGAAACTATGCCAAAACATATTAGTGACAAGAAAGTATGGTGAACATTATCATGGCCATGAATATCTGAGCTGTTTATCAGAAGCAAATTAGATGAAAGCACTCACTGGAGGAAAAGACAGTTAAAATATTTCAAGCTCCTGTTTTATCTTTACTGGTACCAGCGCCCTTGCTTCACAGTAGGGCTGTTGTTTCTGCAAATTTATGGCAAAGAGATCTTATCCATGCAATTCTAAACCATTCTGAACGAACAGATGGTTTACCTAGCTAAGTCTTGTTTAATGTGTGTATTGGTAATGACATTAGGGTAGTTCCCAGCTAAACCTCTAATGCTAATCCTTGAACAAACAAACCTATCAGATATATCCAGTCATCAGTGGAAAGCTATGGAGAGATAGATCTTTATGTGGTGCTAGCAGGGCAACAGCTGTAAAACAGCTTCTGACTTGCAGAGAAAAAAATGCTCTGGTCTAAGTTTTGTCTTACTCAAGGATCCAAATCAAATGCTTTACAGGAACAGATAAAGCAAAACGGAAAGTACAAGGGTGTCTGCAGACATCTTCAAAAAACTGTGTGCCTTCCATCTCCACATGCAATATTTACAATTCTCATAGATTTCATAGGTTGTAAGGCATGTTTTGAAAACGGAACAGCTGTGGCTTAGAAATTGTTTTTTGCATTGCCCTCCAAAGAAATAAGATGTGTTAAACAGGTGTAACATGGGTACCTCTGGAGTGCCCTTACTGAGCACAAGCTACCTGCCCGCCCTCACCAAGCCAGGGTTCAGCAACCTCAGTGTGGAATTTGATGGAAGAAGATCAGTACAACTTCTGCTTTTGTTGCATATATCTGATGTCCATATTCATAAGCAATAGGTGGACATAAGAACATCTGCTCTAAAACAAATTGAGGGTGCTGTAATTAGAGACTTGTACCTGGCTAAGTCATGAACTTCTATTTTATTTTGTGCCATTGTCTCTCTTGTGTTAAAATGCTTAAAATTTTTTCTATAGTCACTCTATTCATCAGTATTTCCTTCTTCACAATGTCTTCTGTAACTAATTTCCATTCTGTGTTATTTGTCCTTTTAATAATGCTACTCCAGGTATTACAAATAAGTACTGACTCACAGTGAGAACTGTTAAAATCCCTACTGCCCACATGTACGTTCTGCAGTTTATGTAATGGAAATATTTATCTTGTTGTGGGAAATGCTTACCTTCTAGGAATGAAAGCCATGTATAGCAATCTTATCCAGCATTTGCAATACCTTCCTTGCCTTGCTTACCAGGCAGTTGAGATGTCCTCTTTATTTCTGTAGGTTCTGTACAGATTAAAGGAGAAGATCCAGTTGTCACTAAGACAAGAGAAGGAAAAGAAGCAGGAGATCCACCTCTCACCCCTTCCCCTGCAGACATCTCAGACTGAGTATAAGACCACCAATAGCATGGTCCAGCCTCAACAGGCTCCAAAGGTTGTCAATGTTGTAGTGGACCCTCAAGGCCAATGTGTTCCGGAGCTCAAACCTCCCCTGTGTGCCAGTCCATCTCCTTTCAGAATGAAACCTGTGGGGCTCCAGGAAAGGTAGGATGGTACCTGGTGTGCTCAGGATTTATTCTGCTTCTTTATAGTTATGCTTCATGATTTCATATGTTTGTCTTCTGTCAGTGAATGGGAAACTTTGCCAGGCGGACATCTGGGAAGTGGGATTTTGGTGTATTAACATCTATTTCACAGATTTTCTTACCTTTCCTTTTCTTTACATATGACCAAAGGTTCAGGTCGTATGAAAAGGTTCAGCTTTGGGCTGAGATTAACTGCGTTAGTGGCATTCTTTTTGCTGATTATATTCTTCCCCTTTCCAACAATTACTCCAAAGAAATAATTTTTTATTTGCCATTGATTTTTGCCTGTTTTGATTGTGGAAATTCTGGAAGAGGGCTCAAGGGATGGCTATGTATTGTCAGCAAAGGACATTCTCATTTCTCCGGGAGTCCCTAGCACCTGGAAAACTGAGGAAGAAGAAATATTTACACCAACTGAGTGCATTTAGAAATCTTGTACAGTGTTTCCATTATCACCTTTAGATAAATTTCCTTCCTAAATGCAGCCTTCCATGATGGTCAGGATACAGTCCAAAGTCAACAGGCTTTACAAAAAGGAAGAAGTGATAAGTAATGAAACCAACTCTTCGGTGCAATTCCTCAGAAATACTTGGGCACCAAACCTAGCCACTCACTTTCAAAAACTGGGCCAGTGGTCTTTTTATAAAACCATTTATTCTTCCCACAGGAGAATGCACACAGACATCTGTCTCTCCTCTGTTAGAAACCTGTATAATTTCTTGACTGATGGCTGCAGGCCACTTTCATAAAGCATCAGTGCTCTGAATAGCTCACATAACATGCAGCTGTGCAACTGAACTCTCCTGCCCCAGCATAGACAATAAATGAAAGAACAGATGCCATGCAGAGACCGAGCAGAGCCTCATATGTGAGGACTCTCAGCTGAGCTGTAACCCTGATTCAGCTTGAACCATGGGGTTTCAATGACAGAGATTTTATCAATGGATTTATGACAGACAGAGCTCAGGGAAGGGGATTGGTTCTTCTGTGAGTAAAAGAGGCTGAAAGGCAAAGCTGTCATAAAATACATAGTGATATCACTGCAGGGGAAAAAAAAAAGGAATGGAGGAAGCAAGTAAATACATTTTGGTAGTTTCTCTCATTCCACAAGACCCTAAAATAAAGCCCACAAGCATGGGAATCATATAGCTCTTTGATAATACTTAGTACCTAACATAGCATATACAATAGTTGAGAGGGATTGAGGGAAAGGTATTTGTAGAGGGATTTTGTACTTTAGGAGAAGAAACTTGTTGTACTTAAGGAGAAGAAACTTTTCCATTTCTCAAACAAAGAAAGTAAAACCAGTTGATTTAGGATATTAATTTCCACCACCACAGATAGGAACTCTGCATTTAATTCTCCTAACCTAAATGCATCCTTTGAAAGAACAAAGTTCTTAGTTGGTATGACAAAATGGAGAGCTGAGACACAAAGAGAAAACTAAACCTGATGTTTGACCAAATAAACCAGACATTTAGGTTATTACTAAGGAAAAAGAAGTTGAAGGAGTTGAGCACTTCAGTTTCTACTGTAAAAGAACACTAATAGACCGTTGTGAAAAAGTGAAAGCCATTGTGATAACACCCCATTGTGTAGTACTTTTTGTCACCTTTAACACAGTTAGACTCTATCAGCCCAAGTCCACTTCTAAGAAATGGTGAATTTTATTTCAAGCTCAGTGTACAAAGGTCTGGGGATGTGATGGAGAGAACTTTAGGGAATAGTTTATCTTCTTTTCCTCTGACATAAGCAGCTATTATTATTTGTATTCCTTATTTATTTACTATAACCTGTACTATGAACAAATTTATACTCATTCTAACACTTCGCAGCATTGAAAGCAAAAAGTAAAAATGCACTGACACGTTCTGCCTCAGATGTTACCTAGTGACTAGGTAAGTGGTCAGTTTAAAACTCCTCTCCACCTTTCTGCCCCAAAAAAAGCCCTTGCATTAGGCAGCCTTGGGCCATCCTCATTACACGTGGGAGAAGTGGATCTTACAGCACGGATCTGCGCACTGCAAGCAGCAGCGAACCATGCTCAAAAGTCTACTGGCAGCTCTTCTTCTACTAGTATGGAGTAGGATCAAACCTGGAGGTCCCCTCCTGCTCATAGCACAGCTTGGGAGCACCCTTTCAATAATTTTTGCAACCCCGATTTTGGTTTCTGCCAAAGAAGAAGCTTTTGGCAGGCTAGAGTGGATATGGAGGCTCCTTTGCAAACTTAGGAGATTCCTTGGGTCACATGGCTTGACAGCAGTTCCTGAGCAGTATTTTCTACTTATCCAAACTACTTCCTGGTTTGGTTACTTAAGAGTGATCCATAGTCATGAAATGCCTAGTATGATCCAGACCAAACTGTTCCTGGTTTGGACCATGGTTCATTGATTTCTCTTTGAGCAGGTAGTGAGCTGTGCATAGCCATCTAGGTGGGAAGTTGTGACGATCTCTCTGAAGGATGGGACAGAAAAGTTGGATGATGCAACCTGATCTAGTTAAAGATGTCCCTGCTCATTGCAGAGGGGTTTGACTAGATGACCTTAAAAGATCCCTTCCAGACCAAACTATTCCATGATTCTATGCCTGCCTCTCAAGCTCGCCTTGCTTTGCACACTAGGTGCTGCTTTGAGGAACATGCCCTTGACAGTAAAAGGGGTAATGATTTTAAAATAAAGGAGGGTAGATTTAGATTAGATATAAGGAAGAACTTTTTTTGCAATCAGAATGAAACACTGGAGCAGTTCGCCCAGAGGTGGCAGATGCCCTATCCCTGGAAACATTCATGGTCAGGTTGAACAGGGCTCTGAGCAACCTGATCTAATTGAAGCTGTCTCTGCACATGGCAGGGAAATGGGACTAAATGACATTTAAAGGTCCCTTCCAACCCGAACTATTCTATGATTCTATGATCCAAATGCAAAAATATAGTGGAACTGAGTTTTCACAAAGCACCACATCAGCCTCTGGCTCTCTGAACCTTTCAATTTTTAATTGGAATAGCATTGGCCAGTACAGACGGAAACAAATTTTTAATGGACAACTGTGCATGGACAAAAATATTTCTGGGAGTTTGTCCAGCTTCTTAAAACGTATTGCGTTTCTGAATACTAGAGACAAGTCCATGAACATATTTTTCTGTGTATCTGGAAAGGCTCTTACTCAGCTATTTCCATAAGACACAGCTTCCCGACATATTCTTTGCACTATCAAGTGTGTGGGATGCCGCAGATTATTTTTATGCCACATACGCACACGCGGCGGTGCCCGGTGCCTTGCTGGATGCGGCTGTGCGAGAGTGCGGGCAGGGTGACACCTAGAGCCGGCAGGCAGCACTGTAATCCTTCAGCGGTAGCTCCTGGAGGACGGGACGGGGTCGCGCAGTCGGGATGTTAACTGGCCCAGTGGCCTCAGGAGGCGATTCTGTTCCCATGCCCCGCTCTCATGAGACTCCACCTGGGGTACTGCATGCATCTCCAGTGCCCCCAGCATGAGATGGATGTGGACCTGTTAGAGCAAGGAAGGCCATGAAAATGGTCACACGGCTGGAGCACCTCTACTATGAGGACAGGCTGAGAGTTGGGTTTGTTCAGGCTGAAGAAGAGAAGGCTCTGGGGAGACCTTATTGCAGCCTTTTGATACTTGAAGGGGGTCTATAAGAAAGATGGGGATAAACTTTCTAGCAGGGCGTGTGGCAATAGGACAAGGGGTAATGGCTTCAAACTGAAGGAGAATAGATTTAGATTAGATATGAGGGAGAAGTTTTTTGCAGTGAGGGTGGTAAAACACTGGAATAGATTACCCAGAGAGGTGGCAGATCTCAGGAAACATTTGAGATTGGGTTGAGTGGGGCTCTGAGCAACCTATTCTAATTGAAGCTGTCCTTATCCATGGAAAGTGAGTGGGACTAGATGACTTTTAAGGG
Organism: Corvus kubaryi; assembly: GCF_017639235.1. Classification (NCBI taxonomy): domain Eukaryota; kingdom Metazoa; phylum Chordata; class Aves; order Passeriformes; family Corvidae; genus Corvus; species Corvus kubaryi. The sequence continues at coordinate 8,485,363 of NW_024580671.1, forward strand.
TCTTTTCCAACTCAAACTGTTCTCTGATTCTGTTATTTTCCTAGATGCTGATCAGGGGTATGTGCCCACATTGCAGAGTGTGGTTTGGAAAGGGGTGGAACAGTGGTGACCAAGAGCAGGGGGTGGACTGAAGGTGTGGAGGTGAGAGGGCTGTCAGAACAAAGAGGCACTGACCCCTTTCTATTACAATTGCTGAGGCAGGCAAGTGAGGGGCTATTTCTTCACAGCGTCCTGGCATACTCTGGATCATTCAGTACAGAATGCTTTGAAGTTGCTCTCTTTTGGTGTTTTCACAATTGCTGCTCCTTTGCAGCAAAGACCTTTTGCACTGGCAATCCACACTGTTCTGTTACTGACCAAAGGAGCAGGAGAGCTACTGTACTCCTGTGAGTGTCTTTGGTGATGAACTGTCACAGTATCACAGTGCCAACGCCTGACTTTTGGGTGTAAATAATTCTTTTCTCTTCTGGGGGCACATCTATGAATATTGCATCAGTGTTTACTTTTCTATTTAGGCTTTTATAGCTTTATATGAATAATATTTTTTTTCCTTCAGAAGAGTAAGGCTTCCTTTTATTCTCTTTGTTGGCTCAAAATTCATCTTGATATGAATGGTCCCAGCCAAAAGCAGAATCTGGTGAAGTGGAATGTGCTATTTTAGATTTCATTCTGCCATATCAAGCATTGAAAATTCTTAGTACAAGCAGTGGGTTGTTAAATCACAATCATGGTAATAGATAAATGTTACCACACCGGCACAATATTACAACTGGATTTACATTTCCTGTGGCCACTTCAGCTGTGAGTTTTAGTTCCAGTGTTACTTGTGACTAAGACAACTACATTTCAACTAACTAGTGCACAATATGATGTTTTGTTCAAATTAGTTACTGTGCAAAGATACATGGAAGAAAAGAAAAAGCGGAAAATGTCTCTTCTACTGTGTGTTGAAACACAAACAGTACTTTGGAAAATCTTCTCAAGCATTTGTATTCCATTCTAGCCACAAAGACTTAAAACTGTGGCTGTTGTATTTTAATAATCAGAGGGAAAAATCACAGCACTGTGTTTTCTTAGTCTGTTACATACAGAAAATTATTCTGTCTAAAAGGAAGAGCTCCTCATGTTCACGTATCGGGATGCCAGGGGTATACAGGACTCTTATTCAGAATAGATAATATTTTATGTGTGCCTTGTGCTAATTTTTTTTCTCTGAAAAAAACCACAAGCCAGTGAAGATGATAACAGACAAAAAGTTTGGCAAATAAAGCACCGGCAGATAAATGAAATAATAAATTATTTTTAAGTGTGAAATAAAATAATTCCACAATGGTATGGAGGCACAGCTGTGACACAGGAAAATAGAAGATACTCTGTGAAAGGGAAGAGCCAGCAAGTGCAAAACTTGGAGGGGAGAGGGCTGCTCGCGGGCATCATTCAACAGACTGTGCAACCGAGTCTGCAACCACTATAGAAAATCAGTAGACATCAGAGTAGGCATCAGAATAGAGAACAGTATGGAGACAAACACCTAAATCAAGCAATTATAGCTCTCAACAAACATAACAGATGAGTGAAATTTGGCTTGAACTCTGACTGTGAGAACTCCATGTGATGTTACTTTCCCCCACAAAGCAGAGCAATACTATAAAAATCCTATGCCACAGTTAATAGACTGTACCCGGTGAGATTTCTCCTAACGTCCTGAAAGTCCCTGTAAATTGGGAGCAGAATTCTTTCTTCAGTTCTAAGAATTATTCAGTAAACATGCAGTGAGTGCAGCTCCCTGTAAGAATAATGAAATAAAAGTTAAAATAACATGCATTATAATGCTAAGTGCTCATCTCTGTCCACTTCCTTATAACAGGAAAAAGAGAGATATTCTAGTGGGAAAGAAAGTCAAAATATTTTTTCACAGTCTAAAAAAAAGATTCAGATAACCCATAGGAGTCTGTGGAACACAGTGCCAAAAGGTAAAGTTTTAAACAGAAATATATTAGCAAAAGGTGCACACACAAATAATGAGAGCAGTTATTGTTCTCTGTTTGACTTCAGCATCCTTCCTCAGAAACATCTTGTATTTTAAAAGAAAATCCTGTATAATTTGGGCTTCAGGTTTGGAGGTGGAAAAATTTGCTCTTAATACTGAAAACTATTCTCTTTTATTAGTCATTCTGCATAGACACACAAATTATTAAACTATAGTTTCAGCCTCTTAGGCAATTTCTGTCAATTGCCATCTGGATGAAAAATACTGTGGATGACAAATACCACAAAAGCTAACTCTAATACCTGTTTTCCTCATTTTAGAAAGGCAGTATTCATTAAAATGAATCATTATCTTAACAATACTGTATACTGAATAAAACCTCATAAGAAACACTGGACCCAGGGTAAAAAACCTGATGTGCTCTTTTCTTCATTAATACAGCCTCAGCTACACCTCAGGATATCACTGTTCAACCACATCTCTGCTCTGATAGATGAGAAAAATTTCCAACAGTTCTCTCTGTCTGTGTTCTGATTTTTAGATCACAGAGCACAGTTGCTGCAAATACAATTATGGTGTTGCTGATCCATTATCATTACACAAAACCATCCATTGTGAGTAATAATTTCAAGTAACGCTCAGAGGGTAGCACCTTGCAGTTGGGCTACTATAAACATGCCAGGTTTTGTAGTTTACTGCACAAACATGTGAACTTAAAATATTTACAGGAAGGGGCCTTGAATTTCCTGACTAAAATATACTAGCTTTGTATAGATTTGGAGGATAAATTTTCCCTATTGTGTGGCGCTGAGTATGCTTTCTGCATTCTTAATTTAAATTGTAGGGATTGTATTAGGAAAATGTCAGTGTAATTGTTTGAAGCAAAGCTATGTGCCAACACAAAAGTACAAGTTGTGGAATAGTTTTATGGTGATATCCTGTCCTGAAGGAATTTGCAAAGAACCGGGGACCAGTAAACTGAGTTTGAGGTGGGAGGCAAGAATTTTTGTGCTCTGATCTGTCTCTTCTACCAACTCATTAGAGCACTTTTTGGCGCATAAACCTCCTCCAGCCATATTCCTAACCACTGGATTGAGGATGGCTGGATGTTGTGTCCATCTGAAGAGATGTAGCAAAGATGAGAACCTTAACCTTAGGTGCAGTAAAAGTCCTACTTGCTACTATTTGTTCACATCATTTAAGAAGAGGGAGAGAATACAATTACAATCCCCACACACACACACTTTCTGAAGGACCTAAAAATACATTTCTCTCATTTGGCAGCTGTATTCCATCCTGGTCTGTAACATCATAGATTCATAAAATGGTTTGGGTTGAAAGGGACTTGGAAGAAAATCTAGTTCTAGCCCCACTGCCAAGGGCAGGGACGCTTTCCACTTGGTCAGGTTGCTCAAAGCCCCATCCAGCCTGACCTTGAACACCTCCAGGGGTGAGGCATCCACTTATAAATTCAACACACCTAGATGCACTTACAGCACTAAGGCTGCATAGCAGAGATTGGTTTGCGTCCATATTGCCAAGCTCTCTTTGCCTCCAAAAAAGCAGGGACTGGATGCAGACTGCCTCCTGAGAATGGTTTGTGCATGTGCTCATTCCCAGACCATAAATTGCTTTGGAGTGCTCTTGTTGTCAAAGGCTAAAAACAAGCCAGGGCTGCAATGATTGATATGTAGCACTGTCACTCAGTGCCTGGGTTTGTTTTCCTGGCACTGTGATTTTTTTTCAAGATGTAGCTAGCACATGAAGAAGTGTGCAGTGGGTGTAGCAGCTGATACGAGGGGAGCAGTCCTGATTGTAGGCAGTTGCTTATGGCCTTTTAGGTAATTCTCTTTTCAGTGCAGGGTCTCCCTGAAACCCTACGTTGTGTCTTTCCTCCTCCTCAGGCCATCTCAGCTAGCTGGAAAGCCACACTGACTGCTGGCACCTGCACTCTGGGTGAAGAGTAAAGAAAAGGACTGTAAACCTGGGCTACTGAGGTGGGAGAAACTAAGTAATGGGGAACATGAGGTGGGATCCAGCTTTGAGGGTCTCCTTCTCAATGCCCAAGAGGGCTGTGTTGGCACGTGGATTCATCACTAGAGAGAGAATAATGCTGTGCCTCCAACCTGCATTTGGGAAACATTTCTGTAAGTGCACAGTCACTCTAAAAACTTTCTGCCAGTGCCAGATCTTTGAGTTGCATGAATGTCTGTTCTGTCCAACCCATTACAGACATCTTTACTTATCTGCAGTGTAGGAAGAAGGCAGGAATGTGAATTGTCCCCTTTCTCTGGAGAGGAAGTGAACTCAGGCACCAGCTTAACAAAGACCCTCTAAACTCCATATTTTAACTGTTTGACTCCTGGCTGGTTGAGAAGCTGTTTTGGTTGTGGTTAGAGCTCTTTGAAGCAAAACTCTGTGGGAGTTGTAATCTAAATAAATAGATGCAAATAACTGTGTACCATTGCCCAAACTTACACCCACAGTGTGTCTCTGGCACATCTTAAAATTATTTCAGATTAGTGTGGGTTGACAGTAGGTTTCCACTCCTATTTCCATCTCTGCTTTGAAATGTCCCACATCCCTTTTTTCTTCCCTTGCGAAGAGATAAAACTTTCCAAAGCACATGACTCTCGCTTTTGGGAGTGGTTTTAGGCAAATTAGCCTACACTTGTTTAGAGAAATTCTTCTGATGCAGCTTCATGGCCCTCTGCTCTCATGAACAGGGGAATGCTCTGTTTAGCATATGCAGTCTATGCCTACCCTTGCTTTTGCCTTTACTGTCCTCTGAGGTTTAGCCAGGAATTTTATAATAATTTTATTGTATTCCCAGGTCTCTCATCTGGCGTTTATTCTTGTTACTCCAGTTGCTACTGGTTTTAGCTTGTACACAGGAAACCGCAGTGCCAATCAGTGTCGTTCCCAAGGTGACAGGAAACCCTATTTGGTCGGATGTTGATTGTGCTTGTCTTTACGGCTCCACCCATCACATTTTCTTCCTTTTTGGCTTAAGTTAAGACAAATTAATCAGTGGCTGCCATCTGGTAGACAGTTTTGGTGGGTTTGCAGTGATTTGTCCAGCTGATCTTTTGAAAAGTCACACAAGGGAAAATACCCATGTTATTATTTAAGTGCTTCTCGAGCCTGAGATTTACAGGGACCGTTTTTGCCCTGACCCCATGAGTAATTTGAGTTGTGTGAGTAATCCCCTTGTCTTTTTCAGCAGCAGTTTTGGGTCTTAAAGTGATGTTTGGAGATCAGAGGGTTAAACTCTGATGCAGCTTTCCAGTGACTGATTTCCTCAGCTCCTCTCTGGTCTAATTTATTTGTGCTTGACTGTCCAGGCATGGTTTCTGTGACTGCTTCACCAGCTGTCCTAATGTGCAGGCAGAGTGGGACATCTGGGAAAGTGAGGAGATGCACATTAGATGGACTTGTATGCTCTGGGCATGTCATCTCAGCCCTTAGCAGGATGTGTCCATCTGTGACATTTGCAACCTAATGTATCACCTTTTCACAATGGTAGTTTGGAAATGCTGCACTAAGGGACAAAGGCACCAGCTTCTTTATGAGACTGGTTTGTAAGCAGGAAGTATCTCCTGAGCCTTTGACTTGTACCCACAAGTTCTGGTTTCAGCAAAACAGTGTAGAAGGAAGCATCCGTATCAGATATACAGAGTTTTGATATTTAGGAGGAAGGTTTATTTTTCACATTTGGGGTTTTTATAGAAAAGTTTCCTTGAGTGTCCCCATTAATGTCTGAAAAAGGTTAATGCTTCAAAACAAAAATATTCACCTTTCCTCTTGTGTTGGAATGCATTTATCTCTGCTCATGACATTTCTTTTACAGGGCAGCCTAAAGCTGAACTTAGTTCAGTTCCCCTTAATTTAAACTGTTAGGAGCAGACACAGAAAACAGTTAGAGAAAGAAGAGAAAAAGGTCAAAGTGTCTCCAAAACTGGAATGTAAGCTAGCCAAGTATTTCTTTGAATTCCAAGAAGCCATGTGCTGGGCAGCGCTTACATCCAGTTTACATTGTAGCCATCGGTTAACAGTCCAGGCCATGAATCTTTTCCTTAAGTGCAATCATAATTAATTTTATTTCTATGCAGTGCTAGGAGGACTCTTAAAAATTATGAGAGTTGACTAATTATACTGCTTCTTTTTTGAAAAATCCAGTTCTGGATATTCAGCAGAGTTCTCTTACATAGTCAGAGCTAGTATGCACAGAAAGTTTAACATTGTTAGCTAGCAGAAATGTCTCCTGTTTGCAAATACACCTTTGCTCAAAGAATACTGCATGTAAATCTGTGGGCTGGAGTATTTCTCAGCTCTTGCCAGAAATTCTCTTTAGCATTCTCTCAGTACCTGAGAGCCTTGGTCACAGATCAGGATCCCTCTGTGCAAGACTCCATATGTACACAAAAAAGAAATGTTCCTTTATCCAAAAGACTTACATTTTAAATATCAGACAAGGTAGTAAATGCATACAGACAATCAGACATGCCTCAGGAAACACAGAAGCAATAGCATCGTGGCAGAGATGAGAATGCCCAAAGTATACCATGAGAATGGCTCAGCCAGAGAAATGCCTCAGCCCAGAGGCAGAGCTGATTCCGCACAACACTGAGATTTCAGCCAGGCTCTTGCTGGAGTTATTTGTCTGCTTTGATACCATCAAATGCAAGCTGATGCACCCGTGTAGTTAGACTTTGAACCTTAGCTGAGTTTCCAAGACATTTCAGGAACTCTTTTTATGATTTTCATCCCAAGACAAGTGGGATATTAATTGGTTAAGTGATCCAATATGTTATTGCAAATCAGTGCCTATCTTCATGAAATACCTTGGCTTTGAACTCTCCATTAATTTCTCTAACCAGGGGAGTCTATAAGAAGCTACAAAAGTGATATTTCTTTCTGGGACAGGGACTTTCCTTATGTTCTCTATCAAAGAATGTACTTTGATGCTAACAAACAGAGTGTATTGTTATTAATTTATGGTATCTATAATTATCCCTGTTATGTTAATACTATGATTTTTTAACAGGAGCAAAACAGAACACAGCAACTTCAAATGACCGCTCAAATATGCGATAGGCATCAGAAGGGGAAGTAGTGTATATAATTCCCACACAGAAAAATGTCGTTAAGTACAATGTTTCTCTAGGGAATTCAGTCCCAGTGCTTCAGGATGACCAATGGCAGCTCCCTGGAAAGCAAGAGATGGGGCTGGTGCTGGGCAGGAGGCAGCCAAGTTTGCCCCTCTGCCAAGGCTGACTCTTCTGCTTCCCACCATCCCCTGACAGCCGCATCTCCTGTTTTTGAGATGTCTCAAATCCTTCCTGAGTCATAAAAAATTCCACTGGGAGACTGCTGCATAGTCCAGAGGCTTTCAGTTCCTTTCTCTGGATTTGATAGTGGACCTAAAAGCACAGTCTTACAAGAAGTGAAGGAAAACAATGAGAACGGTAGAAAAGTACACAATAGTTAACAAATGCAATTTGCATGGGCTTGTTTCACTTCAGACTCTGTCTAGCTTGTTTGGCCTCAGTGGATTTATAGACGTATCTGGGAAGAGAGTTTGGCCCACAGAGCACAATACTGAGTAGGTTTGCAAAAGAAGGCAGCATTGTGTAAAGCAGAAAGCTGGTATTGTAATTAATCCTCAAGTTAATCCTGTAGCTACTGAGAGTGTGTTTGCAATTTACTGATAAGATTATATTAAAAAAAAATGTTTTCTGCTTCATCACAAGTATTTTCACAAGTGCAGATGGTTTAAATACCCCTCTAGTCCCCATGTATAGTGCTCACTATTGCCTGGCTCCTGGCTACAGAGCTCATCATCCTGGGTCAGTGCAGAGGTCATAAGGTGGGCTAAGAAAGCTGTCTGAAGGAAAAACTACAGAAGAGAAACACCAGGCACAAAGATGGGGAAGCACCCTTTGGTTCAGGACGTTCCTAAACTACAGATTGCCAGAAGATGGAGAACATAGTAAAAATAAGTAACAGTATCAATTAAGTAATCAATAATTCCTGCTTGCTTTGTCTTGCGTGCTTTCCCTAAACCTCCTCTTGCTATTGGAAACAGGATACTGGACAATCTTTGGCCTTACAAAGTACACCAAATTTATTTTCATATTCTACATTACTGCCTTCAGTGTATGTTAACCTGACCCATATTACATCAGTAGCCATATGAAGCCCTGTGTGTTGGAAGCATTTGTGCTGAGATAGATGGGGTGGAGATCAGTTTGGGACTGAGTTCAGTTTATCTTTCAGATACAACTTCTCTCTTTTCTCATTATTTCATAATGCAATGCGCATTTAGAGGAATGCTACTTTTGTCAGAATCCTCACTTTTCCCTCCCTTATTCAAATTCATAGAAGTGAATTTAAATCAAACTCTGTAAGTTTCTCGATGCCATGAATTCTTTGCTAATAGAGGACAGTGAATCTGAAGCAATTGTCATTATTTCACTGTGAATTTTTTAATCTGTTCTTACTCATTGATGGTGTATATGAGAAAGAGTAGATCAGAAAGCCTTCGCTCTGGCCTTCATCTCTGGGTGCAGGTACAGATGCATTTCCCTTTTCTAGAGCCCTGCCTAGGCAGCCCCCTATAGGAATGTCTCTGATGAAGGCAGTCCAGGGCCATGGACTTCAAGGGATCTGCTGAGCTCTGTAGAAAAGAGCTCCAATTCACTTACTTGTCTGTTCCTTGTCAGGTGTTCAGCCCTAAATGAGACTGCACAGCTTGGCAATGTCTCCTTTAAAGGTCTACCTAACCTCTGAAGTGCAAGATAAAGTACACCTTGTCATGCAGACATTTGAAATTGTCTTAAAAGCATTTAAACATTGCTCTGTTTCAAATTGCAAGCCTAAGTGGATTTCCTAAACTTTATTTTCAAAGGGAATGCAGGCACTTCTCACATTAATATACTTGTTTGAGCAAGCCTTCCCATAGAAAACAAAGCCAGAGTATGAAAGTGGATCAAGAAAAAAAAAGCTGGAAAGAGAGAAAGGTTTATATATGTAGCTTAGGTGTCAGGTCTGGAGAATTTAGAAGCAGATAAATGGCAGATCTAAGAGCACATATGTGGGTTCTGTCTCTAAGAGCTTAAATCTCATCAATTCATTGTACAGCTTAGACACATTAGTCACCCTGGAAATGGAACTGTGTTCCAGTGCTACAAGGATTTGGGGTTTGTACAGGCAGCCTGAGATGCTTCGTCCACTGTGACTGAGCGGAGCTGTTCTGCCGGCTCCCTTTGGAAACGTCCATAGGTGGCGCAGCTCTGTTGAGCAACATTGTGAGTCTGGAGGTTTTCTTCAGAAAGTGCTGCTGTTCAGTTATTTCTTCAAAGTGCACTAACAATTCATTTGTCTGCTTAGAAATCTTCCATATGACACTTGCAGTAGTTTAAAGATAATGACGACCAAGTCAAATAAACAAGGAATGTGCTTTTTTATTATCTTAAGGTTGACAGGGTGTAGTAAACGCCTCTTTTCCCAGATGTTCCTTCCTGTCTTTCCCAAATGGCAAACTCACCAGGAAAGAACTCATTGTACTGATTAGTCTTCAAGTCACAATAAAAAATAATTTTCTCTTACTGGTACTGTCTGAAGATACTGCCCATTTACATTAAGAATATTTCTGCCCATGTCTTTTTCCAGGTCAGCTGGTTTTGGTTAAAGCCTCAAAAGAGTATTGAAGGACATTAATGTGCAAATAGATTATATGTTTGCTTGTTTGGATTTAAGGGTTGTAGATTATATTCCTTAAATGAGCAGCGGTTGCAGGATGGAAGTAGAATTTGTGCTTAAGACATTAATTATTATGGAATACATGAAGCTAAATTGACTTACCTAAGGCTTCTCTTATGAAAAAAACCTAAACCAACATTTTTTTCATCTGAAAGATGAAAAATACAAGATCCATTATTCATTTATTTAATTACATACCAACTAAATAGCATAAAATGTCAGTTAAATAGTCTTAAAAAACCACTTCCCCGAAGCTATTGCTGTAGTGTTGCACCTCTCCATCCTCACTGATTAAATCAGTTTTCCTAGATAGGCTGTTCTCTGTGTAATGCAGGCAAGCACCCTGTAGGCATGATATAGTGCTCAGCAAAGAAGTGGGCCTTGGATGATTTGGGAAAAGTTTTGCACCTGGATAAGAGATCTGAATTGGCAATGGTGGTACATGGCTACAGCTCCTCCAAGGTGTCACAGAGGTATTTATGAACTGGAAGCATAGAGGGGAAACTCATGCAAGTATGACAAAAATATTTTCCAAATTGCTTTTTTTCTTTTAAGCAAAATATAGAGCAGACAGAATATGTGGAGGTTTTTTAACAGTCCTTGTTGGCTTACCTTAAATAAATGCATTATTTGAGCTCCTTAAGTTGTGCATTTATTTAATATGTGCAGCCCTAGTAGTCAATAATTATTACTCTCCATTCTCTTTTCCTTCTTCCTATTCTTTTAACTCCTTTTGCTTATATTCACTGTAGCTTGGTTTAAATTAGCATGTGCAGTAATCAGAGAGAGAACAGGTCATCCAGTAAGTTTGTGCAATGAGGCCTCCAATATGAAATAGAGCAATGCTGCAATGCAAGCCAATAAGAACAGTAGTGAGCAAGACTGCATTCAATTAAAGATCTACCATCTAAAGAAAATTAACCACAAATTTGTAAACATTTGTTCAGCTCTTGGAATAAACAGCTCAAATAGGCACAACAAATTAGCATCTTCATTTATTTTTACTTCTGAACATTTAACTCAATTTTCACTCATGCTGCAGGCACATATGTGACTATGAAACAGAGACAGAGCTTTATGTTGCCATTCAAATTTTATTGAAGAGATGAGTTTGCGTGACAAAATGCAATTTGATTGTAGAAATAATCTACAGGAAAAGATTGGAGGCTGTTTAAGCTTTGCATTTTTGAACAGTCAGTTCCCGTAGCTGAGCAGCATTGCCTTATCGAGGGCAGAACAGGAGTGAATTGGCAGAACATTAGAAGGCCTGATTAAAAGAGGGAAAGTTGAAACTACACTCATGTCAGCTGTTTTCCTCTACAGGATATTGAGCCATTCCTGTCCTAACCAGATACTGATTGCTTAAAACTTAATCCAGAAGTACTTGTCAAAACCGTTTCCTCAGCTCATTTTGACCTGCTGAGCTGTGAGTAGATCCTGAGAATTGTTTGCAACTTAGCACTGGATGTATTGGCCTGCACTCGCTCATGGCTGTGGGAACAAGATCAGACCCTCCGGAGAGAACATGAAATGCCTCCAGTTTTCAAAAAAGCTGTTTAAACTTCATCACTGAGGCTCCAGATCAGTTTCTGTGGACTCAGAGAGTAATAGAACATGCTGCCAGGTGATTTTTTGTAGCTGGGAGGCCATAGATGATTGGAAGACTTGCCTCACAGCAGCCATATATTCCTCTTCTTCTTTCAGTAGGTACACAGCTTACTGTCATCATTTCCAGACCCCTTCCTCAGAGTCAGAAAGCATCAGTGTTTTGAGTGACAAATAAATAGAGAAAAATAAAAACACAACACTGGAATAACTGTGAGGAGAGCTGTGTGACAGAGCAAACATGACCAGAAATAGCAGATATTCTTCCCAAGAAGATGCATACTTCATACTATTGCCTTTCTTAGAGTCCTGAGCTTAAATATATTCCATCTATGGCTTTCAGGTGATAGGTATTAGCTTCAGTGTTATATCCAATTAGCCTCTGTAAATGAGGTCCTTGGTTTGGTGAGATGGGGCTGCTCACACCAATGGCTACAGGATTTGTCTCAGGTGCAGATGTCTGCAAGCCAGAGTAGAAATTACATAAATACCAGTAATATTAACCACTTAATTGTTAAGCATGTTTGTGGAAAATTCAGCTAAAATCTACCTGTCTTTCCAGGATCTCCTCTCTGGAAAGGAAAAATCAGAGCTAGAGGAAAGTTTATCTGTGAGAGGAATAAGGTCTTGGAAATGAGGCCAGGAAGCCATAGGAAAAGAGAGATTTACTGTTCCCATGCGTAATGAGAAGTCAGTGGGTAGTTTCTGGTGGTTTAAGTAGCACTGGTGTGTCAGGGGATAGCAGGAGAGTGGGGAAGATCAAGTCTTGACCTACTGCACACCCAAGTGCTGAAGGTGGAACTAAGGTCCTGAATTTTTTATTTTCATGCATAATAAAGTAGCTGCAAAATAACCAAACATGAGCTGAGCAGAGCAGATCCTTCAAGGTATCAGGCTCTATCAATTTAGACTGGTCATAATGCAAAGTAAATTCTCTTTTGGCCTTGTTAGTTGGCTGATCTCAACTTCTGATTTTTGAGTACTTCAGTCTGGGGTGTGACACAGTTTTGGTTTGTTGAAAAGTGTGAATAACCTCAGGTCAGAGTGGTTCCTAAAAGCCACAGCTCTTGTTCAAGTGAAACTCTCAGAAGTGTTAGCAGGTAAAGCAGAGAGCATTTGGGAGACTGAGTTTTCGCTGTGGGTCTGCCAAGCATGGCATCTGTATATTAGTGCTTCTTAGGGCACCTGGGAGTGTAAAAATTAAAAGTACAGTATGTGCAATAAATACCGTGTGCAAATATTTATGTGTTAGGATGACATTCACATACTTACCTAACGATTTTTAATTCATCATTTTCTCAAACTAATACTGATGATATTGATTAACCTTTGTGGAAAGTAAGAGTAAATAGCAAGATAATTACATTAATGGGTATTGTATACTATCAGAACTCATGGGGTTTTCTATCAGAATATTCTGTAATATGTGCTGCAGCACAACAGAAAACTGAAACTTATGAGCTCTACATTTCCAAGAAAAGAATGTAGATGTAAGAAAAAAATATATCTTCATATTTTAAATTGGGATGGTCAATAATGGATTTTTATTGTATTCTTAGACTCATTTGAGATAGTTTGCTGATGCTCAGAAGAAAATCAAGAGATTATCACACCCATTAATGTAACCATACTCTCATCCAGCCCTACTTTCCCAAGATGTCCAGTAGTATCAGCAGCACATGGTGGATATATATTTCAGGATACCAAGTATAGAGCAAGAATCTTATTTATGCACTTTTGAAAAATATAGAAATTGTTCTTATGCATTAGAAACAACTATTTAACAGTACTGTGAATGTTACTTTAAAACTTATCAAAGTATATCTTGCTTCAAATGAGAGTAATCTCTTAACCTTCTCAGGACTGTCTGTAATGGATATTATAGATCTTCATTTGTGAAGAAATGTCTCAGTTGTTTATTAGATGACCCATATTACTATTTGCCCAAGGCAGGAAGAAAACAGCAATATCTTCAGTCATTTGAAAAGATTATTTTAACCTTTCTGTACTCCTGCTTTTCTACTTTTCCTTTTTCCAGCACTGATTTTTCTTGATGAAGCCACAGTTTCCTATTTTTATTTATTTTCTATTGGTATTGAGGATTAATAACAATACTAAGTCCTTTTCTAATTTACTGTACTTTTCACATTCTACTAGAGTTTTACATATCACATTAGTTCATCTACATGACCATGTTTTCTCTTAGCTATTTTGCTAAAAGCAGAAAGAAAGCTGAGACCTGTATTTTTTCCATTGTTCTTTTTTCCAAACATACTTTTTTTCCCTTTGAATTGCTCTACTGAAACATAAAACTAGATATGCAAGTGAAGTCTGGCAGCAGTAAGGGAGTAAGTGCTGGGAAGCATGTGCCTAGTTGTGCTCTCCCAGTGCAATTATAGCAGAGCAAACCCCACCTTCATTCAGTGCATTTGCTAACGAGATGGACCTGCAAGGTGAGAGACTCAGGACCCATGTTTAGGCCTAATCTGTGAGCACCAGAGAAAGAAAAGGCACGGGGCAACTGTGGTGATTTCCCTTCAGTAAAACCCAGGGAGAGTAGCCCTGTGTAGTGTTCCCTGGTACAAGCAGCATCTGAGGACCCGAAGCAAACTCTCTCCCCAGCAACTGCATCCAGCTCCACTCTTCATGCTAATTATTGACTTTCTTCCACCCACATGCCTGACCCAGCTCCCTCCTGAGCTGCACAGCAGCTCGGCTGGGGGACGGAGGACCGATGGCACAGGAGGAAGCACCTCCCATGTCCGTAGTTCTGAGGTCAGAGGGCAGTGACTCCTAGAGGGCAGCAGCCATCACCGCTGCTTCCAAAACCACTAGAGAGAATGAGAGGCCGGGGCTCAGGAATCTGGGTGTTGCATTTTCCAGGAGTGCTGAATAAACATGGGAATGTGTATTTAAAGAAATTACTCAACTTAAATAAACAACTGGGAAAACGTGTCAGGCAATTGGATTTTCATAATCAACATCTATGGCTTAATTTTAGGGTCAGGGAAGACCTGGAAATTACCTCAGTAATGATTAATAGGGCTTTAGTAACCTGGTGGTCCTCCAACGTGGACAGGTGGAGCTTCCTTTCAACACTTTTCAAACAAACATTCCTTTTAAAATTTTTATTTTATCATGCCTTGTAATAAAATCTGCTTCTATAAATGTATTATTTAAAATACTCCAGTGAATTCTTGTCAGTGGACTTGTTCCTATTATCCAACTGAAAAGAGACCTGCGAGTATGTTAGTAAGACCCCCCTCTGGGATTCCAGACAATACACAGACACAAGTGGTTTCCTGATTGCACTATTCACGTACCAGTGATGAGGTGGCTGTCCCAGCTGGTGGAACTTCATAAGAGTTAGTCTCCTGACAATTTTAATATAATGTTGTCATGAATGTTTACAATTCCTCAGATTCCTCACATGGTGCTCTTCCCCATCAAGACACAACCTCGAGAGGATGCTGGGGTAGGTGTATCATAACAAAATCTTCCCTTATTTGGCCCAGACTATTCACATAGGGGACATAAAGAATATAAAGTTATTTAAAAGGTAAAAAAAGCTTGGCCAGGGGAAATAAGGGAAAACCCATGTGTATGGTTCCCTTACTCTAATTTGAGGTGGAAAAATAACAGTCAGGAGATAAATATATATCTATGTATATATATATATTTGTGTGTTTATCTCCAAGTAAAATAAGCTGTCAGACTTGAAGTGTCTTTGGCCTGACTGTGATTTCCTTATTCAAAACCTAACGTAGGCAAGGGATAGTTACCAAACATGGGCTTTGTTTTAGGTGGTACTTCCTTACTGCTCTGTGGCCAGCCTTGTGCAGTCCCTCCTAGTAAGATTGGAAAAGGTGAGCTCAACAGGTAACCTCTTTCCATCCAGGTAGTAAAAGAGAATTCTTGCTTTCTATTCTTCAACAGAGAGTGAAGAATTTAACTATTAAAGGAACATAGAGAATCCAGAGAGTCTAGAGGAAGACCTGAGACTATAAGCATCTTCTATTAGAACATACAAACACATGGTGGTTCAGGCTCTCCCTCATCTTCTAATGCAATACGTTCTGTTTTCAGCCCTATTCCTCAGCATAAAGAATGCAATAAAGAAGTATGTGTGATTAACACTAATACTGGTTATAGCATTTCTAAAGTATGTAAACATTATTTTAAAAATTTTATTAGTTGAAGAATACTACTTCAAAAGGGTTTTTTGAGATCCCCATATTTATGGAAGAATTACCTTTAGAACTCTGATCCACTATATGTCCTCTTATGAACTTCTAAGAAGATTGCTCTATATTCAGTTTTTATTCAATGTGTACCTTTTAATGTATTAGATGTGCATCTAAGAACTGGTTCTTCTTTCCAGAGTAAGTAAGATCCTCAAGACCAGTGTTCATCAATAATCCCCATAAATGGTAAAAGCTGTAAACTCACAGTTATAATTAGATCAGGTATATTTTTTTGTTGTTGTTAAAAAGGAAATCGCCCTGTTGCCAAGACTGTCAGTTATAACAATGTAAAAGCCAAAGAAAATATTAACATTTTCACTGTACTTTGTTGCTGGACAATGGGAATACTTTTCCTCTATATTAGGAAATCCCAGTAGGCTCTCCCAGAAGTATGTCTGGATCTAAATTGCTACCCATTTCTCAACCAAAGGTAGCCTAAACAGATTTGGAGGGATTCATTGCACAGCTCTTCTGTGGATTTCTGGATGGTTTTCAAAAGATTGGATTTGCAATATATGCACTCAGAGCCACCTGTTTGAGGGACTGCCTTTTTCCATGGAATAAATTGCTAGGCATGGTCAGAAAAGGTGCTTGCGCAGGAGGGGTTTTGTGACAGAAAGGTCTAACAGGATGTTTTCCTTGAGCAGTGGTGTGAAGCTGGGAACTGATTTCCCCCCACAGGCTGGAGCAGTCCCCAGGGAAATGCATGGGCATGTGAGCCAGCACCCTCCTGCGGGGTCCATCTGAGAGCAGCCACTATGGTGTGCCCACTTCCCAGACTGTAACAGCTCTGGATTTGGGTGTGAATGCTGGTACTGCTGCCTGGGGTTCCAGTACCATGCAGGCTGTGCCACGAGGCACAGAGCACTACTGGTAGTCTGTGCATGTACCACTTACCCTCATTTTTTGCTCAGGATGCTACTTCACTTCAGCCTACCTTCTAGCAAAATCAGCAGAATCATATCCCACCCACTTCCCTGTGCCAACAGAAATTGTCCCCATCTACCCCTGGAGGCAGCCAGACACCCACTGCTGACTCACTGTTACCATCTGCAGGCCTGGGCAGCAAAGCTCTTGCTGCCGCCCACCCATCACCTAAGCTGAAATAGGCTTGTGAACAAAATGGCACAATGTGAGATTCACCTATTCCACCAGGTGGTCTTGTCTCTTGGACATTGTTGCTTTGAGCTTTGCTAAGTGACAGGTGAGTGTCTGAAGTAATTTTTATTCATGCAGACTGACATGATAGAAATCGCTTAATTTAAAATAAAATCATTGAAGCATCTGCTGATGTGTATGAGGTTCAACGAGGTGAAGTGCCAGGTCCTGCACTTGTGTCACAAGAAACCTGTGCAGCTCCACAGGCTGGGGCAAAGTGGCTGGAAGCTGCGCAGCAGAAAAGGACCTGGGGATGCTGGTCAACAGGAGCTGAACATGATCCAGCATGTGCCCAGCTGGCCAAGAAGGTCAGTGGTGTCCTGGCCTGTGTCAGGAATAGTGTGGTCAGCAGGACCCCCTTCAATGACTGACTCCCTTCACTCAGCTCTGGTGAGGCCACACCTTGAGTCCTGTATCCAGTTTTGGGCGTCTCACTACAAGAAGGACATTGAGGTGCTGGAGCATGTTCAGAGAAGGGCAATGGAGCTGGGGGAGGAGCACTAGTCCTGTGAAAGGCTGAGGGAGCTGAGGATCTTTAGCCTGGAGAAAAGGAGACTCAGAGGACACCTTATTGTGCTCTATAACTGCCTGAAAGGAGGTCAACCTCTTCTCCCAAGCCATGAGCAACAGACAAGAGGAAATAGCTTCAAGCTGCACCAGGGGAGACTCAGGGTGGAAGTTAGGAAGAATTTTTTCACTGAAAGGGTTGTCAAGAATTGGAACGGGCTGTCCAGGAAGGTGGTGGAGTCACTGTCCCTGAAAGTGTTTGAGAAACAATTGGACATGGCACTTAATGCTCTGGTTTAGTTGGCATGGTGGTGCTCAATCAAAGGTTGGACTCAGCAGTCTTAGAGATCTTTTCCAACCTTAATGATTCTGTGATTCTATAGAGGAAAGCATTCCCCCGATATTGGGGGGAATAGCACTTGCCTCACAGATACTATCAGATGATATCAGTATTATATTTATAATAATACATGGTATTACTGTAAAAGGGACAATTGTATCTTAACATCCAGTGTTCAGAGAGGTGTGCAGTCACACTCTCCCAGCAGTTCTCCTGCAGATGAGAAATGCACCCAACCAAGCAGAGTTTTAGTAGAAAAACTGGAAGCGCTGGATAATAGATTATCCAGTAAATGGTTAATCATTGGCATATGTGATTTTACAAATGGGCAAGGCGTAGAGTTGTGTACTGATCTGGCAGGATGACTATTAGGAGAGACTTGAGACAATCTTATGTTACCTTTGTGTATATTCAAGCATGATAGAGTAACTAAGACTTCAAAGAACTTCCCTGTAAGCACCCCTTAATGGAGAGACAATAATGTGCAGAGGTAGGAATCAAACTGGTGTTCTCATATCTCTGTATGTGTATAGCTGCTTGGTAAATGTTAACTGAGCTGGGCATCTGTAGTCCAGTTCAGCAAGCTGAATCTGTCGGTCTAGTACTGATTGCTGCTTAGTAAACACAAAAACTTTGATAGATGCCTATAAATTTGTGTTTAGTCATCACAATTTGCAGAGCATGGATTTTTTGCAATCAATATGGCTAAAAGGTCGAGTAGATAATACTTGATTGATGGGTTGAAAATATGAAGAAAGCCAGTTTTCTTAAGTGTTGTTTTGAGAAAGCCCCAAAAAGAATAGGGCTCATACCAAACCCACACAAGTGTAGTCTATTTGTATTTTCATGGTTCAAAGTTGTCATTGAATCCAACTTTATTTTCCTGTAGAAATGGAAATGTTATGAATTTGATTGTCCTGCAAGAGATGTTTGGCATTTCCAAACAGCCCCTTTTAAGTCTGTGACCATTCCTTCTCCTCAGACACAGATCATTCATTGTGGTTTAGTGCCTCTCCCTTCCCTTCTACCTAACATGAGACATTGTCTACTGTCTTGGTAGTCACAATGTTTACACTGCCTTTCATTAATTTCTGCTGCTTTTGTCAATTTTTCTACATTATGTATATTTAGTTTCAATAAATTCTTAAACATGCACCTAACTTAACTATGAATTTATTTCATGTTGTTATGTGTATCAGTTAGAAATATATCCCCTGGGTTTTTTCTGTGAAATATTTCTTCCTTACCAAGATACCACTTTGACATTCATAACAATAAAGTAGCATATAGGGAGCTGTTTCTGCTTCTGAAAATAATTCATATAGTTGCCCCCTAGCACACTTTTTTTGCAGCATCAGTTGTTAGATTGAAGAATTAGGATGTACGTGGTTTTCTGTCCCCTCAGTGCTACCGGTGAAACCAGTCTTGCAGTCTTTGCATGCCCAAATCCATTAGTGACTATAGAAAAAGTCAGGGCGCATAAATAAATCAGGATCAGCTTCATGAGTGTGGGATTTGCAGTAACACAGGTCTCATATAACGGTTTTAATTATTTTCTAATGCAGACGAGGATCCAATGTCTCACTGACTTTGGATATGAGCAGCTTGGGAAGTGTTGAACCTTTCGTCACTGTGCCAACCCCAAGAGAAAAAGTAGCGATGGAATACCTGCAGTCAGCTGGCCGCGTCCTGACACGGCAGCAGCTTCGAGACGCAGTTGCATGTTCTCATTTACTCCAAACAGAATTCATGGTGAGTTCAACAACATGCTTGAAATGAGGATTTTTGACATAAGTGGCAAAACAGAAACTGTGGGGGAAAAATAATCAGGCAACACTTCAATGTCAAGGTGCAAATAATTTCCAAAGGGCACATTAGATAGTTTCAAGGTGGTGTTTTATGTTTGTGCACTAAAGACAGATAAGTCAGTCATGGATAATACAGATTCCTCTTGGTTTGAAGTCCCATCATAGATGGGCTAAGTGTTATAATAGAGCTACAGTGCAAACAGTCAGAACGGTAACACTGTGACAGTTTCAAAGGCATCAAAAAGGCTATGATGACAGAAAACATGGTAATAATTGGAGATTTTGTTTATTCCCGTGTAAACACCATGTATGTTTGCAATTTGAGCACTAAATTTTTAGTCACCGTAAATTATTTTTTGGAGCAAACAGGGACACCCACAGTCGCTATCCAAAAGGGACTTATGTCCCGAGGTCCAAAATATCTTTAACAAGCATGGCATACAGCAGCCTAATATACTCAAGACAAAAACCCCTGAAGTGTTTTATTAGTGTATTTATTAGTAAAAGAGATAATAATCTAAAATGAAGAAAGTGGCCAGGTGGAAAAAAGAGCAGAAAAACTCAATCAGGGAAAACAAATTACAACACATTACTTTAAGAAGACCTGAAAAAGTCTGATCTTGCAAAACCCTCAGATGAAAGAAGCTATCAGAAAAAAGGAGACACTTTTTACAAGGGAGATAGAAAAGAGCATAAACTGATGCCACTTGAATGTGAAAACTGAGTAAGGCAGGGCAAAAATGGTCTTGAATTTTAAAAAAATCATAACTTCATTTTTAAACAGATCAACAGCATGAAGCTTACCAAAGAGTACAAGAATCAATTGTTGATCAAAATGGTAGAAAAGTGATTTGGGGAAGTTGAACCAAGAGGTGAGAAGTGACTCCATTATTTGCATCTGCATTGACCCTAGAAGAACTTAGGAAATTTCCTGCATCCATGGCAGGGATAGGTTCAAGCAGATCATAGAGGTTCTATCTGATATTGAAGCATTAGTGGAAGGGATTCTATAACAAAGCAATAAAATTAATAAAAGTAAGCTAGTAGTCATCCAGGAATCCTAAAGGAGTCCATGTATGCACTTACTGATGTATTAACTGGAGAGGTGTAATGTAGCAGTTGTACTTCAGCAGCTGGGGAATCAGAGGGCCAGAGGTAACAGTTTTTCGGAAGGGTTCCAGAACTGATTCAGAGAAACTGCATATCGAGAAATCTGATATCTAAATCAGAGAAACTGGAAGGAATTAAAATTAACATGCCGGAGCATGTGATCCCTTGGGTTTCATTTTGTTTCCAATTAGTGCATATGAATCAATAGAAAATGGATGCCATCTTACTCTAAAAATAGCTTTTCATTATGAATAATTGCATGATGCAGTATGATGCAGTCCTTTTATTTACCTGTAAAATCCAAGGTTTATAGTAAAAGTCATTTGCTTAAGAAAAGTAAGTCCCTCAATTCTTCTACCAAAAAGTGGACAGACAGTGTACCCAGGAAAAATTACAATCATCCAACATACTTTTATCACCAGTTATGCCATAAGTTCTCCACCATTCTGCTGCTTAGGCAGGAAAGTCAGAAGAAATAACTTCATCATACTTAAACCCCCTATGTTAGGAGACAGTTTGTACAGACAGATTGGCACCTCATAGAATCCTGTTTACCCAAATCGTCTCACACAGCAGTTATGCACATCTTGGGGGAGACAGAGTCACATTTTATTTGTCCCTCAGGGGGGCACAACATGGCTTTGGCCATTCAGTGTTTCCACAGAATTTTATTGAAAAGGTCATGACTTGTCTATTCTGTTTTTAAACCATTTTTTAAAATGTGGTTTAAGATGGAGCTGTTGAACAGTATCTGTTTACTGTATTCCTTCATACAGATAACAGCTCAAGTAGGAACTTGAGGCATGCAAAGAACGCAGTATGTAACCCTCACCCATTGTGCTCACACAGCTCATTTTAACTAGCTAAAGAAATACAGTAAGGCAGGGTTCTGGAGACTAGTATTATTAGTTCTCATGAAAAATTTCCAAATGTGAAAAAAGTGGAGAAATGTTTAAAGTTTTCAGTGGAAAACTAAAACATGAGCAGTTTCAGGTTATTTTTAGTTCTTCAATTTTTTTTCATGAACAATTAAAGGGACATTACTTATTGTTACTATAAAAGGCTTTAAATTACCATAAAAATATATTTCCATAATATTTATTAAGATTTTTCTTCTTCTTTTTTTTAATAATGCTACAAAAATATTGGGTATATCTGGTTGGGAGAATATACTTGATTTGGAAGGAGGAAGAAACATAATTTGCCCAGCATATATGTTTTCTTTAGTGGCCTGAGTTGCTACTCTTCAAGGGACACAATATCTGAAGTTCGTGACAGAAGATAAAATTCATTATTCCCAAAACACTCAAATGCCAAGAAATACAGTTCCTGAATGGGAAAGTGCCAGCTCATTAAATCTATAAAATTAGGTCCTCATAAAAATAGAGGCATGGGTATAATGACTACCTGCCTGAATTTTCCTAAATTTTGCCACATTTTTTTGAATGCCTTCAGAGATTCAAATCATACCTCTTCAAGTGTATGAACAGCATTTAAAACCTAATGTGAACCAGAATAGCTGTCATTAGAAGGTATCACTCAGAGAGGGAAACCAGCCCATGAACAACATGCATATGCATCTATAATTGCATGCAAGTGACTGAGCACATGAATGTGTGCAGTTTATACATTATTTGCAAATATTTAATTAAATATATATGTTTAATAAAAAAACTATATATATATATACTGCCTATACAGCTACAGAGTTTGTATGCTAATTTGCACATGTTCCTGCTGTTTGCAGTCTGCTGAGCTTATTTGCTCCCCTGTTAGCAGGAACGTTATCCCCATATTATCCTGATTTTTTTTTTTCTGGAATAATCTCTTTTTTCTCACAGCCAGTTTCAGAATAAGTGACTTGCCTGTGGCTGTGATCCACGGTGTATTGTCAGATTTCTGTCTGTGCCCTTGGACTCACAAGTACTTACTACTGGGAGGAGACCACTGATTAGAAAGTGTTTACAGGATGTAAGTGATTAATGTTATTAATGGTCCTTGTTGGCCCAGAGAAATGTGTTTCTGTTTTCAACTTGGTGGCATTTTTGCATCTGTCAGTAAGTACTCACCAAATGATGAACTGTTTAAAAATTTCAGCAGGCATAGTGCGGGAGACAGCCAGGCGTCTGGAAGACCCTCACCAACCACCATCACTTGGGCAGGCAGAGGACTGTTCCTCACACATCTTTTTCCAGTCTCTGTAGATGACAGACCTAGATCACATTAGGCACAGGCTTAGTGTCTTGCTCTCTCTCACTTGGTGCATAGTTTAGCGTGGAAGCGTTTCAGAGGCCATGTACTGGTGGTGTTTGTACTAAGCCGGAACTGAGCTAGAGAAGCTCTAGGTCGGCTGATTGGAAGAACTTGGAGCCCAGGGGCCAAGGGTAGGAGTCTCACAGAGGTCACCATTGGGAAGTGGTAGAAGTCAGAGGCAAATATGAGGAGGGTGTGGGAGCTCATTTTGTAGTTTGTGGATGAGGAAGCAGCATTAGATGCAGGACAGAGGTGAGATGGTTTGACCTGAGGTAGCAGGGATGAGGTTTATGCAAGAATGAAGTCTTAGAAGTGAGAAGATCCTGAGCTTAGGACAGCCATCATACGGATGGAAGTAGAGTGATCTGAAAAAGGATTGGGTGAAGTACCTGCAAGGAAGGCGTATCTTAGCAGCATCACTTTGGCTGGCCTGACACAGCAAGTCATTATTTTGAGGAGCCAGCTGAAGACCAAGAAGAGATCAAGGAAGAAACTGAGTGAGGGAGAGGGGAAGAATAAAGAAGGTCCATGAAATGCACGGGGATAAGGCAGAGAAGGTAGAGAAATAAAAATCAACACAGATGCAGCCTCACATAGTAAGATGGTCAGAAGCCAAGTTGGGAAGTGGAAACGAATTACAGCATTTCATTATGAACCAGCTAAATTTTACTTAACTTTGCCATCTCTTCAGGCAGTAAGGTGAGAGGGTAGCTTCCCCTGCTTGGTGAATCCATGGAAAAATCTGCTATTGGGTGCATGCTTGACAAGCTGTTAGAGGCCTCATCCCTGTTCCTTTAAAGAAACCCTGCAGAGGTCAGTCATGCT
Organism: Corvus kubaryi; assembly: GCF_017639235.1. NCBI lineage: Eukaryota > Metazoa > Chordata > Aves > Passeriformes > Corvidae > Corvus > Corvus kubaryi. The sequence goes on from NW_024580671.1 coordinate 8,508,967, forward strand.
GGGCAGGACCAGGGCTTGGGTCTGAAGGACAGTGACCATGCATTTCTTCTGTGCCAAAGTACTGGGCAGGCCTGCACCTCTAGAGTAGAAACCAACTCATTTTGAAGGAAAATCCTTAAGTAAATTTTCCAGTGATGCAAGCCAACGGATCTTCCTCATGCTCCTACGTGTCTCTAAGAGACGATTACTTAATATGCGACTTTCTCTTAGGCCAAATGTCCCAGGCTAGCATGAAGTTTCCAAGTCTCTAGTTATGACTGTTCTTTTAAGTAGAAGTATTAATTTACTGAAGATCAAATTCCAGCTTACTCTAAGATAATTTAAATAATGGTGGCCAAAAAAAAATTCAGCATAACAATGAAGATTTGAGTAAACTGAAGCATTTTTAATGTGATTTCCTAGATTATTTTAGTTGGTAAAACATCCCCCACAGTCATGAAAAAAACACTACATGTTTCATCCTGCCATTTTAAAAGGGTTGGTTTTATTCAACTGTAAAAACATTATTTCAGGACTTTGAAATCAAAATTATTCTTACCCTCCCTTAAGCCAAGTTAAACATTTTGTTCAATGCAAAATTTGTGGATTTTTACTTTTCATGCTGACAAACAACTTGAAAAACAGTAATTTTATGAGGAGTTTATTATTTGGATATTTTTGAAACTTAAAGGAAACTGTCACATTAGTTACACACATCTGCAATGTAAATCAGTCACTAAAAGATCAAAATGAGAAGCAAAAGAAATAGCTTCAGAGTTTTATTACTTTTCAGTCATTGAATGCAAAAGACTAAGTCATTCTAGTAGTTTAAATAAAAGGCAAGTGAGGTCTTTGAATTTCATTGTTAAGGGCTTAGCACAAAATTTTTTATAAGTTTGCCATATATTAATATTTAATTATTTTTAAAGTTCCTCCCCCAGTTATGTAAAGTATTGCTCTTTTTTGCCACAGTACTGTACTTTTGAACTCCACTTTTCTGGAACTATAGGGCATTTTAACCTTGGTCCTAATCCCATAAAAACTTTCTTTTTAATAATTCGTCAGAAGTGTTCCTTGGAAGTCACCCCTTCGATATGCAAGTCCCTGTGTTTATTAAAGGAAGGGTGTTGATAAGCTTGAGGTGGGAACCACTTTTTTCTTAATAACTTTGATGTTAAAAGACAGTTGTGTAACAGCAGATGGCCTTCTGGTGATAATTTCCTGCATGGCTCCTTTGGAAACATCGGTCTGATTTAATTTATTTTTTATAGGAAATACCAATGAATTTTGTGGATCCCAAAGAAATTGACATCCCGAGTCATGGAACTAAAAACCGCTATAAAACAATTTTGCCAAGTAAGTGAGTTAGCCCTTGGTTTCCTACTATGACATTTAGTCCTGCTTTGAGAACATATTGCTGTGAAAATCTAGCTATCTTTATATTTGCTTGATGTGTACCCATTCATACTTGTATTTATAATCCATGTAGAAAGATAACAGAAGCCCAGTGCTGTAGGACTGGCAAATGCAGAATCTCACTGGATGCCTTAGTAGGTACACAGGTTGGCAGCATCCCAGCCACATACTGAAGGGCAGCCTGGGCTCATGCTGATTTTCTCTGAAAGGCAGCTCAGGCAGATGAGGAGAGTGAGGTCTGCCATGCCTTGCAGTAGCTCCTTATCACAGCCCAAACCATCTTGCAGTCACTGAGTTCCCTCTGGTTGGGTCAAGAAAACTTGGAACTAAAAAAACACAGACTACAAAAAGCAAGTACAACCTATCTTGTCTTGTAGTGGGCTTCCATCTTTAAAGGTCCTCTGTTGATTGCTTTTTTTCTTCTCCATGCGCTAAACTGCCTTTGCAGAAATCTGTTTACATTCCTGACACAGTGCTGCCTCTTCATTGCTCTAAACTTGTTACTGCCTTGCTGTACTGCTTCCATATTTTCATTGGCCCAAATTCATATACAATTGCTTTGTTATAATTGGAAGTGATTGAAAACTTTTCAGTGGAATAGTTTTCCTTCAAAATACATGTTTCTCTGAAGTGCAGCTGTTTTCATAACATTTGTTGGTGGATAATGAGATATTCCATTTCTCTTTTATTAAATGTTTTGTTTTGTGTTCTGTTTCATACTAGGTTGCAGAAGTTTTAACGTTACGCTAAATATAGACATGAACAGTTGAGTTTTTATAATTTTTGACATCACCAAAGTGAAAAAGTTTAGTGATTCAAAATGTTACAGAACATTCCCACAAAAAAATGTAAATCCTTTGCTTAGGTTTGGAATGAAGAATACTTTTAAAATGACAGCATAATCCTATCAACTAGAAATTTGTTTTCTAAACATCTCTAGAATATCCTTGTGGGCGTATGTTAGATGTTAGTTGTTCAAATTCACACATCTTAAATTATGAGATTTCTCTCACCAAATCTGAAAGCATTATAATTTGTTCACATCACACCTAGGCCTTGCAGTCAAACTAATGAAAACCGATGGCCTTCAGCCTCTAGATTAATCTCAGAAATGTGATATGTAGCTGGGAAAGAAGCTTGTGTGGAGTCCTTGCTTCTCTTCTGCCTCCAGTAAAATTTTCATTGTGTTCAAGGTTAGTTCATCTCTTGCAACCAATAGCTGTGTGCTTGTGAATACAGTAGAAAAATGTTGAGGGGGATTAAAGACAGAATGTAACTGAATGCAAGTTAGATACCAAACAATCAGACAATTCAGCGTCCCTTAGAGTCTGGCGCAGTGTCAACAGGATGCACACGGAGGGTGAAATCCTGACCCCTTTGACGACAGCAGGACTTTTGCCATCAGCTGCAGTGGAGACAAGATATCACCAGCCCCCCTCTGCCTGACTGGCAGATTTTTGGAAGGAGTTCTCCCTTCCCATGGCATCTCCTGTCCAGGCTGCCCCAGCCGCCATCAGGTTTGCCTCCAGCAACGCCTTGCAAATGCGATGAGACCTGTTTCACTGTAGCATGTGTTTTGAATTGGGACACAACAGCTGGGCCATACTTGATGCTGATGAGCTTTGAGAACCAGTGTGCCTGTGTGTCTTCACCTCCCGTTAGCTGGGATGTGCCGCTAGCTCCACAGCACATTTTCAGTCCAAGCACACTGCTGCTGTGCACCACAGCTGCCCACTGACAGGCACTTTGTAACCGTCCTTGACAGAAATCACAAGGTCTGTTGAGTGTTAGCACCAGGCTTTTTCAAAGAAGATATTTTGAGGATTGAGGCACATGCTCATAATAAGTATTTGCACACCCCACACCCAGTCTGAGAGGCTTTGGAAATTATTTGAGTGATTAAATAGAACAGCTTTCCTGGTTTCCTGCTCAGATGGTATCAACCCACTGCTTTGTATACCCGCATCAGCTTTTCCATTCCCAGCACTGGGTGCGTCTCCTGAGTCGGGGCACCTGTGATGACAAGTGACGTTGGAGCTGATGGATTATGTCCTAAAAATGCCCAGTCCTGCCAGCTCCACCCTCTATGCTGTGGTAGATATTCTCATTTTCTACGAGATAATTCTGTGACAGGGTGCATGAGGGCAGGTTTATATTAGCAGATACTACCCGGCCAGACACATTCATGTGAAATACAACTAATGCCTTTTGGAAATTATTCTATATGGAAAACTACAAAGTACAGGAGATGTTACATTTCTATGAAAGATGTTTCAGTTGCAGTATAACATAGCCAACATTCTCATGCAATCACGAGGCTGCCACTTTAAGTTCTCTAAGTGTTATTTGCATTACAATAGTATTCTAATTTAACTACTGAGGGGCCAGTGTGGGATCAGAGGCAACTGGCTAAGCAGGTTCCTTAAGATCAGTGTTTCTCCATCCTTCCTCCGGACTGTGGCCCCACCCATAGCTCCTGTTAAACCCTGCTCTGTATCTTTAGCTGCATCCCCTCTGCCACCAGTCTACAGTATTTCTCACACCCTCTGTGCAGGTTTCCAATCCTGCACACAGATTTCCCAGTCTCTCACCACAGCCACTACCCTGTGGCAGAACAGCAGCCCTGCTGCTCATTCCTCATCCTCTTACTCTACATCTTCACCTTTGCCTGCTTGTCTCCTGCAGCCCCCACTACAAGTCCCTGCAGCAGGACCTCAGCTTCCTACTATCTTCTCCTGTATCTCCCACTACTTCTTCAGCCTTCCATCTTTCCTACTTCCTGTCTCATTTTTCCATCTCAAACCCGAAGCAGAATTCCTGTGGTATTTCAGAGTATACATGGACTTTTGCTTACAAAGGAGCAAGTGGTTTAACACTATTCTGTGGGTATCTTTGTATGTGCAACACATCCATTAGTTTACCACTCCCTATCTCCCTCTGAAGACTAACCTCCAGTCAGAAGTCTGCATCGAAACACCCTGGGCAGAACAGCAGATTCACACTAACATGAAGATAGACAGCACCTAGAGGGTCAGACCCAGAAGTCCACAATCTGTTGCATGAAGTGCTTGGGCTAAAACTGGCTCTGACATTCCACTATAGGGGAAAGTTAAATTGTATGAACAAAGCACTTTATTATGAAAGCATATAAACAGATGCTGGAAAACCATTCTCTTGATGCTGAAATTTTTGAGCTCCCTTGCACTCCCCAGTCCTGACTACAAACAGTCATATTTGCTCCAGTTCTGCTCCCTAATGAAAGCACCAATGGAGTTCATGGAGTGAATGATCCTCCAGTATCCATGGCATGGTGGGAAGTTGTCCAGCACTGCTACTATATAACCCTGCTTGTTCCCTGCACCAGGCACTCTCATGGAGGCAAGTTACAGTCCCTTTAACACCCTCCTATTCCTCCAACGTGATAAATTCAGGACAACATTAATTTGTTAAAGATGGAATTAGAAGCAGCATCTTCTACTCAACTGAGAGAACTATTCCAGACTTCCTAGATACATGGAAAAAAACAGCAGTAATTTTGCCTCAGCTAAAACCATAGAAGACAAATTTTATTAGTAATTGTAAGTGCTTAGCAGCTCCGGTGCATTTTCAGATGCTTTACAGACATTGATGAATTCAACCTTGCAGTCAGCATCTGTCTTTCTGCTGTAGCTTCGGACTCTAAGACTTTGGCATCCTTGAGGATAAGATTATTACTTCCAAGGTATTTGTCATTCAGAAGGAAGCTAATGACTTCCATTTGTGTCTGATGATTGCCTAGTGGCTCTGGATCTTAAGCATTGCTCAGGTTTTCCTCATCTCAGAGCTCAGTTTACAGCACCTGCCTATTTCATAACTGATCATGACTGTTAATTTATAAAAGATTCCTGTTCGGAAGCAGTGTTTGTTTCATTGATTGGAGTTGGAAGGAGGTCTCAGAAATTGTGAAACTGATTTAGCTGCTCCCTAGTAACAGAGCGATTTATCTCAAGACATGGTAATTAAAACTGGATGTTGAGTCTGCTTGGAAGAGGTTTTTTAAGGTAGGGGTCAAGCGACACCAGAATCAGAGGTATTGTGTGAGCTAGAGGAAGCGGGTGTTTTTTCAAGGCCACGTAGCCTGAGGCATTTGTGGAAATGGCTAATAACCACTCTGTGCTGAAAAGGAATGAGAGGTTTCCTGTCCTCATATTGTTAAGGGAAAAAAAAGTTCTAAGTGAAAAAAGTTAGGAAAGCTAGTACAAAGAGATTTTAACACAAGTTAATTAGGGTTCATGTAGTGCTATTAACAACAGAAGACAAGACTTCCATGTGAAGACTTTGAAGTCATGCAGTCATTTGCATATTTTAAGAAACATACTTTCAAAACATCATCCTGGGTTCTACAAAGGCTCCACTCCTGTTCAAGGTGCTCCTGTGACCTCCAGTGGGAAAAGGACATAAAGCATGTTTGGGATCATCCCTCCCCTTCCTTTGGTTTGCCAAGGTTTTATCATGTTCTTAAGAACAGGATGAAAAGTCACAAAAGAAATCCAAAAGCGTCTCTGAAAATACTAGGTTTTGCTACAGCATGGGTATATATATCAGTTATATATTTCATATGTAAACACCAGGGCCACACACTAAATAGTGTTTACTTACCTCTTTCCAGCTCAGTGCCCATGTATGTATCTTTTAACACATTGCCTAGATTGCGCTCAGCAAAGGAGCTACCCAGAGACTATTTCCAAACCAATAGGTGTCTGCATACTGTCAAAAAACCCCACTGATTATAACTGTTTAAGCCAATTGCCAGAAGAAAAGATTTTTTTCAGCATAGAAATATTTCTATATGATTTTTGTTAATGGTAGTATATTTTTTTCAGAAAAAATGTGAAGAAAGTCAAAGTGTGTCCATGGACAGCCCCCCTTGGGCATCTCATTCCCTGTCTGCTTCGCCCTTTCTGTTACATTGTATACTTGAGAATATACTGGCTTTAATTCCAAAATGGTATTACATGGGGGGTAGGGAGGGCGGGAGGGGGAGAGTGTCTCATCATCACAAATGAACAAGCAAAACCTTCCTTTCCAGGAGGGATTTAATAACCCCCAGCTCTTTACTCAACAGAACTGGCCCCCATTCCATTCTAGAGCATCCAAGACTGAAGGAAAGGAGAGTGTGAAGGAAAATGTTCTTGTATTTTGGCATTGTGTCTCCAGTCCAGTACACATGAATGGTCACAAATTGGTCAGATGAGGACACAGGGCTGAAAGGGAAGAATATGGATTACCTAGTCCAGCCCCTTACAGTGAACTTAAATTGGTATCAAACGCACATATTTTATTTCATCCCAGGCAAAGGAATCTTTTCTTAATTTAAATCCAACTGTCCAGTGTAGTCACTGAACACTACAGCTTCAGGCAAAAGTACCAAAGTCAAGTTCAAAGGACTTGGTGTAATTATGAACCATTGTACAATGGTACAACACAGGTTTCAGAGACAGTCTAGGCAGATCAGCTCGATAGGCAGCATGGGCAGGCTCGACCTTGTTGAGCATTGCCTGGGCCTGACAGTGTTGCTTCAGTGCCCACAGCTCACTGAGATGGTTCTGCACAGCTCAGCCTTGTGCAGCACAGGGGTGCCTTAGTTACATGTCATGATCCTTTGCAGAGGGAAGAATTTGGTGCATAATTCTTTACTGCTTGACAACCCCAAATAACAGTAGGTTTTATCCTTCAGAAAGTCTTTGATTCTCTTTAGAAATCTTCTAACTATGGGTTTTCTTATTAATTTCCGTCTTCCTTGTGCTCTTAGATCCTCTAAGCAGAGTGTATTTGAAACCAAAAAATCCATCTGACTCCTTGAGTACCTACATAAATGCTAACTACATTAGGGTAAGTAAATGTACAGTCTTCATGTACTTTTGAGAAAATATTTTATTTGCCATGTGAGTAGCTGGCTTTGCCAAGTTGCCACTTATTTCATTCTTACCAGTCTTCATTGATAATTCCAAATCTTTCTGTCTACATATGTGTGATAGAAATAGTTTCATGAGCCATTTGTAACAAAGGCTACACAACCATGAATGTACAAAAATGGTTGTAACAAAAAAAAATTATCAAACAGTTTATAAAAACATTAAGAAGCACGTGCATTACTGTTTGTTTTCTTTGGTATTTACTGTTTCATATTGACCTACTGCTTTATAACGAAGAAAAGAGGGTTACTTTCAACAGTGACAAATACCAGTATTTTCAATATACCAATTGATAGTCCTGAAATCAATAGTTAAGTAATTAAATAAATACTGTAACAGGTTTGGGAAAAGGAACATAGACAGATATATTAAATATACACATGTGCCCACAACACAGTCATTCACATTTTACTCCCTGTACTGGTCACATGACACAATGACTTCACCATCATGAACCCTGTTGGAAAGCATTATTTCTAAGTGTCAGGTATGTTATAGTCCTTGATCACAGACACACACACCCACACACAGAAGCGTTCTTGAACTCATGACAGAGTATATGCTAAATAGACTACAAAGAAACTACTTCAGTCAGATTTTAGGAGTGTAGTCCTCTACCTGCAAAATTAAATGTTTTCTTCAGAGTTACTACCCAGACCCTCAGCTGGAATAAAAGTAATAGTGCAATGGCAATTTGGCCCCAGAACTATACAATGATGTTGCTTCTTTAATTAACAGTGCATTAATATGTATGTACACAGCACCATGCCCCTTAACCTGCCTCACTTTGCAACCTGTACTTTCAGCATTTCTTACGAAGACATCACCATGTAACTAAGCAGAGTGGTTCTATTTGGAGAGCAACTCTTCCATGAGTCAGACCATATGTTGAGTCCTCTGAGGTATCCCTTTTCCCTATACCACCACCCTTCAAACCCACATATGGTGATTCCTCCTGCTGCTAACACCAGTTGAACTGTCAGCAACCCAGCAGTGAAATGAAATTTCACATTCATGTATACAAAATCCTTGGGCTTGCTGGGATCCTGACAGACCTGTCTTGGACAAAGTATGTCCAGGCAGATTGGTGAGTGGAAGGAGGACAGTTTGTGCCAGCTGAGGATTATCCCACTGGTTCATGCAACAAGTAACAGCTGTCAGGGAGAAAGGCACCCAAAAGGAAGACCCAAGGCTATAGGCTCCCACACCATCTCCAGCTGTTCCCCATTCACTCATTCCCTTCAGACATTGCTAGGCTCTCGCGTGCATTACTATTGGGCACCCTGTCGCTGCACAAACTCATAACTTCTCCTTTTCACCCAAAAAATAAGAATGCAGTGTCCTGTTTTTCCCATTTCTTCTTGTCTTTCCCTCTCTTCTGCTTCCCCACTGTTTGCCTGACCTTCCTTTGACCTCCTACACGCTCGTGTGTTTTGGGACTCCCTATACTCCCTATATGTGTTGTCCCTCCTATAAAGCCTCATAAAGGCACTTCTACCGTAGAAAGCATGTATAGCAGAGTCTTTGACTCCACAAGAAATCATGTATTTTAAAATTTTTTCCTGTCATGAATCTTTGTAGACAACGGTTTTACAGTTCTTATTTTCTCTTCTGTGGCTTGTTGACTATGAACTATTGGGTAAATCCTGCCGCAATTTAAATTATAGATTAAAGTACCACTGGATGAGGAAAGTCCCAATAACTTGAAGAATGGAATTAGCTAAAAGAAACCAAATAAGCAGGGAAATTTGAGAGGAATTGTTGTATTCTTAGGACCATTTAAGTTCATCAAATCAGTTTCCAGAGAAAAAACAGTTCTACTGAAAAATTTCTGATCTGCTCTACTGTTAGTCATAACTTCAGTTCAAATGTTTTTTTTAATTTCAGTTTAAGTTTTCTGCCCTTTCTGCTCTTTTATTCACCTGCAATATTGATTGATCACATGAATTTCAAGTAAATGCTTTTGTGTCTGTTTCTAAACCAGGGATATGGAGGTAAAGAGAAGGCTTTCATTGCAACTCAGGGACCCATGATTAATACCGTGAATGATTTCTGGCAGATGGTTTGGCAAGAAGACAGCCCTGTCATTGTTATGATCACAAAGCTGAAAGAAAAAAATGAGGTATGACAACTAGCCAAACTGAGAAGTTATTCCTATGGCTGCATGCTGTAGAAGGAACTTCAGAAGATATGGAAGGAGGCTAGCAGATAACTGGTTCTTAAATAAACTGTTAATAGGATATGTGAAAAATAATGAGAGGGTAGCCAAATACACCAAGTGCAATTGCGTAGCCATTATAAGTATATAAAAGTATATAAGTATAAAAAAGGACAAAAAGGAATTCCATTTTCCAGATCTGTGCTGTTGGGTTCATAACTTTTTAAGAAACACCTCATTTATCTGTTGGTCACCTCTGTACTTCTTTTTACTTTCTGGTATATAAAGACTAGATGGTTAATGTTATGATTAGCAGTTTCCTGACATGGCTGAAGTTTGCACTTTGCTGTAATGTCAGGGATTTAATCCATTCCCAATGTTACAAATCTTCTGGACCCTCCCAGAAATACAGCTTGGGCTCCCAGATGTCAACACCACAGAGGAACTTAAGACAGAATGGAAATAATACTCTTTACCTTAGTATCAATTAGACTTGACAATTGCATTTTAGTGGCTAATGGCCAACTAACTGCCTGTTACACATTCCGTGACTTTTGCATCAATTCCAAACTATATCTTCAATAGCTTTATTTAATAATCCTGTAAATTTTTGTCAGGCTTTCCTTGATAGTGCCAGAACATTTGGAACAAAAATCACTCTCCCATGCAGAAGGCCAACACAAAACCTGTTCTGGAAGACTGAATGTTAAAGAAGTGGTTTACACTTCTTTACACTGGTTTACACTATCTTGTGGACAAGATAGAGTCAGAAATAAAGGAGATGGACTTTTTTCTTTGGTCCAAACTTAGTAACGATTCCCAACTCCAGGTAGGTGCCTCAATCAAGTCTCAGTACATTGCCATGTAAGCACCAGGGCTGTATTTCCCCTGCTACACTCACACCCCTGCTATTCAAATTCAGATGCATGATGGTAGAGCAACAGAGTTTATTCAGGCAAAGTTTCTAGTCTGAGTGATGAAAGGACCAAGAGTCTGAGTGCATTCCCAGGGCTCAAACTCACTGCTCCATTTAAATGTGCACTCAGTAGATATATTCTTCTTTCTTCTGCCCTTGACTGCTGCTTCACTGTTTCTCAGCATGAGTTTAGACTTCTAACATGTACATTTTAAAATCCAGGGGTTTTTAAGAAACTCTGTGTGAAAAGTAGGTTGATCCTGTAAAATGTCCCAAGACATATTCCCAAACCAGATGCCATTTTGCACTAGACTGTTCAAAGAGGTGTTCAGAAGCCCACATTTAGAATTAATCATGAAAGCATAGCAATCGACCCAGCTAATCAACCAAAAGAGTAAGTATTTCACTGAGGAAATGCTGACTGTTTAAACACTCACATCTGACACTGTGTAAGAAGAATGACTTGAAAGAAGTGCCCAGTGGTTTTCATCGTGTCAGGAAGCTCTGTGTTTACCTGAGTTATGCAGGCTCTAGGCACTGGTGTTTATCGGCATTGTTGTGCCTGGCAATGGTAATTTCCTCCAAATAGAAAGGGTGAGGAATCTCAAGTCGTTCCCAGGCTATATAGAGAGGCTGTGTTTGTGCAAGCTGTCCTGTCTAGAAACCTTAGGAGCTCTCCCACCGTCAGCAGGTTCCTCCTGAAACTTTGCTTGCTGTTGAAAAGAAAGCAAACTCTTATTGGTCATGCTCAACATATTATCTTCACTGTTAAAATATTTGCTCTCTATAGAGAAGGCAAAAGCAGACCTTATTTAGCATAATAGTACTTGGTATTTTTTCCTCTCTGGGGTCTGCTTTATTTCCATCATTTTCAGGGAGGTAAATCTGCAGTATACAGACATAAAAATACCTTCATATCTGAAAGCATATTTGTTCACTCATCCACATTCACCCCTGAACAAATAAACCTCCATACCTGACTCTCGTGTGTAGGCCATATTCCTCAGTTGGTATAACACCAGTCAGCCTCCATTTGAGCTATAATATACTGTAATGTATGAAGTAATGTATAATGTAGAAACTCTCACATGAGAGACACATGAAAAACCTTAATCTCAGCAATAACTTAATTTATTTTACATAAGAATAATTATTTGGGACATTAGTGTCCTAGTTCAAGATATTGATGTAACAGATTTGTATTTAGTGATGGGAATTGTGTGAAATGTCGATAAATAAAGGTTTCTATAGGGTTACTTCCATATATCAGATGAAAAAATAGTTAAGACTTGCTGTGGTAAGTGTGAGTTTTTGCAAGATGGGTGAAGATATGAGAGTAGAGAGAGCAAAGTATTTATTTCAGCTGTACAAAGAAAACATGCAGAATTTGTAAAACCTGTCCTCAAAACTACACAATGTCTGAAAAAATTGAAAATCTACCTGTGCAAGGAGAGTCCACAGCAAAGAAGCTTCTGCCTGAATAACTTGTGAGAAACTTGGAAATGTAGGCCATAATTTTAGAGTTAACATGAGGAAAAACACATCTCATCTAGTGATCTAGGTACCCTTCGTGGTCACTGAAGAGCATTAGACACCTCCAAATGGTGATCCATCCCACTTTGAGAGAATGAGATAAATCACTAACTGAAGGTGACCATTCTAATTCTGTACTAATATTCTAGGACGCAATCCTCCAAAGATTTACACACTAGGCACATATTATCTTCATATATTACTGAGTTTAGTCAGAACAACTGAGTAGTGAAATTTAGATAAATATGTGGGGTGTAAGAACATTATGGACACATAATTCCACAGAGGAGTTTATAGACTTCTGTTGTATCAGCTGATTTTTGTCATTGTGCTATGTACTACATCAATAATATGCATTTATTCTGCCTTCGAAACTTACTAGCAACGTTACCTGTTCAATAGGAAACATATTTTGGGACGCTTAAGTAAAGAATCTTGCACAGCATTCCACAAGAAGAGAGAACTAATACTGCCTGATGCATCAGATTACTCGATAATGCAAATCTTGTTGTCAGTAATTACTAGGACAATATTGCTAACTCACTGCTTAAAGCTCATGTCATATTTCATGTAACATTTTTTCCCTCGGTTCGTCTATAGGCACCCTTATATATGCACAGCCAAGTAGATTTTGGAATTTGGAAATCCTACCTTTTACAGACTTCACATAAGCCTCTTTGAAGATCACTTATTAGTTGAGTATTGGTACCATAGATAGGTTTTGGAAGAACTTAGGAAGATTTGGTGCTAGCTTTGAGGATTTCAGTATATGAAGGCAAATCCTGCAAGCCCTCTTAAATTATACCTCTCATGCTTAAGTTAGTAATGACAGTAAATAGAAGGCAGGAGTAAAAGGGGATTCTGGAATTGAAGCTTTGCTGTTATTATTCTTTACTGTTGTATTATTGGGACCTTTAATGTGTAAATTTTTAGGCATAGCTATATGGAGAAATACCACAGAAGCAGAGTTGTAGTAAAGCAATTCCACAAATATTTGAGAATTGTTAAACTGCTTTTGTTCAGGGTCCAAATCCAGAGAATGTAAAGCCGGTAAATACCATGTCACCTGGGACAGCCTTCCTCCATTCGGCAGACCTGGGGACCAGGCTGCAGTAGGCACAGTTTTGGCAAGCTAAAAACATTGGCTGTGATAAATCACAGGTGCCAGCCCCGGACCAAGGCAGGGCCAAATCCCACTCAGTTACAGAGATCCACCTCAGCAGCGGTCCCGTGAAGCTTGGCACCCAGTGGGCATGGGATAGGGCATGGCAGGAGACAGGAGAGGGAATGGAAGGAAGCCTATGCCTGCAGCCGTGTTGCAGGGGGAAGGACAAAGGCTGAAATCAATTAAAAGTCATGTGAGAGACTGTTCCTTGTATAAAATTCCTAAAGTTCCTGTTTGTCAGGGAATGTTTAGTTGGGGGGGTGGGGCGTGTTTGGTTGTTTCTGATAAATACTATGTGCAATGAGTTTTTACTGCTTGCGCATGAGGCTGGACACCAGACTCCTCATCCGCTGTATCTGGCTTTTAAACTGGTTTAAAACAGAGACAAGTAGAATTTTCTTTTATGTCCAAGTAACAGCTTGAGGCAGATTACCTTTTTTTATTATGGTCCTGAGATTTCGTATATTGCTTTCTGTATACCTGATAACTTTATCCCTCTTACCTCCACCTTTTTCCCTTTTTTGAGTTAACTTTCAAAAACATGTTAATTCCCCACTCCTTAGAAGTGCTTGCATCAGCTTATCCCACCTGTACTTTCAAGGCTATTTTTAAAGCAGTAACAAACAGTATTTTTAAAAGATGCACAGCAACAGTGTTAAAAATAATCCATTGTAACTCACTAAATGTAGATGGACTGTTAAATGAAAGTTATTTTAATGAACAGCCACATTTCATTGTCCACCCAGCTCAAGTTGCCAATTCTAGTTCTGGGAAAGAGTCAAGAAAAACACTCTTCTGGAGTGCCTGAAGGCTTTGTAGTGAGCATTGCATGCTCTCATTTATCAAGAAGTCTCAGGAGTTTACTCAACTATTGTTGATTGTCAGGGCACAATTGTGTATTTAGACTTTTATTTTTCCCAAATTAGCCCTGAAAACTACACTCCCAGGGAGGGGCATGAACTGCAGATCTGGCAGATGATAGTAACTATACGTGTCACATGGGTAGACTGTGGAACTTCTGAACACTCTTTTTCATACAAATTTCTGAGTATTTTATTGCCATTCTTGATCTCTTCGGGGAGACAGCAAATTTAGGATGTTCGAGTAATTCTGCAAAAGACAGGATTTGAACGAAACCAGTCAGAATGGCCAGCATTATTTCAGGAAATGTGGCTTTCACACACCTTACATTATTAAGGTAATGAGCATCTATTTTTAGAAAAGTATTTATACAACTGAGGTGATTGAGTTCAATCCACCGTTGGGTTATCGAGTAGCAACTTAAATATCACACCTGGTGGTAAAGCCTTGCATTTCACTGATTGTTTTTCTGGATCATTTTTAACAGTATTTACTGGAAGTTATGCTTTATGGCAATTAATTTTATTAAAGGGATTGTTTCATTTTGCTGCATAATGTAGGTGACTGTCTATCTACATGTATACCAGTTGCTTCAGCAAGAGTTTGTGAGGAAATACAAACAAGGTCTTTCTGGGATTAGTATTATTGTTCTCTTGGGGTTTTGGGGTTTTCTATTTTTTTTATTTATTTGGTTGGTTGGGGTTTTGTACCTGTGTATTGGATATGAAAACAGAAGGTTTCCTTTAAATGTTGGGGTGTCTTTTTATTAAATGAATGAGTTGGACTGGCCAGCATTATTTCAGAGAATGTGGCTTTTGAACACCTTACATTCTTAAGGGAATAAGCATCCATTTCTAGAGAAGAGTTTATACAACAGAGATATTTGTTTTCTGTAGCCTATAGAGATACTGTAATTGAAGTGAATACTGAAGACTTGAAGATAAGCAAACTATTGCAGGGGAAAAATAAAATGGGTTTGCCTTGTAAATACTATTTCTTCATCTCCTTTTTGGTAGATGCTTGTGAGATAAATTGCTGAAATAGTGTAACACTGCTGAATCATTGAGAATTCTGCATATAATTTTTCGTAGCTCTAGCAAGTCTGATGAATTTTTTAACATTAATTTCCAGAAACTTATATAGTAAAACAACTCAGGTTCTTCAAAATACTGTAACATGCACATTAAGTCCAATTGAGTTCAGTAAGATCTAATGACACATTTACATTCTTTCTTGTATCAGGGCCCAGGAGAGTAAATAGGATAAAAAGTCTTGTGACCAGAGGACAAATTCTGAATCTCTTGCTCAGAAGGAAGTCCCATTTGGAAAGACAAAACCTCAAAAGTTTAATTTTAGAATTTTCTAGGAAGAAAAACCCTTTAATTTTGAATGTGGAAAATAGTTCCTATAACTGAACTTCAGCTTTTAAGAACAAAAACAGCTGTGCAAAGTGTTCTGTGAAAGAGATCTATATTGTAAAAACTCAGATCCTGAAAACCAGGCCTAAGTCATTCAGTAAGAACTCTGCAAAATCTTATTTAGGAATACTTCTCACATGAAAAACATTTCACTTGAATTCATCTGAATTTTGCAGAAAAATACATTCCATGTAAAAATTAGATATGAATATGGCTCCAGGATCCAATTTGTTGGTGACACTGATGTTTGCTTTCCAGAAATGTGTGCTTTATTGGCCAGAAAAAAGAGGAATCTATGGGAAGGTTGAAGTCCTTGTTAACAGTGTGCAAGAATGCCAAAACTACACTGTCCGTCAGCTTACAATAAAGGTAATAATCTGCATCTGAGAAACATCATTCATAATGGTCTATTTTCTTTATTGTTACATGAAGTTAAAGGGTTGGCTTTTTTAAAGCACATAAATTTTTGCAGGAGGAGCTATGAAGCTGCAAGGTAGGGTTGAGACCTAAGTACTGGAATACTTATTGTATTGCCACTTTGTATCACTCTGACAATAGAAAAGGCTTCAAAAAAGAGTGCAAGTTTCAGTCTCGTTAATTGCATTTGTTTGGGGGCCCTTTTAGCATTGCCAAGACAAAGTAAAGGGATTTTAGTTAATGACAGAACTAACATAGCATTGTTCTAAAAAAAAGATACGTTGCTCATGTTGTGTGCTGAATGCACATATAACTTATCTGAGAAGCTAAAATTACAATAACTATGTAAGGAAATCTTCATGCTTTCGTGGTTCTCACTAAGCATTAGTTGTGCGAAATAAGACAGATGCTCCTCTTCTGAGTTACTCCCCATATTACACTCTCATCAGATTAACCTGCTACTCCTGACAAAGCATTACAATAAATAATGTGTTGGGAAAATTTGTTTGTTTCAGCCCCAGCATTGAGAAGTGAGCAGAAGTCATATCATCCAACACAAATTACCCTAGCCCATATTTAGCCTCTTTTCTTGTTAAAGTAAGTGGTAGCAGACTCTGTTGGAGAGAATAACTGAACAAACTGGGATATCTTATTAATCTAGAAGGGCAGGTCTTCTGCATCTTTAACTTCAATACTCTTGTAATTTTAGTATCAGACCCTTACGACAATGACCTTAAAAGGTAGAAATACATAATAATTTAGAAATTCAGAAGCCCACATCAGGCTATTCTCTGTAGATATTGTTGCTGATATATCACAGACCTCTGGCAATTCCCAATTGACAATACAGTCATAAAGTCAGTAGTCAGATGGACAAAACCGAACTTACACAACTGGAAAAACAGCCAAGTGTTAAGGTGCACAAACCCTTCTTACAATTGTGTGTCTGGAAGCACATCTGTTCCATCCACAGTTACACCCTCCAAATCTAATATAAAAAATTGTTTAATCTCTCTTGCCATTTTTACTGTCTTTCTGCCACAACATTTTAAGAAATACAAAGAATACAATTGTTCATATAAAATCTTGATGTTATCTTCAGCAAGGGAGTCAGTCCCACAGTGTGAAGCACTACTGGTACACATCCTGGCCGGACCACAAAACCCCCGACAGCGCTCAGCCTCTGCTACAGCTCATGCTGGATGTGGAAGAGGACAGGGTGGAATCACCAGGCAGAGGGCCTGTCATTGTGCACTGCAGGTAATTAGCCAGTCCTTCTCTTAAATGACTGCCCAAAGCCAGGCCGCAGCAAATTGCATCAAATAGCCCTCCTAAACAAAGAATGTGTTTGGGGAAGAGCAAAATTCCCCAGGTCCTCTTCATGCTCATTGACTTTTAATTCATATTTGAGGATTTGAGTTATGGAGAGAATTCCCTTGTTGCTAGCGTATTGCTTCTGAACTGTTCTCTGTTTCTGCTAATGAATTCTGCTCTTGAAAGACCAGCTGGAAAAATTATTTTCTTTTTGTTTCTTATTTATGATTTGCTTACTTTTTTGTCTTGTTGCATGCTTACATACCTAATTCAAGTGCAGTGCCCAGTGACCAGTTGGTTAAAATATTGCAAAGCAAGTCAGTTTTGAAGAGCAAGCATCAGGTACAAATTTGGAGACCAAAACACATCAGAACTACAAATTGTAACATTTTCACAAAAGCAGTTGGTTCAATATTCAAGAGCAAAGTGTTATTCAGTACCCAAGAGCAGAGTTTTACTCACACAAATTATAATACACCAGAGAATGTCCTAATAATAATTCTAATTTAATTCCATTTTATTGCTTTATATTGATTCATTACCCCATGTTGCAATTTAAATAGTAGGAAGTAGCACTGGATTTGTTATATTGGTGGAAAGAAGTAGATTAAATAAAACAGAAGGTAAAAATAAAATCAGTTATAGGTTTTCTTACTTGGTTTGTCTCACAACTGTGATGATACATCTCTTACAGTTGGGATAATACTTCTATTTTTTTCCTAGAAGTACATTAAATCAGAACTTTTTGTCTTGAACAACTTCTTTCCAGTTCCATATTTAGGGGATTTAGAGAAATGGAAGACAGATTTGAACCACCAGTAATTTCTGAAAACTGGTATGTGATGAATAAGCAACTTTCCCAAAATTTACGCAGCTGTATTTATCAGGAATTGTAGTTTCCCTGAACGATGCACAAATCCATGGATGGCTATTGAGATTCCCCTTTTTCTAGTACGGATTTTCAGTAATGAAGATCTTCAGAAGAAGGGAATGTCTTTCTGAGATGAGTGATATGACAGTAAGGTCTGTAAGCATGGGCAGGAATTTATTAATGATTAAGAAGAGATGTCATCTCAATTGTGATTAAGATATCATCCCACTTGTGATGAAAATTCATGGTTCTTCAGTCACAACTCAGCTATCTATACATTTCCTACACTATGGTCTACAAATCTCACACTCCATTTTCCATTTTCAGACAGTTTCTTCCCTTTTTATCTGAGTGAGAGCTATAAAGATCTGGACCCCAACTTCATGCTTTCACTATTTTCCTCCAATTTTTCTGCCATTCAGCATAACAGCCATGAGCTGCACTGCATTCCACATTACTTAAGCAAGAAACAGAATGGGGCAGAGATTCTCGAAATTGTTGAGGCCTCGGGGATAAAAATAATGCCAAAATGGCTGTTTTCCAGAAGGCATCAAGAAAACCTGGAGAGCTATAGCACCAAATCATTCTCCATCCTGCAGAATCACAGGAGAGAGAGTTAACTTCATCAGCATGGGTCTAGGTCCTTTTTGCCTTCATGGTTAGAGATATGGTTAGCAGAACCCTTGTGTACTTTGATGGCTTTAAACATAAAGCCCTACTGAATTTTATCTTTAGGTTGGCTTCTCCCCCTTTTCAGTGCATATCTTTATCATTTGTTTGGACTGGACCAGAGAATACTCAGACTTTGTAGGGCTAATGAAGCTTGGTTTTCTTTCCATACACTTGTATGCAATCTGAAAAATGTAAGCCTCGCAATTATCCACAACTGGACTGCTGGAACAGTGCACACTTCATTTTGCTCTAAGAAAGTGAGCTGAGAAGTCAGCCTTGCTGGACATGCACCCAGGAGCTATGGGTTCTAGCAAGTCCATATTTCGTATTTTTGGTGTTTTCATATCTATTTAGTGTTTTCCATGTAACTCTTTGATCTGTGAACTCCATTCCCCTATTAAACTTTGCCTTCTTTTCAGTGCTGGTATAGGAAGAACTGGATGTTTTATTGCCACAGCCATTGGTTGTCAGCAGTTAAAGGAAGAGGGAGTTGTAGATGCTTTGAGCATTGTCTGCCAGCTACGAGTGGATCGGTGAGTTCCAGAAGAACCATGAATCAGTCAGTGATTCTGAAAATCAGTCAGTGATTCTGAAATCATTACCAAAATGATTTAGTAATGATCAGTAATGATTCAGTAATGATTCTGAAAAAATTTTTTGCAGTCGAGTGTTACTTTGCATGAAATGGCTGCCATTGCTTTTGTTGACTTTTATGACCACATTAACTGAATATTCAAGGTAACATTTGTATTGAGGTCCTGACTAAGGAATCATTGTTTTCTGGGTGAAACTTCCACTGAATGAAATTCCCCTGAAATGACAACCCTGTGGTTGCTGGGCACTTGTCACTTCTCTTTTCCCCTCTTAGAACTTTCTGCTGTGTGCATCATCCTGCTAGGATGCAAGAGAGGTGAGGCAGTCTGGAGACAAAGGATTTTCTTTGAGCCTGGATTGACAGAGACATCCAGGCTCACTCAGTGTGTAGTTTCTTTGAGCATTGGAAAAAGACAAATCTGGTGCTGTTGCTGTTTCCTCAGCTGTGCTGGGGGTCCTTTTGAATTGAGTTGGCAAATTTACCCAGCCTAAGAAAATACCAAGGCATTTGTTCCAGACTTTTCTGAAGTCAGATCAATTCCCTGATTGAATTCTAGCTTGGGAGCAGGAACAGTGTAAGCCAGCATTGTTGCAGAGTGCTTTGTTTTGTGAAACCGTGGCTGAAGAGGGATTTGTGTTTTAAAGGAGGATATGGGTATAGTGCACAATGAAAACTGTTGGTTTGGTTGTACTTTTCTTTCTTACTCTGCTAGGAGAAACAGGATTGCACCAAGGATAGAGAAGTCTCCTCTTCTGCTCTAGGTACCAGGTCATGGAATCTCCTTGCAAGTATCTTAACTGCTTCTGACATGCATGTCTTCTTGAAATTAAAAACATCCATAAGGGTGCAAATGCTGAAAAAGAGCTTAGGTCAAAGGGTTAATACAGAATTTTTTGTGTTGTGAAGAGCTCTGAAATGTACTGAAACCATGAATTGCAGAAGGACCTGAATCCATATAGTTGACCATGTTAATGGATCATCTCCTTTGCCTTCCCCTCCCACATGGCTTCATCACACTAGACATTGTAATGTTATCTTTACAGGGCAACATGAGCCACTTGGAGTGTAAAATTCTCCAAGGGGAGTTATCAACCTAAAATCTCAGCAACAAAATAAGAAAGAATAGCCTGGGGAAGAACGCTTACTCTGCTTTAAATTATCAAATTTCCAACCCTCTTTTCTGATAATCTATTCGTCTTATTGAAAAAGGTTTGAAGTGTTCTCCCCCATTTTAGTATTGCTATTATGAGAGAATCTTCTTCTTACTGCTTTTACAATCCATTATAGAGAAGTGGAAGCAAACTCTGGTCTCAGCTGTGTCTTTTAATGTTGCTATTTCAGACATAAAAAAACAACCCAAATTTTCAGCATTATAACTGACAACACAAGTTTATTGAGTGGATCTACCTAATGAACTTTATTTTACATGTTAGTATCCTAGATAAGCTTGGAAAGAGAATGGAAATCTGACCCAAATATAACATTCGTAACAGCAATTTCCATGACACAAAGCTTGTTATAAGAATTGTTAAATATTGTGATTTGCACATTTCTGTATTTTTTCAAGTTTCAGATTATGTAAATAGACCCCAGAGATCTTGCTTAAGGTGCTTCATATTCTCAGGCATTGCCTGAGACAAAGAGTATGTCTCTGTTTTAATTTTTAAAGACATTTTTCTGGATAAAACTCAGTAACCAAAACCTGGATTTTCTTTTTTTTTTTTTTTTTCCCAACTGGCCATACAGCAGAATGAATCTCACTGACCTGGCAGTCAGTTTGTAGTCAGACTACTAAGGCAAAGCTTAGCAGCCTCGAAGACTACAGTAGCTACTGCCAGCCCAACAGTGGGTCCATAAAGTGGCCAAGTGTCACTGGACAAAGCTCAATGAGACTGACCTCCCCTGATGTCCCAGTCCCGACATGGTGATCATTGGCAGGTGGTGTGTGAGACAGGGTCATTACATGTGTCATGAAGCTGGCAAAATGAACTTAAAGCCTGCTAGGCTTGGCTGCAAGAGCTGGCTGTGGCCATTGCAGTGTTGCACTGCAGTTACCAGCATGGCCAACATCAGCAATGGGGTACAATCGAGAGCAGAGCAGAATAAGTGCTGAGGCTGTCTTCCTCATTTATACTGGCCAGCAGCTGAGCTCCAGTTTTTTATTTGTGCATCAGATTGCCCTCAAAAAACAAATAAACAAACAAACACAGGTTACTGATGGAATGAACACACAGAGGGATGTCCACTCTCATGTGGACTTTTTATCACATGAGTCCATGACCATATTTCTACCAAAATGCAATAGGAAAAAAAAAAAAAACCTGACTTGAGGGACTCACAAGTGGTGTTGTAGTGACTTACCAAAACATTCCTATTACCCAGCATATTCAATAAAACCAAACAAGCATCCAGACAAATTGCAGATGGTGGCAAAAAGTTACGCTGGAAAATAGTTTAATTAATGGCCCGTGTAGCTCTCCCTGGAAACAGTTTTAAATAGTGCTCCAACAGGGATTGAGACAGGACAGAGCTGTTCCTAGGTAGGGTATGTTCGGCTACCACTTCCTTCTTAGCTGTTCAGTGTAAGTTAAGGGGTGAATGGATCTGGCAGTAATCATCAATTCTGAGCTAATACAAGAAAATGGACCATCCACTCAAAATATTGACCCAGGATGGAAGTACAGCCATGGTCTGTGTGAATTTGTAAGAAGACAAACCCACAGGTCTGCTCAACTTACTTTTTTTCCCAGTTCATTTTTTATATTTTGCAACAGAAACAGGAAATGTTTGATGTGAGGCATCTTCAAGACTTACTGTGACATTGAGAAACTTTGCAAATTCTTAACCTTAAAGGCACATTCTTGGAATGACATCCGATAACTGCTCTTGGCTCCTCAGACAGGATGAAAAGCATTTCCAGTGTGCGTCAATTCATTGTTTAAGTGTTTTGACTAATGGCCTCAGGTTAAAAAAAAATAATCCCAAACCCTGCATCACATTCATTATGGAGCAGACTGCATCCAGCTGCACTAGGAGCAAGCCAGAGGGCAGGGTAAAGGACTCTTTATGCACCCACTGCTACCCAAGCAAAAATGGTCACAGTTCCTGAGCCCTCAGCATACCAGGGTCTGTTCCTTCCAAGCACCAACGCAAAGAGTCCCAAAGAGGTAGAGAGCCCAGCAGCTCACAGAGTAGCTGGCAGTGCGGACTGGCAAACAGACGAAGGCTGCACACACAGAGGTGCTGTAGCTGTGGCTACATCCCTTCTGGGCACTAGGGACAGGGGAGAGGAAACCTCCCTCCATGAGCAAATTTCCTCCTGAAACGCCCTTCCACACAGACATTTCCACAAACCAATGTCTTGGGGTCACAGATAATACCCTGCTATTAAATGTGAACCTTGCATAAGAACAAAGATAAGAAGGACTTGGGATATTGGTAGATGAAAAATTGGACATGAGCTGGCAGTGTGCACTTGCAGCCCAGAAAGCCAGTTGTATCTTGGGCTGCATCTAAAGCAGCATGGCCAGCAGGTCCAGGGAGGTGATTCTGCCTCTCTACTCTGCTCTTTTGAAACCCCACCTGGAGTGCTGCATCCAGCTCTGGGGTCCCCAGGACACAAAAGGGATGGGCCTGCCACAGTGGATCCAGAGAAGGGCCATGAAAATGGTCAAAGGGACAGAACACCTCTCCTATGAAGGAAGTCTGACAGAGATAGGGCTGTTCAGCCTAGAGAGGGATCCAGGGACATGTTTTTTCAGCCTTTCAGTATAAAAGGGGGCTTATAAGAAAGACAGAGAAAGCCTTTTTACCAGGGTCTGTAGCAATAGGACAAGAGATAATGATTTTAAACTTAGAGAGAGTAAATTCAGATTAGATATTAGCAAGAAATTCTTTGCTTCCCCGTATCTAGAAGTGTTTAAAGCCAGGTTGGATGGGGCTCTGAGCAACCTGGTCTTAGGGGAAGGGTGTCCCTTCCCATGGCAGGGGGTTTGGAACCAGGTGGTCTTTAAGATCCCTACCAACCCAAAGCATTCTGTGGTTACTGTGGTTGAATAAATCCCATGTATAATAGCACTGACAAAGCTAAGTTGTCTGAACCTCTGAATAAGACTCATATGCCCTTAAGCTGACAGAAATACGCACTGTTTGCCCATACAAGGTTCAGAAGCATCATAACCTCTTAATTGTGCTTGCTAACACAGGGCAGACACAGTGGTGCTAGGCTCAGGCCCCGCCAGTCTTACACATGCTTTCTTGAGGATTTTGTATGTTGCTTCATCACTGAAGAGGAAGGAGCGAGGATCACCACCACAAACAGCCTAGTGCAGCCAAAATTGTTTTAACCTGCCCTTCCTGCCAAGTCCTTCTCCCTGGATACATTCCCTTCCTCCACCCCTTCCACACAGCAGATCTAACCTGGGAAGTGCACTCCCTTAGAGAACATCTTGGGGGAATATTGATGAGGAAGACAGGGAGGAAAGCTGGTTGGGAAGGGGTTGCGTGGGCAGAGCAGGACACAGCAGTGAGGAGGAAGGAAGGAGACAAGGCAGCACAGAGGACAGAGCAAAGCCCTCCCATCACCTCTCGTATCTCGCTGCATCTCCAGGCAGGGGACAAACACAGAGGAAAGCAGCTGAAGGCAAAAGGCAGCCAAGAGTTAGGAATTTGTGGATGTCTTTGATGGCAAAGCTAAGAGTGCTGCATTTTGGGCTGCATGGGACCTGTGATTTTGTTCCTAGGAATAGCATATCATAATAGCCATGCAGCTCACTCAAAGGTGTTCTACATTTTCCTGAGCTCATTGGAGGAACACAGACAGCTGGTCACTTGCTTAAAGTAGGTATTATTTCAATTATGATTTTCCTGCCATGGCCATTCAGCCATCCAATAGCATTGAAGAAAATGAAAGGACCTTGTGGTTGTAGATAACTTTCTCTGATACTAAAGGACAGCACTTGTTGAGGCAATTTTACCATTTTTCAAATAGCTTGGTATAGCAGTACCATATATGTTGTTAGGGATCTTATGAGATCGTCAGACCTGCTCCTGTAAGATATCTGGCTCCAACAGTGCTCTGGATCCAAATACCTCACAAATTTGAATGTTTCAATGAAGATCTAACTGAAGCCAAATGTGGTACATATCTTAATGTCTTCCTCCTCGCTAAGGCCATTTAGTCTTTCATCATCCCAAAGATAACTAGCTGCTCCAGGGCACACTGAGGATGAACCAGGTGCTATTTTCTAGAAGCAGAGTAGATAGCTTTGAATACCCTGGCAGATGAGATAATAGAAGTGGAATTAAGTAAACTTGAGGCCTTGCTCCATGAGAAGAGAGACTTCAAATACCTCAATATTGACAGAAAGAGGCTCAATTTAATTTCAGAGCTAAATGGTACCACTCCTACCACACCTACCTCCTGTAGGACATCCCCTTCCTACCACACTGCAACCAGCAGTGGAGAGGTGGCACTTGATCCTCATACTTAGACCTGAAAAATTGATTGTTATCAGGTGAATGTATAAAATGTAGGCATTTAATCCAAGCTGGCTGCAACTAGTTCTTTTTATGGTTAGGTTAAACTCTTTTGCATTGTTGGTGGTGAAATGATTCAATGCTGTAAAATTTTGTACGTTGTGGCTGTTCGGACAGGATGCATTGTAGGCTTTAGAAAGAGGACAGGAAGAGCTGTTCTCTGCACAGGCCATCTGTGTGTCACAGAAGGTTGCATTTTTAGTAAAGGACAAAAATGAAAGGCCAGATTCTGTCTACTTCCTTGCTCCATCAGTGGTAATGCTGCATCCATGTATCTGGCCTTCCTTGCCCAAGTGATTGAGCAAAATTCTCTTTGAATATACTGAATTTGAAATGTAGGTTTTAACATTGTAGATACCAGATGTTTTCTTCTCTAATTCTTACCCTGATGGAACTGGGAATTCTTCATATTGGGCATGTGCTGGATGGCATAAGTCATGAAGAAAGTAATTCTGCTGTGACAAAAATTCCCCACTTACTCAAGCAAACTCCAAGTCAAAAATTGAGGAAAGGGCTTGTGTTATCTGGTGGTCATGGGGCTGGTGGGAGCTGGAGGGTGTTACAATCTTAAGAAATAGGATTTCAGTCCAGTGTGTTTCCTTTCCAGGGGTGGAATGGTTCAGACCAGCGAGCAGTATGAATTTGTGCACCATGCACTGAGTCTGTATGAAAGCAGACTTTCTGCAGAAGCTGTCCAGTGAAGCCGAGGAGAGTGAAACCGAATGTCAGTCTCTTGAGGTAATTTGTTTCATTACCTACCAGCAGCTTCTTCAAGGAGTTTACTGCAGTGGGAAAGACGGCTTTGAGGCCAACTTCTGAAAGGATTGTGGACGGTTTGGTAAAAGTACAGAGATTGCTGGACCCTTACCATATATGAATGTATTGTGAGCTTCCCAAAAATGATTTCTAAAGAAGGTACTGTGCTGAAACTACACATGGATTTTGTGTATGTATCTAAAGATGGTTTAATTCTGTAATGCTAATATCTGCCATATGGAATGTATGTATATGCTACTGCTGCAGTCAGATGGACATTGGGACTTCTACAGAAGAAATGTTTAACAAGTGTATAAAAGCTTTGACGTTTGCAAACTGTCTTGTGAATGGACTGTCAACTGTACTGTAAAGTGCTATTACTGATTATGTGGTGAGCTTGTTTCTTGGCCACATAATATTCTTGCTGCTAAAATTGCAAGTGTTCAACTACGGATTAAAAAAAAAGGAGATAATAAAAAAATTAAAGATCTTGTTTTTGAAACTATTCAAAAGCAGTTAATATTTTATATGGAAATATATGTTCTTCATACTACTAACTATTAAATGTGTATTTACTGTAGGTCTTACAGAGCAGTTGCAGAGCACAATGTCTGTTATTCAGTGTGTATGTATTTACCCTATACTGTTGATCGTCTTAGAACATGCTTCTGCTACAGACCTGAATCCAGTGTATTTGTAAATTGTGTAAGTCATTCTACTTTTAAAAGAAACTTTGTAGCATATATTAAATGGTAAGGATTTTAACTATTTGTCTGTCTTTTATTAATACAGAAATTTTTGCATATGTTGCTCTGTCTCTTTCAGTAAGAGATGGATGCCTTTAGTGATACGGACTCTTCCATGACAGGTTATACAAGAAAGAAAATGCTGCTATGACTGTTTCCTTTATTGTTCAGTGGAAGTTTGTTTTTAAGAGATATGCGAAGTTGGCATTATGACTTACAGCACTGGGAGGTCTGTTTACAGGGTATAATGAGTTTTTAATGCAGTGATGTTGACTTTGCTTCATACTGCTAATAAATTACTCTTACTATAAAATAGTAACTGAAGTCTCTGTTCTTGCATAGAGTAGTTAATGCACACAAACTCTTGTACCCCCATACACAGGCTCAGCCCAGCACAATTTGGTTAGCCTCCACCATGGCTTCAGACCACTTGGGAACCAATCCAGAGGACACAGGGAATCCCCCACTGACATGGAGCAAGGTGCACCACCTGATGGGAAGGCAAACCCAGCATCACTTGATTCCTCTGGGGGAGTTTCTGTAAGATCTGGTACAGATGCCAGAGTTTTGCCTCCTCCTCTTTCTGTTCCTCCTCACCCTCCACTTGGCTTTTAGAACTTGTGGAGTTAGAAATATCAATATTGAGGTTTTTCTTGATTATGTGTAGTTACAAAAAAATACGTGTTTGTTCCCTGGATAATACTTAGTCAGCACCATCCAGATGACCTATAGATTTGTAATAGTTCACAGGCAACAAATTACACAGAAGTATGATCCCCTTTCTTTTAGTCTAAAGAGATTCAATATAATCTCTTTTAATTTCCCAGGTGTTTGAAAACTTCTCTTTTGCTTGTATTTTTCCAAAATAAACGAACTAGTAAACCGAAGAATCATGTAAAAGGACAAAGTGCTGTAAAACCCCCCAAAACAATTGAATAGAAGGAAGTGCTCGTCACTGACTTTTTCCCCCTGTGAAGGCACATTTCCTTCCTAGCCTTCGCTTCACTTATCTGAGGTGGGTTTTTTTAAGAGAAGCATGGGGAGTTGCTAGAGGGAAAATGGATTCTTTATTTCACGTCCTGGTTTCTACCTGTCTTGCCTTGACATTCTCAGGTAAGTGTCTCTCCCCACATCCCCTCTGCTGTATTGTCCTTTCTGCCACTGAGCAGAGCCCTCTGGCACAGCCAGTGACTTACAAAAACCGAGTCAGCTCTTCTCTGGGCTTCATACCAGAGGAATGAGGGGCAGGGCCAACATAGCCCGTTCTGTTTAGATTCCTTTCCAAAGGAAAATAAACTGCCTTCTTCATGCTGGAGATATATCTCCTTTTTTTAAGAACATCTCCTGATAGACAATCCAGGAGCTGAATTTTTGGGACAAATGTTTCAAAGGAGAGATTCCTATCTTTTATTCATACTTTGTGAAACTTTAAGAGACAGGAGCTTTCTGTAATGCTTAGTTAGAAAATACCCAGGTCTGTAAAAACAGGGGAATGACAACATCAACTGAAGGAAATAAATACACATTTGGTTTAGCACTTTGTAACTAATGGGGCTGGAAATGTGAGTAACTGAGATTAAAAACCAAGAACAACATTAACATGATATGGCAGGGAGGCTGCATTTGAAATAACCAGTTCTGTGTTCTGTAACAAGTACGCATTTTGCATTGGTAACTTCGTGGGGTTTTGATGAATGCATTGTAGTTTCCTTCATTTGAGTAGTTGGTGTTGATCTTTAAGTGTGGTGACACAGAGAGCTGATCTTATGTGAATTGGAATGGTCACAAAGCTAACAGCTAGATATGTTGGGATAAATCCAGTAAAACATGTACTTCCTATCAGTAAAGAACCTCCATTCCTGTAACACAGCCACTGAGAAACATAGATTTGTGAATATCCTCCTATATGTTTCCCTCAGAAACATTATGAATGTTACTAAAACAACCTGCAGGCAGTAAATTATAATTTTTAAAGTCTGTGTTGTAAAACTGAAACAGAGACTGAGAACTCATGTAGATCTCTGTATGCTTTCAAGCAGGGGAAATGAGGAACTGGTGTTTGAAGTTAATAGTTCTTGGATTTCTTTTATATCCAGTTTAAGTTTTTCTTATTTTTATATTCTATGAAGGTCAACATAACCTTGCTACAATAGTCTGGGGTTTTTCATTTTCATTATTTACATTACCAGCACATGCATCATGTGGGTGTTGTGTTTGGAGGGTTTATTTTAAATTGGTTCAACTTACGGGAAGTTTCATGAAAAGTGCAACACATAGAAAGTGGGAAGAGAGATTTATCTGCTGATGTATTTTAAATCATTGAAAATTTTCTTTTTGTCAAGTAAATGTGTGATCTATTGTATTTTTCTGGAATTTTCCTTTCCCAGAAGGGTTTCTGATTATCCATGTCCAGAAACAGCAGTGTCTTTCAGAAAAGAGAGGAGTCATTATGGAAAAGTGCAATATGACCAGCCTGAACCAGAAGTGGCAGTGGATGGCAGATGACAGGCTCCTCCACGTGAAGTCTGCCCAGTGCCTGAGCATCTCTACGCGCTCTGCTCTGTCGTCTCGCAGCATCATCGTCGATTGCCCCCAGGCAGTCAGGTGGAATTGCCACGAGGATGGGC
Organism: Corvus kubaryi; assembly: GCF_017639235.1. Lineage (NCBI taxonomy): Eukaryota > Metazoa > Chordata > Aves > Passeriformes > Corvidae > Corvus > Corvus kubaryi. The sequence continues at coordinate 8,537,903 of NW_024580671.1, forward strand.
TCCTGAAGGTGGCCAACAGCTCTCTTTTTCTCACAAAACAAGGTCAGAAGGTAATGGCCAAGCGGAGTAAAAAATACCTTCATACATGGATGCAGCTTAAAACCAGTGAGACGGGAAAACCTATTTATGTAAATCTGTGCTCAAAGCAAGGTGAGTTATTCCTTCAAGAAAATATCCTGGGAGTTTTGGTAAAAAAAATGTCTCTGTTATGCTAACCCAAATGTGAAAAATTATTGTATTTTATTCATACAGAAGAATGTTTTTCACAGTTGGAAAGCATTTTGAGAACTACTAAAGAACAGCTAAGATGAATGCTGTCTTTCTCACAACTGGTGGAGTTTTTAAGTCACTTTATATTTTCAGGATGTCTCTCCTTTTGTCTACTCCCAATCTTTGGATCAATGTGTTTATGTGTAAGTTCAGCTCACTATTACTGCGTCATTTCCTTTTTCCATTTCTAAACTCTGGGTACTAATTCCTAGTACTTTTTAAAATGTGGATGCAAAGAAGTTCTCCTCCCCATTCACGTTATCATACAAATCCAGATTCAATCTGTCAAGAGCAAGAACATGTCTGAAAATCAAACACATGCACAATTATTTCTCTGATTAACCTAAATGCATAATTAGAACAGTCATGGCTTACACATTCATTCGTTTACTCAGTGTAATTTTGCTCCTAGATGCCATATACATGAGAACACTCAAAATCCTGAGAATAATGAACTGAATCAAAAGTCTCAGTAATTTATGGAATAGCATCCTGAAATGCAAAGGTCTGTGCACACACCTACAGACACCTACCAGTATATCTGTGTAGTTGTGGGTTTACATGTCCATGGCAAAATGGAGGGTAGAATGGTTTGAAGAGAGGGTTTGAATACTGCTGAATAATGCTTTCTTCAAGTCCTGTTGTTGAGCCTTCCTGGTAATCCTGTTAATACTGTTCTTGTGCACTATTAAGCAGTTCTTCATAGTAAATAAGAACAACCTACAGATATCTTTTTACTGGGGAAGAGTTAATTCTTGTCTTTACAGGGTTAACAAAATGACCCAAAACTTTTACATATAGCCAGATTTTCAGAATGTTTAAACCAAATCCTCATTTTGTCTAAACTCCTAGTTATTGTAAGGCAGGGCACCATTTTTTTCAGCAAATTTGCACTTGCAGAACTCTACTCATAGGACCAGGACTACTCACCTGAGTGGAGGTATGAAAGGATAGCTTCCAGAATCAGGGAATGGAAAAGTGGCCATGATGCCATCCCAGCCCTCCTATATTTTAGCGATTAAAAAGGCAAAATCATTTTAAATCCTGTGGGGTGTGTATGGCTCGCATATTCAAAGACACTATGAACCGTTCAGATGAGGTACACAGGTAGTGTTTTTTCCTTTAGATAGCTGGATGGAGTGTGGCCTCACAAAGTTAAAGTAACCTTGTATACTTTTCTTAATCATCCTCACAGGAGAAGCAATTTAAGACCAATAAGCACTAAGACAATTGTCATGGGATATTAAAGCACCTTCTCCTCTATTTACTGTGCTCATTTCTTAAATTAACTTACCTTAATTTTCCTGAAATTTTCTCCATAGACAGGCCTGTCAATCCTTTCTAAGACTGTTACTTACCTTATTTTTCACAGCTCTGGGAAGGTCTGCTGACAAATCAACAAAACATTATAATCCTCAATACCTAAGTATTTTAGGAATGTAAGAAGCTCATAAAGTGGAAATAGTGCAAAGAGATTAATTTTTCAAATAGTAGTAAGTACTATGAGAACAAAATCTAATGCCCCCAATTCTGGTCATGGCATCCATATGCATGTCAAAATTTTCAATACTGAATGTGTAAAATTAGTCTTCCAAAACATCTATCTGCTTTCAGTATAAGCAGAAGTGGATCAGCCTAGAATAACATATTTGGTCTATATTTAGCTAAGATAGTAAAAATTGAGCAAAATCTTTGGAGCTGAAATGGCTGTAGGTTTTTCTACTCCTGACTAACACCGTATTTTGCTACAATTTATCCTCTGTTTTCACAGTACTCATAAAAATAGTTATATTTTGGCATAGGAGTAGCTCACTGAATTGCATTCCAAACATCATCCCAGATAGAGTACAAGCACCAAACCCAGTAACTGCAACTACCTTTTATTCTGGACCTTACTCAAATATCAAGCACGATTTTTCTGAGCTTGGGGAAAGTCTGAGCTTGGATTTGGATTTCAAATCAGCCATCTGAGATGTGTTTGGATTTACATGTTTTGTAACAGTCCTGACCTAAATGATTGTTGGTATAAATCAGGATCAATTTGGGTATGTATCCCATCTCTGCTCACTCAGAGATGATTCTAAATCTAGCAGCAAACAGTCCTTCTCACACAAACTCATGTTTGAATCTGGCCTCCAGCTGAAACAGCTGACATGAAGAACAGTCATAAGGTATGAATATCCCTTGAGAAAGTGACACTTCATTTCCCACCAAATTCTTGAGGACATTCTGGGCAGAGAAAGAAAAAAATCTCAGTAGTGCTAAAGCCTTCTTTTCACCAGCCTGCTGTTGGGTTCAGAGCTTCTCTAAGCTCAGAAACCAGGAGAAGGAACAGGAATGGAAACAGGCAGGAGGAAAAGATGGGGCAGGTAAAGATGTAGAAGGGTGGGATGACTGAAAAGAACAAAGACTGTTGCATGTAAATAACAGTTGTAGAACAAATGTCCACCATGAATGCTGACACACTAACACTGATGTCACTCCTGAGCTGCATAAGCAATTCTTACAAGCTTCTTTTGTTCTAGGTAGGTTAATTTTAATAAAATATCCAATTAAGAACAGATGCATGCTATGTGGTACCTTGAATATTACCAACAAACCTCAAAACCACTGCTGACCAAAAATTATTCACTAAGTAGACAGTAGTTCAAATAAGGAGACACAAGGCCAAGCTGTATGCTGCAGTTACTGAGCTCTAGAGACTGCCACACAGGCTGTAGAGCAGTCTGGATACAGAAGGTGACATGAACTGTTTTGTAATATGATGCTCTTCCTTGCATTTCTCTTATACCATACATGGTAAGGACAACCCTAGAGCTGTGGATATCAAGACATTCAAAAAGAGTAGCTGATTTCGTGGAGGATTCACTTACAGTTGTGTGCCAAGCACTGAAGAACCATAATGGGATTTCCAAAGATATAAAACATGTTGGACAAGAAATTCAAATAACAACTATAACATCTTTCTATATCTTGCTTGTTTGCAGCCTAAAATAGACAAAATACTAGATACCAGGTATGAGCTGAAGTCTGATGGGCCACCTGACATTCACACTGTTGCTTCCGCTTTTTCTACCCTTGGTTCTTGTCCAGGATAATTTCTTTCACATGAGCTTCTCTCTTCCCTTTATCCCCCTTCCAGTTTAGCTGCTTCATAATCAGAACTTCAGCTAATTAAGTTCACATCCCACTGCTGATGCTTCAGTGGCTGAGATGGATCACCGAAGAGACCAGAGCAGTGCACACTCCAAGCATGCTCTAAACTACTGAAGCAGCAGTAGCAACTGCAGAACATGGAAAGGGAAGCACATGCGTCTTCTTGGGACCCTTGGGAAGGTGGAAAAGCACCAAAGAAAGGTGGCAGAAGCACAGAAAAGGCAGCAACTCTTACCCATTTTTTAAATAATGTAAAGACCTTTAGGCTTTAAGCTTTCCACACCTTTAGTGTTTGTAGATACTGCAATAATCCATCCGTAAGTTCAGTACAGGTTGGAATTTTTAGTGTGTGTAACTTTTACAAGTTCCTTCAGGATAAATTAGAACAGTGATAAAAGATATTTTCAATCCGCCTTTAAGTTGACCCAAAACATTTTTCCTAAAATACATTCACTGAAATTCATTTTAATCTCTCAAAGTTATTTTATAGGGTTTTGTAAGTATAAGAGTTTGCTAACATCTGTGTGAACCCATGAAATATCAAAAATTATTTGAATCTTTCTTTCATGGCTGACCACTTTTGCTGAGCTCCATCTGGACAAAGAGAGGCATCAATGTCAGATCCTTGGACATGGTTACAAGATCTTGTACACAATCCAATAGCATATTGACAGAAGCTCAAAGATAAATGTGAGTTTAGATTTTCTAAAAAGAAATGGAGAAATCTGCAGTGTAGCCTAGGTCTTTGGGCTTTGTAAATTTTCAAAGTCTCAGTGAGCCACAGCACAAAGAATATAGAACAAAACCAGCTCAGCTACTTTCATGGGGAAAAAATGGAACAATAGGCACAGCTTCCCAGAGCAATCAGGAGGATGGGAAGTCCTGCTTTATGATTTCATCTTCTCCTGGAAGTGCCAACAAAGATGCCAATTCCAAACAACTATGCTGGTGTTTTTCATTATTATATTCTCTCTTTTGTGTGGACCTCCATGTAGAAGCTGGAGTGGGTTTGAACTTCTAGGTGTAGGTGTCTGAAGGAAGTGATTATTTTACTTATCTCAGCAAGTGCTTTTTGTCAGTTGAGATGCTCCAGGATATTCCACTTGATCTCTGACTGCCAGCCCAGAAAGACATATGTCTCCCATAAGTGTTATGAGAGCCCTGGGCAGATGCCTGAGATGCCCTAGGGCAGTTCAGATTCCAGTAGGTTTAGGCAACTGAACCAAGACCTAGGTGTCTCCATAGTTACTAAGTTTCTGAGCTCTCTTCCGTAGAGGTGTGATCCATGGAGTTAATGGAATCTAGATGTCCTTCCAGTGACCAAAAATCCACTTCAGGGTGAGCTGGAACTACCCATAGTGTCAGAAATAGGGCTGGTACAGCAATGGTGTAATCATCATAGTTATATGGGTGTTCTGCTACCACTGATGCTGAAAGAACCTTTAAGTGGCTACTGCTACCACTGATGCTGAAAGAACCTTTAAGTGGCTACTTCAGCATTTCAAAAACAGGGAAGTAAAAGAGCAGCTCAGGATGAGACTGGAGTTTGAGACATTCAATTTCTCTGACATGAGATACAAATGAGATACTAACTTCTACAACATTCAACTAAAGAAGGTAAAAATTTTCAAGCAGAATGGATTTTTTTAGAGGTTTTAAAAGTCAACATTGAAGGGGAAAGAAAGGACATTTAGTGGATTTTGTTCTTCTGTCATACTCCTACATACAACAGAAATCTGAATTAGTTTTTTAGTTACAAATAGTTAGCTAAAAAGATAATTCGTCTTGTCCTGCACATAAAGAGATCTTAAAGCAATCCCTTATTGTTTCAAGTCTTGCAGTGAGTTAGATGCAGTCTTACAGAGTATTTTTTAACTTATACACTAGATATTTGATTCAATTATGTTTCACTAGCAGTTCAGCCTTAGTTTTCTGAAACTGTGTTCTAATAGAGTAGGCAGATCCGTACAATGTGAGCTATTTCAGAAAGCTGCACTGTGCCAGCTCAGCTAAGGCTGAAGGCACCACTGTAGGGTTCTCAGTTCTTGACAGCTAATCAGCACTTTTGCTAATCATACATGCAAAAGTGTGGAATTCCCTTCCTTGTAAGCAGCCTGCTGCTGTGTGGATGGATGTGGTTTGCAGTACACCCCGTGGATGAAATATGCACTTAGTCAGAACATCATAATTTCTCCTGGGTGTGCTACTGATGATTACAATATTATGTTCACACATTGTATATCATCCAGACACTAGTGATCAACATCAGTGTCAGTGCTGTTGTTCTGTTCCCAAAAACATTTTATGACTGATTTCCAAAGAGGCTGCTAGAACAATGCTAAACACGTATGAAAAATCCCAGTGTTGAGATTTCTGTGTACTTTACTAATGTCCACAGAGGAGATGAGTTTTTTTCTGCTTAAAAAAATTGGAACTCAAGTTGTGTAGAAATCTGCTACATAGGCCTTAGAATATGCAGTTTTGTTTCTTAAGTGCCTGCTGCTGAGGAAGGGCTATGAGGGTTCTTATGCTAGGATCACAATAGTGGTTTTACTTAAAATATATACATGGATTCTGACTTTCTTAAAGTGGTGCAGATATGAACCACATTAGTCAGTCCACTGTAGGATATATGGAAGGTACTGGTACATATATCTGAAGTTCCAGTATGGTGTAGTGCTATATACAAGTCACTTCCATCCATAGGTTACAGGTAACAGACTGTAACCGGCATTTTCTGGGAAAGATCCTTTAGCTGGAAATCCAGAATAGCCCAAAGCTTAACAAGAAGAGTTGGGTCACGCAGTGACCAAATGCTTGTTCATGGGACCTCCTTGGGCTGGTGGAACTTTTCTGAGGACCAAGTGTTTTGCTTCCAGGACAGTCGAGCTCTCCCCTCCACTCCTGCACCAAGAATGCCTGTTATCCTGGCTGCTGAGTCCCATAAATGTCACTGGCAGCACCAGCTTCCCTTTTATGGAGGAGCAGCTTTCCTAAAACACAATTGCACTGGAATGCAAACGCCTTCCTGCTGGAATCACTGCTATTTGTCTGTAAATTAAGCCAAGATTTTTTTTTTTTTTTTTAGCATGTTTTCATGTTGAGTGTGTAAATGTATATTTAGGAACTCAACTGAGTGGCCTCTTCTCCTAAGCAATTGCTGACTGCTCAGACATACCCTTTTTTGTTGTCTTTCTATCAGTAAGTTCTATTTCCTGCTGAGATATCTGAGAGGCATAGAGCTCTTTCCAAGTCCTTGGGGCTAGGATTTCTAGTTGGTTACTGTAGACTTTCAGAGACCCACAACTAATAGGACATCTCCAAGAAAAATGACTGACATGGAATCTAGACTAAGTCTGGACTTGTGCCAGCTAACGAGTTTGTTGCAGCAGGTGATGACAGCTTGAGCACAAGGTTCCTGTCCTTCTCGTGGGAACTATGAAGGTATGTGACACAGGACCACAGCAGACTCTGCACCTTAGGCTCTCCACATGGGGTTCTGCAAAGGCAGCAGCATGAAGATGATTGTGCAGAGTTGGACCAGACCTGAAGTTTTGATGAAACCCTTTGCACAAGTGTAAGAGAGAATTGGATCTGTAGTATTGTTTTCACTGCCTTGATTTGGAAAGAGATTCGATCAGCTTTTTTTGTAATTTACTGGAGACTTGGAATTTTTTTTATTTCCAGAGAAGCACAATTAGATAAAAGGAAGGAAAACATCTACTCTGGATACCAACCCATTCCAGTAAACCACTACTTTTCAAAACGTTCCAGAACCATGTACCAGGTGAATGCACTGTGCTGTCAAGCACAGGAAACACTTGCATGGAAATGTCTCCTACTAGGGTTTACAATATAACTTTTCTGTGCAAATGAGAGTGCTGCAAATTTATTTACATAAACATGTTAACATATATATTTACGCATACACAAAAAAAATGATAATGTTGATTTCGTAGAAGCTCACCCACTGCCCCTTTGGGTAAGAGGTAATCACACATTGGCCAGCTAAGACATCATAATTGCACACCAAGTAATTGGATTTGAAAGCTTCTGCTGCAATTTAACCCACTCACTACTTTGTTTTTAAAGGATTTGTGAGCTAAAATTGTTATAAATGGCAACCAGCCCAGTGGCTCAGCAGCAAAACAAGGTTCTGTCATGCTGGAGACCCTAGTTCAAGGACAGACAAAGTGTCTTGGGCATTGAGCCAATACACACTAGCTGTGTTACAGCAATGGCAGGGCAGCTTTTTGTGAGAAGGGGCCAGTGAGTAATTCCAATAGTTTAGCTGAAATGTGATGCTACCAGATGTAGAGGCCACCACAGCTTGAACCCTGCCCTCACAGCCACAAAGAAAGGATATTAAATACATACCAATGGGGAGGAAGAGCCATGAAAATGTGGAGGAAAAATGTGTAGTAAAATCTTTCCTGAGCTCTAATTGCAACTTTGGCTTTCTCTGAAGGATACGTGACTAAAAAAGCGAATCCGCTGTCGTGTTTACAGGTACTTCAGTTAAGTGATAGGTCATTAGCTGAGCCTTGGGAAGGCAACAGTCAGGGACTAGCATGGGGTCTGCATAAGACCGATTTTAGAGAGCAAGAGAAACGTTCATGTGGGCACATGGAACTTATCTTGAACAAGTATCTTGAGAAAAAAAAATCTTGAAAAAATCATCTTGCAAAATTATACTGAATACAGCCATGTATTAAACTTACACCAAAAAAAAGCGGATGACAATATGGCCCATGCAGGTAGAAACGAGGGGAGAGGGTTGACAATAAAGCTGATACTGTGTGCCATTGATAGATACAAGCAAGTGAAAAAGTTGCAAGTGCAAACATTTTGCCCTTAATGACGAAGTACAACCTTTCTCTTCACTTCAGAATCACTGATGGACTATATTTAAAATTAATGGTATGAATGTTTAGGGACATTATTTTTTTTCTGGTTGTGTTTTGCAGGCTTTGGTATTGATGCAAAAACATATGTTCACACTGAAAACAAACAAACAAAAAAAGTAGAACTGATAGGTGCACTTAAACTACTTGGAAGTTGTATCAGCCACATTTCTTGAATCTAATGAATTGTTTATAAAAATGTAGAGCTGATTTTAATCACTTTCCTTTGTTTGTCTTAGATCTACAAGATGCAGACACTTCTGTGTGGACTACTAGAACTACATCCCCCTCTTCAAATGCTGTTACTTCTAGGCCTGAAAATGTGTTGAAGAGCAGCACAGAGATGTTCATCAGCAAAGTGACTGAACACTTCAGTAAAAATCCCATTGAAAACCTCTATTTCGACTTGAAATCTGCAGTAACAGAGAAAGCCTGGATTCCAACGACTCTTCCATACTCTAGCACTACAGAAGAGGTAAGACAGAAGAATTACTGATTTTTATTAAGCCTGCTCCACTCTGTGGAGCCTGATAGCTATTACAAGTGGATGTTTTGTGGGCTTAAAAAAACAACAAACCAAAACCTAAAAAAAATAGCTACAGGACTAAGCTTTGTTCTTTTTTTGGTGGGATGCTTTGTTTTGATGTTCATGCTGACAATGTCACTTGCTAGAAGCATAGCTGCAGAAAAATTCTGCCTCTTCTGTACAGCCCAATCCTGGTGTGCACATTGCACTGGGAAAAGTTGAAGGGAAATAATCAGGGTATGTGAGAAGCAATGGAAAGCTCCTGGATGTGGCAGGACCCACAGGAGCCTGGGTATCTGGTCGCAGTGACTCTGTTATTGCTTGGTGCATGATGTGGTGGTCTAGCTCTAATGACATGCTAAGAATTACAGTGTGCAATGACCTTATTTACAGATAATTACATACATTGTTTACAGATCAAAGCAAGAGAAATCCAAATGCTTTAACTGGCCTTGAAAGGAATCCTGGCCTTGGCCATGGTCAGCTTATCTACAGGCTGATAGGCAGAGTGGAGACATACAGACACTTGGTCTTTGCTCTGTCCAACCACAAACCACCCTGGCAGAGGAGGGTAATGGGGCTGCCGGTCCCAGCCATAGAAGGAGAAAATGGCAGGCATTCAGTACCTCCAAATCAATTTCCAGTCTTCCTTTACTGCAAGACCCAGTTCAGTAATCTGAGAGGAAATCTGGCATCACCATTGGCAGAGTGTGTATGGGCAGTTAGAGCTAAAGCATGCAGGATATTATTGGTCACTGTATCACTATTACCACATAGTGGTTTAGAACTGAAAATCCCTAAATTCCCTGTGGCTTATCTTCCAGGAGACCACACTACACTCAGTGTATTGGGACAGGCAGACATGTTTCAGTTACTACTGTTACTATGTATGTTGGAGTAGATAAGACTAAGAAATGTGTTTTATGTTTGGGAAGGCTGTGGACAGAGTGTCAGGGTCCATAAACTTGATGGTTATATACTGCTGTTCTAATGCTGCTGAGGGCAAGGGACTGAGCCAAGGATGGATGCACTGCACCCCGTTCCATAACTGATGCAGTTCTTTTCAAATATGATCTTTCTGGCTTTGTGCAGGCAGGCTGAGCTTATTTCCTCATGCCCTCCGTTCATTTGCATACCTCCTGCACAGAATACTGGTTCCTCCCAAATGGAAATGTCCTATAAAATCAGGTATTACCCAAACTGCACTCCTACTGCATAATCCTACTGCACTCCTGCTACGTAATCCTGCCAGAGCTAGAGAAATGGCACCATTTGAACAGAAGCTACTGCCTCTGGTGTTTCTACACCACTTCACCTCCTGAATTACATCATTTGCACCGAGCAAGCTGCTTACGTCAAAACTTTCAAACCAGAATTCTGTGGATAAGCCATCTAAGCATAGCTACGGGAAAAAAAATCAGTAATAGCTTTCTCTTGTAGCCTCCAACTGGCTCTGGACATTTGAATCTAGATATACCAATTTAGACACAAAAATTTAAAATCTTTGGCCTCCATCTCTGTTTCCCAGTCTTTAGCGTGGAGTTAAAACATTTTTTGTCAAACTTCGGGGATGTTTTAAAGGATTAACTAGATTTAATATGATACTTTGAAAACACATAGACTAAGTGCTGAGTATTGTTGTGAGGAAGACAATACCTCTTATGAACTGCATTTGCCCAGGCTGGGGCCTCTTGTTTGCAGAAGTAAAGCCGTGTTGTTATTTGGCTGTGCACATACCCATTTTGGGGGGACAATAGTGACATTTCAATTGAACAAAATGTTTGGTTTAGAGCTGCCTTGGATTTCAAGTGAAACTGCAGCTTGCACTTTGAATCCATGACAAAAGCTATGCAAAGCCCATTTCCTCTTGATTAGAGAGACAGAGAGGTTGGTGTTAAAAAAAAAAAAATCAGGAAACCTTGGGAAAGTGTCTGAAAGGGACTTTGGAGCCTGCTATTAGAGACACGTCCGGCAACTCCCAAAACTCACTTCCAGTTCTTTTTTCAGTTTAGTTTCTTGGCTTGCCACACAGATCAGTAAGTGTTAAAGACTGTGTGACTGCTGATTTACTAAAAGCCCATTTATTCACTACCAGTGTGGAAATAATTACTTGCATTATATTGGCTATTCTATATAAATATATTGCCACCAGTGAATGATGGACCCCTCCAGTTTTATTCCAGTGCTGGCATAGGCATCTGTGTCAGACCTTACCTGTGTAGCAGCTTTTGCTGAATAACATACAGAAGGAAGTCTCAAAACCTGTAATAAACCAGTACCTTCCTACTAATACAAAAAAGTAAAGATTTTATGATAGCAGGAATAAGAGTAATAAAGTAGGAACTTCTAAATTATGATCACTTCTGAGAAGCAGTAACATCATTTTCCTCCACACATTATCTTATGCTATCTGGAAGAGACAAACAGGCATTTATTTCCAAAAGTCTTTGTTTCACTTGTGGTAGGTTCCACTTTTTTTCCCGAATTTGATGTTTGCAGTGTTGATTATGTTGGGGTTTTTTTCCTTTTACTTTTTACATTTGCTTAAATAACTTCCATCTAAATATCCAAATTATATCTTCCCTGCAAGTTCTGCTCATGGATGTTTTCAAAAATCCTTGTTCTAACGTGAGCTCCACTTTTCAAGAAAAAGCAGGTTACCCTGAACGTTTTAATTTTCAGAGAGTGTTTTGAAGTAATCCAAACATCCCAATAAGCCTTCAGATTTGCACTTCTCCAGTGCTAGAAAAGTATTGGTGTGGTTTATGCCGTTAAGTCCAAAAAGCATGATCACCTAAAGAAGAAATCACACTGTAAAACACTCACCTTAAATGCTTACAAGACATCTATGTCATTTTAGTCCCAGTTTAGGTCTAAGAAGCACACCTTGTGTTTCCCATCAATGGTATGATTATTCCTGTGCTAGCTCTTTGGGGCTTGGTTCCTCCTTCTGTCTGAAGTATGTAAAACATCTCTTCCAAGGGAGATCTTCTGTGATGGGCTTGAGAATGGCATAATAACCAACACAGATTTATATTGTCACTTAAGGCAATGATCATAAAGTTATTAATTATCCTCAGCTTTGCAAAGTACAGCACAACACTTTCAGTGCCATGTCCCTAGGACCAGGCATGGAGCTCCAATGGGACAGATGAAGTTTTCTGTAGGTGCAGGTAACACCCTTGAGTGCTCAGACTTTTGATTTCAGAACAGAAGAAGGAGAGCTAGTTTTTCACATATTTGTATCTTGTTTTACAGGCTGGTGCCCAGAAAAGTTCTAGAGCAGCAGCCCCCCTAAAAGGCAGACTAATGTTTGTAAACCCAGAGCCTTTTTCTCACTCAAAGAGGGCAAAAGTGATACAGAGATGGTGTTGAATTTGCTTGAGGTACTGCTTTTAGAAGTTAAATCCTCCATGCATAATGCAACACAGAAGTATGCAGAAAAATGCCATTCCCAATGAAGAAAGTAAATGTCCATTTCCTTCTCTTTTGTGCACCCCCAAATTCACTCCATGGCTGCTATTGTGTATTTGAATATCTGAAGGTGCAAAATGCTTCTGCCCACACTTCTTCTCTGTCACCCCACATACACACTTATATGCGAGTTTTCAGAGGCTGATAGTTAAACAAGAAGGAAACGGGCATGCATAACAGAAATGGAAAACTCTCATTTTGGCTGTACCAATCTCGGAGTTGCACACAGCTTTATTGGTGCAGTCTGGAAACAGGGAGACTTTCTTGCTTTCCATGGTGTGTGTAATTTTAGCTTGGGAGTTTTTCAGGGGATGTGGGAAGGAATTGTTTCGAGGACATGAGTTGAAACAGAAAACAGAGATGGCTTGGCCACTCACAGACAGACTCTGCTGCTGCAGGTAGGAGCTCAGTGTTGGGCTCTGCTGGGCTCTCCTGGACACAAGGCCTCTGGTTGCAGTGCCACATGACCAGGGAGAGAATGGAGGCCTTGGTGGTCTATGGTTAACCCTTAAAAACATCAGAGTTTGGGATGCGGGAGCTGGAGTGGTGGGTTTGTCATAGCTGAGGCCAAGAGGAGGTGGGATGGCTGTGAAGGGTGGCAGGTGTGAGGAGAGCAGGTATGCAAGGTAAGGTGGCCATGGAGTAAAGCAAGTGAAAGGCGAGGTGGCCAAGAGGAGTTGCAGGCAGGAGGAGAAGGAGCCACACGAGGCAAGGCAGCCGTGAGGTGAGGCAGGCAAGAGGCAAGGTGGGAATAAGGCAAGACCAGCATGAGACAAGGCAGCTGGGAGGTGGGGCAGAGGCAAGAAGACATTGTGAGTCGATGCAACCACGAGACAAGGCAAGGCAGCGCCAAGTGAGGTGAGACAATAGTGCCGCGCCCCAACAGCGGCACCGCTGAGGGGCCCCGTGCGCCGGGAGGAACGCTTGGGAAGACAAGACCCAGGGGAAAACCGACATGAGGAGGAAACGGCGAGGAAGGAAGGGAGGTGGGGTGGGAGAGGAGCAGGGAGGAACGTGGGATCCTTAAGGAGAGAGGGGCGGCACCCCGGGGCCGGTTGCCTGCCCGGTGGGCGGCAGGTCCCGAATCGCCGGGCTTCGCCCCCCGCAGCGAGACGCGAGGAAATCGCCTCTTGATTGCGGAAGTCGGCGGGAAGGGCTTCGGGAGAGTCAGCCCGGGTCAGAATGGCAGCGTGGGAAGCGGCGGCCGCCTCCCCCGCCTCCTCCGCTCCTCCTCAGCCGCGGGCGGGCAGCCCCCCCACCCCACGCCGGTGTCAGGGAGGTGGCTCGGCGGCCGGGGCAGCCCCGAGCGCATGCAGCAGGCGGGCGGCCCGGCACAGGGCTCGGAGCCCGGCGGGGAGCGGGGGCCCCCGGGGCCCGCCGCCGTCACTTCGCTTCTTCGGATCCCCCTACCCCAACCCCGCCGTCCCTTCCCCTTGTCTCCTCCCCGCGAGGGTTTTTGGGGTTAAAAACTGTCGGCGATGCTGAGCTATGGAGCGGGATTCGCCCTGTGGACGGCGCTGGCCCTGACCAAGGTGAGCGGCCGGGAGGAGGCGGGCGGTGCAGGGTCGCCCCTCGCAGGTCGCAGGCGAGCCTGGGGGACACGGGCAGGTTCGCTCCGCAGCGGCACAGCGCGGGGATGGGGCCGGGGGCTGATCCCGGGGCACCGGCGGGTCTCTCAGAGCTCTCCCCGCTCTCCGCAGGCCGCGCCGGGGCAGGCGGCGGGATGCAGCGCCAACCTGACGGAGCGGAGCGTCGCCGGGCAGAGCGTTCGGCTGCGCTGGGGCGCCGAGGGCCGCGCCTGCAACTTCAGCCTGAGCGGGCGCTCCGAGGACGGGGAGGCGGCCGGCTGCCAGCCTTCCCCCCAGGGGAACGGCACCTACGGCTGCACCCTGCGGGGCCTGGAGGCCGGCACCTGGTACCACCTGCGCATCGAGCCGCTCGCCGGCGGGGAGCCTCTCAACATCTCCGTGCAGACAGGTAAGGGCGCGGGCACGGCAGGTGCGCGGGGAGGGATGCCGGGCTTTTCCTTTCTCTCCCCTTGCTTCGGCCGGCTCCAAGAGGAGGAGGGCGATACCTTTACAGTGGACAGTGTTTGCTGAACTAGCAGCCCTGCACTTGAGTTCTCTTTAGCCCGCTGCCAGAAGTAACTACTACCGTCAGTTAACCCAGCAGACTTGAAAGAAGAAGGTGCTTTGAGGACATTAGGTCAGAAAAATGTTTTATGTAGTAGTAGCCCATAATATCTTTTGTGCTCATACAAGCATATTGTTGTCATAGTTCCTCAACTGACAGTTTATTTACTGTGTTTAAAATACAGTCTATTTCATAACAGGTAAATTTTCTTCAAGGGTAACTTACTGTTTCAGCCCATTTCAGCCCATTTATTCTGCCTAACCAGAGTCTAAAAGTCAGAAAGTAAAGCTGAAACTTCCTTCTTATATGTTTTCCTTGGATATCACCAGTGAGGTGTTATGATACACGGTTGTGTGCAGAGCACTTACAGTGTCACATCCATGACTGGCTCTACAAATGGTCCAGCAGCCTGACAGAGGACTGCCAAGGAAAGCCCTCTTTCTGCATTCGTGCTTGTGTGGGCATGTGAACAATTCAGCTGTGAAGCAATGGACGACATCGAAGAACAGACAACAGCTGCAGTGACACAACTGGCCTCTTTCTGCCTGTATTTGTGCTTTTTTGAAGATGATAAAATAGAATATTATTCAACCTCTTAAAGGTAGTAGTTCAAGACCCAAACCAAAGATGTCTTAAATAAGGTCCATCATTAAATGCCTTTCTGATTTGCTCCTAAGGTATTAGTTTTGGAGAGGTATTTAATGTTAGTATTGAAGATTACAGCAGCCAAATACTTCACAATTACCTGTTCAGAGTTGTCACTTTCCGTCAGAACCTTTTTCCTGCGTTAACCAGACAAATGCACTAAATACTCTCCATTATTTGCTGTGGTAGCTCAAGTTAAAAAAATCCATTGACAAGTCTGCTGGTGTGATAGCTATACATGAAGCACAAGTCATGTCAGTTGGTAAAAATGAGTAATAGTTTCTATGCAGACAGTGATTTAAATTTGTCGTGCATCATGCTGATTGTTTTTAATATTGATATTGATGACATGTAGTGTGAAAATTGAAAGAATAGATCGGCCATTGTCAGAGAGACAGGTATAAATCACCGTCATTTCTGTATAGTAAAGTTCTATTATTGAACACTTGCATAGAAGTAGAGAAGATACCACTTTAGAGCACATTTTGATTAATGCATAACCATTAACGCAGAAGCTTGTACATGCCATTTATGACTTTTTTATCACTAAATAGATTTTTCAAGGCTGTAAGATGAAAGTGATTGGAAGCAGCTGATCATTAGAGTCATGTTATGTAGCTGACATCAAAGTGAAAAGTCTGATTAAAGTTTAAGTTGAAATACTGAAAATTGGTATACCACAGTTGAACTGAGGTTTACATTTGGATTTTGGATAGCAGAGATCAGTCAAAAACATGAAATAAGAATAGAGGAACCATGAATGTTTCCTGCAGAGAGCTACTCAGATTGCTCTGTGGTTCCTTGCTTTCCTTGAGCTGAGTTGCTTGATGGTGTTCAAAACACACAATTAGCTCCAAAATTTGTCATTTTTGTTTCTAAAGAATGTACAGGATTTATTATGCTTGTGAGCAACCCATGTTGTATTGTCCATACTAAGCTTTTCAATGCAGGATGAGGGAGGATTATTCCTCTTATGTTTCCACCAGGGGCAGCATTTTAAACCAGTTTCATGGAAGCTCTCTTTCACCTGTTCCTTTGTAATTTGATGACAGTAGTTTTAGTTGACTCTCTACTGAGCCGGAGTGTCCATAGGCATCCGTTGCTGGAAATTGTCCTGTGAATATGGAGGTATAAGCAGTCTTTTCAGCCATATAGTAAACAAAATTTCCACCTATTTCAACGGTAGTGGAACTGAGCTGTTGTGGGCCATCTGAAACCACAATGTCTGACCTTAGTACTCAGTGAGGTTCCCTTCCTGAGCTCTTGCTCTAAGGAAGATGGGCTAAGCTGTCTGTTGAAAGTACTCAACTTTCTACACTGGCTATTGAAGGAGGCTAGGTTAGACTAGAAAGCTGAAGTGTAGTTGGTTGAAGTGAACAGAATCCTATCTCATGTGTTTCATTTTTGCAAAATGAGGTTTGAACATCTGTATCATCTTGATACAAAATATATACGTGAGAAAGTGCGAGAAAATTGCAGGTTTGTTTATATACCTAGTTCAGAAACTAGCTTTTTGCTCATATTCAATCCTGTTAAAAATTTCACATGCCAGTTCTGAGTTAAGTTTTCATCAGGTTTCTTACACAAAGTACTTGAGTAGCTAAGCACATAAAATCCAAAATATTTGGTTAAATTTTGAGTGTAATCTTTTCTGACTAGGGACTCGTGGTGACAGCAATGAATAATGCATTCCATAGTTGCAGTGGTAATGCAAAAGCTTGGAGAGGACCAAACTGGCCTTTTGAGTATATAATGTCACATTAAAATCATAATCTATGTTGTGTGCAAGTTTGATATTCTGATAGAATAATTGTGCCGCCTGCAAAGATTCCATAAACTCTCAAGTAACACCAGATTCACCCTTGTGAATCTTTGCGGAGAGAAGCAGCTTCTATTTCACTTGTGGATACACAGATTTGAAGTCTAATAATGTGTGAAATAGTGGTACAATAATCCACACTAGTCCTCTAAAGTGACTGTCTTTACTCAAGAAATTTTGATCTGTGGGTTGTCAATTTAAAACAGCAGGTATTTAATCCTGTAGAGCAGATCTAAAATAGGTCATCCAAAGTGATGGAAAATACAGTCACATATGCACTTTATAAGCCATGTGTATATAGACATGCAAACACACACAGTGGGGACATTTGTGCTATTTTGGTAGAATAGGAAAGAAAGAAAAAACTGATAACTCCCTTTATCAGCTCTAAATTTTCCACTGCAAAATTGAGATTACAGATGTTAGAAGGCACAAGTCTGCATATTTGCTTCATAATAATATTTACAATTTGTTGGGCTTTTTTAGTATATATATGTACATGAAACAGCACACAAAACCATACAACTAGTCTGCATGCTGCTGACGTTTTAAAGCTGGGATACACACCTTCCAGTCTTTTCATGTTATATTTTTTGTTGTTCTCAGTAAAACTATTTCTATGATTGAGAACTGATGTGTGGCAGAAGATGGTAGGGTTTTGTCTTTCCTGATTTCAGGTAAAATATATTTTAAGTTCTCAAATCTCCACATGTCTGTGTACCAGTATAACTGTATTTTAGTGAATGACTAGGTCTAGTTAAAAACGGTAGTATTAAAATTACAGTTAAATTTATAAATTTCAATTCTGAATTGAAATTCAGAATTGAAATACTGGTCTAGAGAGCCATGAAAAACAATTTGGCAATTCCCCCACTTTCAACTTTGTCTTCTAAAATAGACTTATAAATGCCACTTTCAAAATTGTTTTCTACAAAAATATTGCAGTGTTATATTATGTTACTGCTTAATCCAAGCCTCCTGTACAGAGATAACTAACAGGTAAATAATTTTTTTGTTAGAAAATCCATTAAATATTCGAATGAAAAGAAGATAGAATTTTATCTTTGAAGACACAGACTGTTAAGAGTGCTTTTTCATTGTGATATGTAACTCTCTAAATGCCAGAAGCATGCCTTGGCCGTATGTTCAATCCTGTAAATTTCGAATTATTTGGGACAAATTTGATTTATTAGCCATCTGTAGGAGCAACATGTGACATGGCTCTAACTATAGGCTGTATAATCTTATCATCTGTAGTCATGTAATGATTATGATCATCATTTCAAAGGCAGAGTCCAAGAAGAAAATAAATAGCCATGTTTTAAAGATTTTCTAAGTTGCTTATAATCCCAAAGAAATAGGTATTTGTACTTAATAAAGACAACGAAATCAACCCTCTTTACTTAATCTTCAGAAAAGTCCTTATAAGTAGGTTACTGTTTTATGAAGAGGGAAAACTAGAAAAACGATGGATAATATTGTAGAAAGATGACTGAGACTGGCAGGAATTCCCCGTTACTAAGTCCTGGGCTCAAATCTCCCAGTTTTTTTTTTTCTCCTGCATAAGGCAGGTGTGTTTCTGTGCTTATAGGCTGTCACTGGAGTTTGACATAGCCATATCTATAATTTGGATCTGCAGCAGCTGTGCACCCAAACCATATCCTCTTCCCAAAAAGTGAAAATGGAGTTGCAATATAATTCAAAGACCATTAAGTCTTCTGCAAGATGCCTTTGTAGACCAGGGGATATTAATTCATATAGTGTCAAATGGTATAAAAATATCTTAATGAAAATATTTTATTTCTGTGATCTATCAGTGTTGTATCGTTGCCAACAGAGACTTGTATAACAATGTAAATGGTTTTTTAAGTGTTTGTTTCCATCCAGGGCTCTTTCAGCCCAGGCACTTCCCAGTCTCATTGTTCCTTTGTTCTAGCGGATGTACAAAGCACTGAGTGTTTTGTTTTCTGGACCAGATAGATTAGATAAAGTCTGAATTTCTGAACTTCACCTTCTAGGCACGCAACTTTCTTCTTTGCTCATGCACTTTAGAAGACAGATTACCCAGGACGTATAAATGCTTCTAAAAATGCAGATATCTTCTTTTGCCAAATTTGGCAAATAGTACAGATGACAATGGTGATTACTTTTACAGGACTAAAGAACAGTCAACGTTATCCTAACTTAGTCAGAAAGAGGGTTAAACTTCTTGACAGTTATCATGACTGTTCTCTCAATGTCAGTCAAATTAAAACTTTTTCATCTGGCTGTGCATCTGACCATATATAGTGCTGGAATTTATTTCTGACTTCCAAAGTCTGACCTTTCAGATTAGAACAATCGCCTTCAAGGAACAAGATTATACCCCCACTATTCCCTTTTGCCAACATAATAGTCTTTAGCGACTTAGTATATATTATAGGTGGAGCTGGTAGTGCAGCCTATTGTTAAGATTTCCTGACACTTTTCATTAAAACCTCCTGTTTCAATTGCTGTAACTGGGTGAAGTTTTAACTATTTGGCCTGTAGTTTGATGCGCTTGGTCTTTGAGTTGATTTTTAATTCTTTTTTTCTTTTTCAGATTTTAGCAGACTTAGTTTGGCCTTTAAGAAAACGTTCAAGAAAAGATAGTTAATTTTATTGATTGATTTTGTTAATCAATTTGTTTGAATTTCATCTTTTTCTAACTAACTAACATCTCTGTGGTCCAAAGCAAGAATTTGAATTTAAGCAGAGACATGTGTTCAAAGGGACACAGTATTTTTCAGAGTCCCAGAAAGGTTGAGGTTGGAGGGGACCTCTGCAGGTCATACGGTCCAAGAGCCCTGCTCAAGCAGGACCACCTGGATCTGGTTGCCCAGGACCATGCCCAGTTAGTTTTTGAATGTTTCCAAGGAAGGAGCTGCCTCCTTGAATTCCTAATATACTTGATTGACAAAATATACCACCAAAACCTGGACTACTCTGTTCTCAGCAGAGCTCTGTTGGAAGTGATTAAACCTTCTACACCACCCAGACTTTGAAGAAAAAGCAGCTTAAAGGCTCCTAGGCCCTCCTACCTATGTATTTATAGGGGAGGGGTAGGTTCAACTTCACCCTTTCAGCCTTTACATTGCATTTTTTAGTTGTGTGATCTGACACTTTTTCATCTCCTTTGTTCAGGGAACCAAGCAGCAATGACTGCATTGGAAAAATTGTCTTTTTCTTCTGTGTTTGAGGTGCTGTTCATAGAGAGACCACAGTTCTCAGCCTGGATGCACCTTACACTTCTGGTCTGATGCTAGGAAAGAGTAGCACAGAGTGTACTCGTGTGGTAGGCAAATTTATTCCTAAATTATTGGGAAGCTTTAACGTCCCAACTTGTGAAGGCTTGATTTCGCTGCTTTGGGTTGTTTCACGATACCTTCTCAATAAGAATTTGCTTAACCTTATTGGAAGACATAAATGTCAATACCTTAGTACATCAACATGTAATACATTTGTGTGGTTTGCATGAAATCTTGTGAGTGATGAAATACACCTGGAGAAAAAAAGCAACCAGATTCTTTTGGTTTAGTCAGTTTGCCTTCCCTTTAGACGGGATCTTATTTCACAGGTGATTTTACTGGAGATCCTCTTAATAAACAACATAATGAATGTTGAGAGTTTCAGAGAAGTAATTCCAATATTAGTTCCTGAAGGTTTATCCGATGTACTGTTCAGGGGTTTTTAAATTTATATGAACAGTACTGCAACAGAGCAGAAGCATATTCTATCAGAATCTGTTTCAAGTCATTGAAGCTAATACTAAAAACAAAATATTGTTTCCCTTAAAACTGTATAAATGCTCATGCCCATTAGTAATAAAGTGTAGGGTGAGTGCTAGGAAGTGAAAGCTGTTGCTGCCATCTATAAAGCTACATTACACTGAGTAAAATTTGCTGGGTTTCCATGTTTGCTGTTTCTTATTAAAGTTGTTACAGCTTTACTATCAGCAGATTTCCAGGATTGCAATATACATCCACAGTGGAAGTGTTTTGCTATGTGCATGTCTGTGTGAGTGAGCATGTACAAATATATTAAAGTAATACTTCTGAATTCTGCAGGGCTCTCTCGTAGACTGGCTTCAGTGTATGGTGTCTTTAAATAGAAAGAAAAAGCTTTTTGAAAGTATTGGCTGCATGATGATGGTAAAGGGAGAGTTTCAGAAGAATTTTTGTGCTGCTGCGTAAAATTTCAGGCAATCCCAAATCAAGAAATGGTTTATCTTCTCTGTTTTGTTTTTTTTTCCTAACTGCAGATCCCTTGCCACCATCTCGTTTGGAAATTAATAAGGAGAAAACTACACTCACAAGCTTGCAGGTTCAATGGGATCCTTCATCAGGAAAGGTGGACATGTATAACCTAGTATTATTTGATCATAATAATAAAAAGATACAAGAAGTCTCTGTACAAGGAAGGATTTCAAAACCAGAAAATACATTTTCCAGTCTCATTCCTGGGAATAAATACAACATTGTCCTCAGTGCAGTTGCTGGAAATAAGACTACCCCTGAACTTCACATAAGTGGATCTACTGGTAGGACTTCTTTTCCTGTAGTTACAGTATTCTTCAGATGTGCGTTTTGAAACTAGCAAATAGATATAATTCTTCTACCTGGCAATATATGTATATATATTTATGTAAGTATCTATTGATTATAAGTAGAAATGAAATATGAATCTCTGACTGACACAAAAACTTGTTTGGTAAGAATGGGGTCTCATTGTTATTGTGTATTTGGCATTGGGTTTTCAGTAACCGTAAAGAAACCCAACATATTCCAAGAGTAAATCTATTCAAAATTGCTGAAATCATGGAGATAACCATTAGGCCTTAAGCATGTGTTCTTTTTATATCAACAGTTCCATCTCCTGTGAAAAATATTCAGGTCAGCATCAAGACAGACACTATCCACATTTCGTGGTCTCCTGGCTCTGGGCATGTGGATCGTTACAGGCTGCTGTTACTGGATAATCATGTACCAGTTCATGAGATTCACCAGGAAGGTTCTCTGACCACCTACACTTTTTCAGGACTTACAGCAGGCCACCTGTATAACCTCTCTATCATAACTCAGGCTTCAGGATTGGAGAGCAGCAGTTTTCAAACAGTCAGGACAGGTATGATTTCAGAATTCATCACAACAGAACAAGAACCTAAGGCCATAACCTAATAGCATTATAGGACATATTTCAGAATAATAAGTGATTCATAGTCCAAGTTAGAGACACCATAAACTTATTTAATTCCATAAGTTACCACTGCAACAAAGTTATGGGCTAAAAGGAAAGTGGAAAAAGTCAGAAAGGGAAGTGGGAAAAAAATTTAAAGCAGGTTAAGAACTTTAAATGTTGGTGGTTAGGGTTATTTGGAGTTTTTGTTTGCCTAGTTGGTTGCTTTGATATGGGTTTTTGTGGATTGTTGGGATTTTTTCCTTTTCACAAAAAAATATTGATTGACAGAACTAGAGTTTTAGAAATTACATTTTTTTCAGGAATATTTTTCAGGATGGATTTCTGTGGTCACACAGATAAAGATAAGATAACATCCTGCCAGAGTCCAATGGTTAAAACACTTACATAGGCAGAAAAGGGTCATGCCTTCGCTCTCTTTAATTTCTGGGAAGAGTAAGATGCAATTTCTTCTACAGAAATCTTATCATGTAAACAGTTTAATATTAAGTGAAAATATTGTCATGTCTAGGATGCACAGATGACTGCTATTGACACCTGGGCTGTTCTGGGCATTTTACTAATTTAATTTTATTTCTTCAGAAATTTTTATTTCTTTCTGTTGTGGGGTGCAAAGATTTTAAATCTCACAGGTATTCTTAGAGTGTAAAAGCATTCCATATGGCTTGCAGCATGGTCCTCCATTTCAGTACCTCCTGCGCCTCAGGCCTGTGAAATTAAGATATTGGAGCTGGCTATGCTTTTCTTTTGGTGGAGTGTTCGAGTAAAGGAATCTTACTCAAATCCCTTCTACATTGCTGTAAATCAGGCATAGCTGCAGTAATGCTGTAATGCTTACCAAAATGTAGCAGGCATCTCTTGTCCTTAGGAGCACGTGCATGATCTGGTTTATGGTCAAAATGATGGATGTGCGTGCAGACATGGCTAAAAGATTTTCTGTTCCATGAAAAAAGAGTGGGCATCATAAGACATGTCATTCTCAGAAGTGCAATGTCTTACACAGGGCAGGATTCAGTTTCACTGTGACCAGACTTTGCCCTTTCACTGTTCAGGCAAAATCATTCATACTCCATCTCATATAACTATTCAAAATCAAAAGTTTACTGTGGGAGTTTGGGAGGCAGCAGGTCTTATATGTTTTGTGGTAGATATACTTTATTCTCTTTCTTATTTTCTTTTTTTAGCCCCAGCCGAAGTCTTAGATTTGATGGTGACTAATGATGGCAGCTTAGATGCTTTAAAAGTTAAGTGGAGAAGACCTTTGGGAAACCTCAATTTCTATAATATCACTTTGTCTCATCTTGGATCAGTTAAAGAAGTCAAAACTGTGCAGCCACCAGTCACGGAGGCTCAGTTTGACAAGCTAACTCCAGGACGTCTTTATCAGGTTACTGCCCGCACAATCAGTGGTGAACTGTTCACTGATCGGACAGCAACTGGCAGGACATGTAAGTCTTCTGCTTCAGTAAGAACGTTGTAACTAATGCTATTTTTGCCTACGCTGGCCTTGTAGCAAATCACTGTAAGAGACAAAATGGTTTGGATTCCAGGCAAAATAAGATTAAGAGCGCAGTACTGTTTCAGGAGTACCCCTGCTGACTCTCTGGCAAAAATTAATCTGTCAGCCAAAAGCAGCTCCAGCATATCTTGGGAGCAGGCAACAGAAGTGCATTTTGGTTGGACTGTATAGTTGAGTGAGTCTGTTACAGAACTGTTGCATACTACTGCACTTTCATTCAGGTTAACCTTGTTATCTTGAATTCAGCTCAACATACTAGATAAAATGAGTTACGTTATGGGGAAGTGTGCATGTAGTCAAATTATTAACAGTTTTTAAAATAATTTTGCAAGGTCTAGTCTTATTCCTCCTTCCAGACACAAATCTACAAACGGGAAAAGATTAGGTCTCAACTTTCTTTACTATTGACAGCATGGATTAACAAAGGCGTGTGGCAGCCTTGATGGAGCTGAGTTAGGAGTTCTTTGTCTTTTCTCAGATGTAATAATTTTCTTTCAGGTAACTCTTGTATGAGTTCTGAACCTGAAAAATCCTGCATAATTCTCCCATAGCATTACTGGCCCTAGAGGTGTGTCATCTTCTCCATAGCAGCCTAGCCCGACCAGAAGTTAGATGGTAAAAGATGTCTAACTTGGTGAAGAATGCATACATAAATTTTTAGTAGACTCAAAGCCAAAAGGTAGAAAATGTGGGTGTAAGAGAGCAGAGTATTTATTTTAGAAAATATTTATTGTCCACAACTAAACATCTCATGTGAAAGGCATATCCTTGACACACCCAGCTGATACCCCATTCTCAGTGCAGGCTGGAAGAGCCCTGTAAAAGTCTTTCATGTCCAGTAAGTACAAAGCTGGACCAGTTTATATGCATGTCTCTTTTTGTTTGTTTAGCCTATCACTGAAGTCCTTTAAAATTACCATTTCAGTCTAAAGGGAAAACTTCAGGCCCTCACTCAATACCACTGATCCCCAGCTTTGTAACATAGATCCAGTGCTTTCAAAGTTAGGGATTAGAAGTCTTATTTCCAAGGATGCTGATCATATACAATTCCTTCCTTTACCATAGACATCAAGAGCTTTGAAAATGGTCACTTCAGCAGAAGCTCTGTGGCGTAGATACGTTTGTAAATCCAGACTGTCAGGTCCGCAGATGCTGAAGGGATTAGGCCTTTAGGGTCCCTCTGTAACTCACAGAGAGAGACAGGTGTTCAAGGACATAATACACATTGCTGTGTATTGAGAGGGTGCTTACAGCAGCAGAACCTGCCAAGGAATGTTGTGGTAAGAAATATGGACATCTCAGAGACTGAAACTTTATGCCCTACAGGTGTAATGATGTCCAGCCAGCCTGACAAGGCTGAACTTTATCTGTTATGATGTAAGTTCAGTTATGCTTCCTAACAATACACTGTGTGCTTATATCCACTCACTCAGAAATTGAAACACATTTCCCATATTCACTGGCATATGGGAGTTGTAGGTTTGATATCCTGCTATGCCCATGGGAAGTGAAACTGGTGAGTATTTTGTGATGCTGGTAGAGAGGTTTTAATTCTGTGCTAGATACTGAACAATTAAATATTAACTAAGCTAGATAAAACATGAGAACATGATTCTACCCTTGTAGTTTACAGTTAATACTTGCAAGTGGTCTCAGGGCTCCAATGCTCATCTCTGAGTATCTTAAAACTAAGCTACAGGTATCCTGTCCTAAGGGTCTGCATTTGTCTTCTAGTCTCTGCTTGGTCTGGCTAATATTTAATTATTCCATGAAAATCAGAAAAGCTTCAGTGGTCCAATGTGACCTGCAGGAGTGTAGGGTGAGAAGGTTAAGCATGTAAATTCAGGACCCTTGGAGTACAGGACAGGATGGAGTGGATGCTTTAATGGACCTCTGTCTTAACCTCAGTGCCTTATACAGCTGGGAGGAATTAGGGCATACAAGGTGGAAGAAGCAGTCTTTGTGGGAGAAGTCATTAGACTTTGCTTTTCTGCTGCTGATACCAGTATTTGGCTGATAGAGATTGAAGTTTACAGCCTTAGCAGTGAAAAATGGATTGGCAGTTTCTAAGTGAACTTGAGTGCAGGAAACAGCAGGGAACCTGACTGAAAACTGCAAAATGCATCCAAGAAGCGTACAGGAGATTTTGCCAGCCCTAAGAGGGGTTCCCCATTTCTGATGTCAGAAACCAGCAGGGGAAAAGTGAGTGGTTTGTGTGGGGAAGAGTAAAACTTGTCTTTAAAATGAAAGCCAACCTTTGCAACAAGGTAACTCACATTGCTCTAGCTGGTCCAAGCACTTGTACAATAGTTATGCTGTGAGACAGGTTTTGCCAGTACAGTTATGTCTCATCAGAATTGCTTTTTCGCTCTCTGTTTCTCCAGTTCCACAGAAAGTTTCGGAGCTGCAGGCAGGTGCTAGCGGCTGGCCACGGTCTCTGCGAGTGACCTGGGTGCCCCCCGCAGGAGACTGGGAGAGGTACCACCTGCTCCTGTGGAACCGCTCAGCCCTGGTGCTCAACACCACCCTCGAGAAGGACACCACCGAGTACCTCATCCATGATGTGGGCCTCATCCCAGGGAGGGAGTATGGCGTGGAAGTCATTGTGGAGAGTGGCAATTTGCAGAGCAAGACAAGTTGCATGGGGAGAACAGGTCAGCATGCTCATCCAAGCACTGTAAGAGTGCAGAGTGTTCAGCTGGGCTCTGTGAACAATGAAAGAGTACTTGGGAATCCACAAATTGATTTCGCTATTAATACGATAAAAAGGAGCTCCCTTGTAAACCACAGAAATATTTTTAGCAGTTCTGTGAAAATTTTCGGGATTACTTTTGTAGTAAATGTTTTGTTAGTGAAAGTTTGGGGAACTGTATCATGATTCTGTCATGTCTGAGGTGTTACATTACGTGTTCATTTCACTGCTATATTTTGTAGCTGATTGTAGGGCACCCTATAAAGGTCTTAAAGAAAGCAATGTAGGCCTTCCTGTATTGTTCATCAGTGTGTTTCCTTGCTGGTCTGTGTAAAGAATATTAACTGTGTTAACCAAAGCTGGCTAAAGTGTATGTTAGTATGGCTGTTCTGTAACATCCCAGTTCTTGTTCTTGCATTCCATAAAGAAAATGGGTTCGTCTGTTCAAGTCTGTGTTTCCAAATGAAATCCATATATACTGCATGGATGTGAGTGGAATTCTTTTGCAGTGTGTTAATCAAAGCAACATCTGATTTGCTTCAAATTTATAAAATAATTCCTATATAGTTGTTAGAATTTCTGCTCAGTGAATACAGAATAAGTACAATTCAGAGGAAAGGAAGACGGAGTAGGAATAACAGGCAAGGCTCAAGTCTAACCCTCATCTTAGTGAAGAATGTGAGGTAGGACAGGGCCATCCTACTTTATCCTCACCCTTCCTGGGGCCTACCTTTTCTACTGTACCCTTACCTGTCATTCCCTGAGGACTTAATTTTGTTTTATTTTGCACAACAGCAAGACCAGCAGAAGCTACAAAACTGAAGCTTTCTCTGACTTCTAGCAAACTTGATCAGAGCAAGATACATTCTCATCTTCCTTATTTTGACATATGTTGCAAGTAATTTAAGTTTATGATGTTACTTTTAATTGACTCCACTAAGTGATTAATAGTTGGACCCAATGATTTTAGAGATCTTTTCCAATCTAAGTGATCCTATGTTTAGAACAAGGTCCATTAAATAATATCCGGCAGTGGCTGTATTATGACTGTGTTTGACCCACAGTGAGGTGCATAATGTGTCTGTTATGAAGCATAGGTATTAAGCCCTGTTGTGACACAGTTTTCTCTTAGATTAACCCACAGTTTTGGAAACTGAGTTGTATTTCAATGTGACAGGGACAAAATCAGATCAGGACTACGTTAGGTGATAGATGAGATGCCTGCAGTGTATGCAGGCACACACACACACGAACACACAGAAATTCACTGATCGAATTATTTCTTTTATGCCACTGTAAGTTTCAAGTGTCTCCCAACTTGACTGAGGTGTAAACCAGTGCAAAATCAATGTCACTCTGACCCTATAATTTGCAACCTAGTTTGTTAGAACTAAATAGGTGTAGATCTGACTTCTGGTACAAATGTCTTACATCCTTGTTCAGCACCCAGAGTTCAAAAAGGAAGTTTGCTGACTTCCCTGCATTTCCATTTGCACTAAAATATATATCCTGATGTAAGTTTAAACCTAAGCATTACAGCCGTAGTGCATTGCTGAAGTCTGCTGCTGACAGTCCTTCACTGGAAGAGGGGCACAAATACCAGATTTATAAGAATCACTTCCTAGAGAAAGGTAGAGAATCTCCTCTTGATTGCAGATACTCTATTACTGTCACATTTCTGTCTTACAGAACAAATTTCTTACAGCAGCTTGAGATAGGGCATGCGTGCTCACTACACAGTCCTGTTCTCGTTGCGATATTTGTGTGCTTTTCCAGCTCCAGAGCCTGTTCTCCAGCTCCGTGTGAAGCATGCTAATGAATCTTCACTTAGCGTCATGTGGATGACCCCTGTTGCAGAATGGGACAGCTATGTGGTTTCCCTGGGAGACAATGATCTTACTATTGTAAAAAAAGGACTTGCAAAAGAAGCTAAGGAGTTCACTTTCACTGACTTGGTACCTGGAAGGAAATATACAGCTACCATCACTACCATTAGTGGGACTTTAAGCAACTGGACTTCAGTGGAAGGAAGAACAGGTATCATCTTGTCAACTGTTTTAATCTTTACTTCTCTTAACCACTAACAGTTTTTTTTGCTTTGTAGTGAACTGAGTTAACTCAATGTCTAAATCTCAAAAGTCTTGATCTTATGTTTGTTTCTTCAGTAAAAAAAGTTACATTTCTGAGTCTCTCATTTCTGACTGTCAGTTATCTTGCTGTATTTATTTAAGATTTTTGGGAAATAGATGTGTAATTCCTGGCAAAACAGCTTTCTGAAATATTATGTCACTTCTAATCAATCTACATTAGCACAAGATTCCATACAAGAAGAACAATTTTCACTGTGTATTTTCAGGAGAGTCACTTCCTTGATACAAAGCATTCATCATCCGAGAAAAAGCGAAACATCACCACACTGGAAAATGTTACTTTAGGGGGAACATTCCAAGGCTGACAGACATAAAACATATGTTACCTTGAAGATGTACTTTGAATCTTTTCGCTCTTCTGATTCCAGAATATGTATTTGTTACTGAGGATGATGACTGCGTCACAAGGAAGGTCCCATTCTCACCCCCTGCAGGGTGATAATTTTGTGCACATGTGCAAGTTTTAAACCATATGGGTTACTTTACTCTGCTTAAGCATTGGCTTAAGCATTCTCCAGTGCAGGCAAAGTTTTAAAATGTAGCTCTGGCCTTGCACAGCACAGGGAGAAACAAGCTGCTTGCGTCTGAATCTAAGCATGCCTAGGGTTGATGGTGGTCCTTACTTAAATTTTTTAACTCCTTCCAAGGCCTGAGAAGTTTAGCTTACATTTTCATTTCTCTGCTATGTTATTAGATAGCCGGCATTTCACTTCCATCTGACTTATGCCCCTTTAGGGGACCTATTTGGGCATAAAGGTCCCACTTCACTGCTATGAGTCAATGCTTGAAAACACATCAGGCACTGATAGTGTGTCAACATTACATTCAAAGTGCGTTGTAAAGAATAAACATCAATTAACTTGAACATAGGTTTTAATGAGCATTCTAAACCTCTGAATCTTCATTGCAGCAGAACAGCTTACTAGGCTTGAAGAATATTGCTGTAAATATGACAGAAATAGGTCTTACTTGCATCCCAGATTGGTCAGCTTCCAGTGAAACCTGCAGTATCACTAAAAGAGCATTTAGCACAGAAATGTGGCACTTCAGTGTCTTGTTGGAGCTAACTATGTTATGAGAGCATTATGAAACAGGAAGGATTTTTGATTTACATTTTCTTCAGCCATGTGCCTAATTTTCTAGCTTTTGTCAATGATTACTAAACCAGTACTATGTGTGCAAAAAGGTTGATATAAAACAAGAGCAGAAGAGTGCAATCACATTAGTGATTAGTTAGAGTCTTTATTTCATTTGTGCTTGGTCATGTAGACAAAAATCCCTAGAAGTAATTGTATTTCCTTGCTATAACCAAATATTGTCAAATTAAATAAAGAAAGAGGATCTGGGGTAAAATTTGTGCTACGTATTCCATTCCTTTGTTATTTCTTTATCCTTTTTGGTCTGGCTAAGTTCATGAGCTTATGCTTCGATAAATGTTATGTTTGTTTAACAATTCATCTTTTGATGCTATAAAAGTTGGTATCCTGCAGATCTTCTGACGTAAGTTAAACCATAACCATCCATCTCAGTTATCCCCAAAATTAAAGGGTCTGACACAGTATAGATGACTGTGCCTGAGGTATTCTTCAAACAAGTTTGCCATTTATTAGAAATGAAAGATTGGGAATGGGAGAGAAAAGGGAAAATGAAAGACACAGACTATATTTGAAGTAGTCACCAAAAAACCCTTAGTGATTTCCTAAACTGATGGCTTTTATTTAATGGTATTTATAAAATGCCATCTCTTCCAGTTCCCTGATCTTGAATCATTTTCATCTGACTGAGAAAAGCTGTGCTAAAGGCTGAAAGACCTTTCTGTGTCTTAGTTAGTTTCCCATAGACCACATCCCAACAGACAGGAAGCAGTCCACAGTTGAAGTATTTTTAGTCCTGTTGAGTCTGGCTGCAAATTGGAATGTTCTTTTGATGCACTTCCTCAGTGTGACTAAACTTCTGTTCTTTGGGGGATTCTTTTAAATTTTGTTTCTCCTCAGTAACATTATGACAATTTTCTTTTCAGTGCCAGCCCAAGTGACGGGTCTGACTGTGGCAAGTCAGGGATCAACCAACAGCTTGTTCACCAACTGGACAAGAGCACTGGGAGATGTAGACTCATACCAAGTGCTACTGATTCACGAGAATGTTGTCATTAAAAATGAAACTGTTCCCAGTGAAACCAACAGATACCACTTCTATCCTCTGAAACCTGGAGGTCTTTATTCAGTTGTTGTCACCACTGTCAGTGGAGGGATATCTTCAAGGCAAACAATTGCAGAGGAAAGGACAGGTAAAAAAGAAAACACTCCAGCATGCTTTTTGTTAGTTCTCCAAAGCTAAATTTACCTAAGAGAATGGTCTTGTGATTAAGCCACTGCACTGAGTATTCAGAAAAACAGGAGTTTCATCCATATAGGTCCATATGTGCACACTGTCTGTCCAGATTTGTGTAAATATAGCTTTAGAGAGCTAACTGCTCTAACTACAGTGGGAGCTCTGTACAGCAGGATCACTCTGTAACAAAGACAGAAGTATGCCCTGAGAGTAATGAACAACTGTGCTGGGCGAATCACTCCTTGGAAGGGACTTTGTTGTTCCATTGTTCCATGTGGTGGTGTAGGATGATTGCTCCTTACTTACGTGTGCCAAGAACCAGCCTAAAGGTGGTGGGATGTATATGTGTTTCAGTTTGTCACAGCCCATTCTTTTTCTTTAATCCAACATCAAAGAATGTCCACCAGGGCTAATTACTTATTATGAGGTCCTTCTGTGTTTCATAGAACAAGATGTACTGTTGCATCAAATTCTTTAAGTTTAAAGAGTTGTGAAATGTAATACCCAGTTCTTTGGATATTTAGAGGAAAAATTTGGCAACACTGCAATTTCACCCTTTATGTGAATTTGGCAAAGGCCGGGCATTCTGCAGTTTTCTGCAATGTTCTCCTTGAAAACAACTATTTTCAGGTGAAAAGACAAAAACAACCCTGAAAAAGAATTGAAGAATAATACTAAAAGGCTTAAAGTAGGTAAGTTTATTTTGTAAAATCTGGGGGGGATTTGACGCTGACAGCTGTTGGCCAGCCCCTCTGCTGAGGTAAGTCAGTTCAGTGCAGCAGAGTCCAGTGAAAATGTGAAAGTTCATTATGTCTAAGCTCTGTCCCTGTTATAACTGAGAGGTTTGTACCTGAGTGGTGATAGTTCTGGCAATGCGGAGCCTTTGAGCTTGCCTTGCTGGCTTGAAAAACAAGTGGCATTCATGTTTTGTCCACTAGGCGTCAGAGAACCCACTGGAAATGAAACATTCGGCTACGGGCCTCAGCATCTCACCAGCCTCACCACTTATTGCTGTTACTGAGGAATGGCAGTTTGAGAGGATAACTCAACTTCTGGGATTTTAGAAGTGCTGGGATCGGGCCACCAAAGACAATTTCCTTCACTCTATTTAAGAAAGCAGATGAATGTTGCTGAGAGGGAGTCAGTGCAGAACTTCTCAGGGTCCCAGACCACTTATTTTGCAGGGGATGGCATTTCAGGGATTCTCACAGTGGTAAGAATTGCCTAGTTAAAGCTTTTTTTTGTTTTTCCCTCTTTGTTTCACAGTTCCTTCCAGCGTGACTGGAGTAACAGTAAATAACTCCGGTCGCAGTGACTACCTCAGTGTTTCTTG
The DNA here is from genome assembly GCF_017639235.1 of Corvus kubaryi. NCBI lineage: Eukaryota > Metazoa > Chordata > Aves > Passeriformes > Corvidae > Corvus > Corvus kubaryi. The sequence continues at coordinate 8,570,069 of NW_024580671.1, forward strand.
GCTGCCAGCTTCTGGAGATGTAGACAGTTACTTGGTAACACTCTCTCATGATGACAAGATTGTTCAGGCTCTCACCATTTCCAAATCATTCAGTGAGTGCTCCTTCAGCAGCCTTTCTCCTGGGACGCTTTACAATGTGATGATAACCACAAAGAGTGGAAAGTATGAAAACTATTCCCTCAGCCAGGAACGAACAGGTAAAGAGAGGCTCTGAGCAGGTACAGTCACTGTAACTGTTTTGTATAGCCATTACCAATGATTTATCAATATCTGACCAAACTGGGATGGATGAGTAGGGGTTGGAGGGTCAAACTATAAAAGTAGAGCTTTATAGACTTAGTTTTATTCTTATGCCCCTGTTGCTGCTTTATGTCATGCAAAAATACTTTAGCATGGATAAAAGTCATGTCAGTCCTTATGAGTGAGCAGAAATAATGTATCCATTTTGGCTCAAATGTGTTGTCCTGCCCTTAATGCCTCTCCCTGGCCCTTCATGTATATCCTGCAGATCATCTCCTCAGAAAGTTACTCAGGCACTGAAAGAACAGAATAGGATAGGATAATTAGTAAAATGTTAGTGGGGTGTCACAATAATGAGTAACACCCATGTCAGTTGGTTTTGGTAAGACATAGACACGTCTGTGGTTTTGGTCATGCAATTTTCAAGGATATTATAACAGGAATAGAGAAATCTCAGAAAAGGATGGAAATAATGATGGAGAACCTTTTAAAACTTTCTCAAAAATTGTAAAAACTGAGACTTTACACTTCGTAAACCAGTAAACTAAAAGAAAGACTGTAATATTGTTAAAATAACAAAGAGTATCAAGTTAGTGCAATTTTAGTCTTCTCATGATCTAAGTGAAAATCCAAGGAACAGCCATGAAAGGACAAGAACCAAATTCTGGATCAGTGTTTGCTGTGGAACTCACAACTCTAACAAAAACGGAGCAAGTTCCGTAAGACCAAAAATTGGAAAGGCAAACCATTGTACTGTCATAAGATGTAAAGCAGCCTGGAAACTGCAGTTACTATTTAATTGCTTAAATCCATATTGTTGTCTTTTTGCAATTTCCTCACAAAACTCTGGTAACTACCACAAATATAGTTCTCTATCACAGCTCCTGTTACTGCAGGAAATTATTGCCTTCTGAATCTTTATGTGTTTTTTTCTTTCAGTCCCTTCAAGTGTTCAGGGCCTTACTGTCAGCAATTCAGCCAGAAGTGACTACTTGAAGGTATCCTGGTTACATGCATCTGGATATTTTGATAATTATGAAGTGATCATCAGGAACAACAATGATTTCATCCAAACAAAAAGTGTCCCAAAGGATGAAAATGAATGTGTGTTCACTAATCTGGTCCCAGGGAGGCAGTACAGTGTCACAGTCAGCACAAGGAGTGGGAAATATGAAACTAGTGAAAGGGTCTATGGCAGAACAAGTAAGTAAGCACCCTGGAAACATTCCGAGACACTCCAGGGTTATTTTTTTTTATTTACCATACCCAGGAACAAAAATCCCATATGATTTTAACATAGAATGTTGACTATAACTCTTTGACTGTGTATTGTTCCAAATACAGAAAGCAGTGTTTAAGTTACAAACAAAAAGTGAAAGAAGAGACCTGTGCTGTTAAATTGGAAAGCAAATCTTGAAACACAGAAAGCCAAAAAACAGTTGTACTGTTTTCCACATGAGTTTAGTATTTATAAATAAATTATGCCAGAATGTACAAAAGAGTTTTTTCTGGTCATGGAAATATATAAGGAAGAAGATAGACTAGACCTCACTCTATTCAAACCACTCCAAGAACTGGAATTGGAGAGCATGGGGCAGGAGTGGTAAGGTGGCTAGTTGGGAGCCAGCAGGGATCTGCATGCAATCTGCCTGTCTTCACCTGGCACTGTATGTGAGTTAAGGAGCCATGCTGAGAAACTCAGTTTTTTACACAGATGTAGCACTGGGCAAAAGCAACTCACCTGTGTCTGGTGCAAGCTGGAAAGTGCATTGTGGTGCTGCATCACACAGGTGGGCTGCCTTGCCTTGGCACTAGCTCAGGCCTCTTTGCACTGTATTTGTTGCACATACAGACCTTACTCAGTTTTTGTTGGCTAGGTCAGCTCCCTGCAGGCTCCAGTATTATTTATTTATTATTTTTATGCTGATAGATTGTGGACTTCTGTCCTGAAACGGGACCTTCCAATGTTAGATGGGGTGCAGACCATCTGCAATCTGCTGCTTTCCTAGGGAACTGAATGAAAAACTGTAGCGCAGAAGCATGGCTGTTAGCTTTTTGCTGTGATCTGTTAGTAAGTACTGAGAAGTTTCCTATCTTTCTTCTCACCTCTTCAGTGCCAGAGTCAGTGAAGGAACTGACTCTTAATAACAGGAGCACAGAAGATCTGCAGGTAACTTGGTCAAAGGCTGAGGGGGATGTTGATAAATATGAGATTCAACTCCTCTTCAATGATATGAAGATCTTCCCACCCATTTTCCTTGTGAACACCATTGAGGAGTATTGGTTCACAGCTCTGACTCCAGGACGTCTATACAAAATTCTTGTCTTGACCATCAGTGGAGATGCACAACGTGCTACTTTCATAGAAGGCCTGACAAGTAAGAAATAATGTGGTATTTAAAATGTGTTGAGGCTTCTCTAGAATGAAGCACTGAAAATCGAGGGTGAGCCATGGTTTTATTTAAGCTCCTGTAATGCTGGCTCAGAGACAGCAGGTCTCATTGAAAATCACAGTAGTACTACAGCCAGCTTGACCTGTGCTTAGTAAACAAATGTCACATTTACCAATATTTGATTGTTGGCAGAGAATCTGATTTGTTGCATGAGAATCGTATTGAGATGTCAGTGTTTCGGTTTCTGTTATCCCCAGGCATGCCAGTTGTTTGCTTAGTGTCTCTAGCTAAATCACTTACCCATTTTACACCTCTGTTTACTTACCTGAAGAGAGCAATCAAGATAATAATGTCAAAATGGCTAACTAGCTGAGGGTACCTAAAGAGCTTTGATTTTTTGAGGTGTTTTTAAAGCATCATGTGGAGAAGAGGGAGGTTACACATAGAATTGCTTTTCTAAAATGGCATAATCCCACACAAATATTTACAATTTTACTTGTGTTTACCCATGAATGAAATTACTTGTACCTGTAAATGATCTTTCTCTTTTGAATCATTTTTTCTGTGGCCATAAAGTAGGTAGAAATTAGGAAGCTTGAGTCAAACAGGAAATTTGTGAGCAGGTGCCTTTTTTTCCCCTGTTTTTTTCCAGTTCCAAGCAAGGTCAGAAATATTCATGTGTCACCTAATGGCATGACAAACAGCCTGAAAGTGAGCTGGACCCCTGGAGGTGGAGATGTTGATTCCTACACAGTGACTATATTTCAGCAAAACCATCAGCTTGATTCCCAGAGTGTCTCCAAACACGTCTCTGAGCACATGTTTCACAAGTTGGAAGCTGGGGAGCAGTACCGGGTGGTGGTGCAATCCAACAGTGGCACCTTGCACAACAGCTTAGCAGCTTTTGGGAGAACAAGTATGTTTCTCTTGAGACAACGAGAAAGTTGCATTATGTCTTCCCAGAGACTGACCCTTGTTTAATAATGTTTATGAATGTACCATAGGGCATGGGGACATTCAGACTCATGGAAAGCTTTTATCTCAAAGAGCATGAGTCATGATGTAGGCACAGGTCTGTTAATACCAATGAGATGTGTCATGTCAGTAGCTTTACATGGGTGAATGTGCATGGAATTCTAGTCCAGCCTAGTGTCTTCCTTCATAGGATGAATGCAGTTCCATCCCTCTCATTTCCTATGCCTGTACCCATCTGACACATGCATCTACTCCATGTAGTCAAGTATTGTGTTCTAACAGAGCCTATTGCATGGTCAAGGCTTGTTAGACAATATAATGCCCCAGTATCCTGGGTGTCACAACATACAGAGCAATGCAATAGCTTGCTTTTAATCTATCCTCTTTCTTTAGCACCTGCATTTGTTATCGGTGGCCTTGATTTTTGTGCAGCAGCTGCTGGCTAACATTTTCGATTCTGGGCTCCTATTTTCCACCAATTTACGACTCCTTTATTTTTCATATTCCTTTCTTAACTGTTTCAGTCAGTTCATTCCACTCTCCTTCTCCATCTTTTCATGATAGTCTATATACATCTGTTGCTTCTCGATTCCCAGCTCAGACATCCCTGATGCTCCATAACTTCATCTGTTTGTATTTATGTCTAGGAGTTATTTGTTTGCATAAACATATGCACAGACATTTCCCACAAGTGAACCTGAAAATACATAAAGTTATGTTCTGTTAGTTACTTTATTCACATCTGTGTGTTGAGTGGTCTGTATCTCACCTGGTAATGTCCTGCCTTTAATTGTCACTTCCAGTTCCAGCCTCTGTCCAGGAATTATTAGCCCATCATGCTTACAGCAGTCATTCCTTGTTAGTAACTTGGCAGAAAGCCCCTGGTGTAGCCGAAAGATATGACATTCTGCTCTTGAACGAGCAAGGAATCCTCCTGAGTAACAAATCAGAGCCAGCTACTGCCAAACAGCACAAATTTGAAGATTTACTGCCTGGCAAGAAGTATAAAATACAAGTTTTGACAGTCAGTGGTGGGCTCTTCAGTAAGCGTGCAGAAACTGTTGGCCGAACAGGTAATTAGAACATCTTGGTTTATTTATACTTCCCTCAGTCATATATCATTAAATACATGAACCATCTGTATATCTTGATTCTGAAAAGATTCTAGCAAGGTACGGACTCAGGATGTTTATGCATCATTTTTCCTGATACATGCTTTGTATGTGAATCTGAGATTTATTATCATAATGTGACCATGGTTCGTAATAAGGATATTAAACTAAAATGTTGGATGCTTCCCTCGGTCTGTCTTTTGTGGAAATACCTGAATGCTTTATTGTCATTAAGTTTTTAATCCACAGTCTCAAGGCTCTTATTGCAGGATTTGAAGTGAATATACCCTTCTAAACTCAAGGCCACATCTTGCTTGTAGTCTTTAAAGCTTCTTGTAGAAACTAATGGACTGTTTGTGTGAGCACAGTCTAGTCACGCCTTCTGGGAAATAAAAATATTGTATTGGAGAGACTCAGTGGCATCTCATAAATGCTTTCCCCTTGTTTCTGACGGTTGCTGTTGACACTACTTAGCTACTTGAGGCTTAATTGAAATGTGTTACAGCCCTGAGTTTATTAAAGTTTCAGCTTAGTGCCTAGACTCTGATATTTACTTTTACATTTATCCTTCTTTTCAGTTCCAGCAGCTGTTACAAATCTGAAAGTCACAGAGAACACCACTGACCGACTGTCCTTCAGCTGGACCACCTCACAAGGGGAGCTTGATTCATATGACATCTTCCTATACAATCCAGACAAGTCCCTTCATGACAGGATCTCAGGAGAGCAGCATCTCCAGCAGTGTTCATTCCAGAACCTGCGTCAAGGCAGGATGTACCGAATGGTGATTGTTACGCACAGTGGAGACCTCACTAACGAGTCATCTGTCTATGGAAGAACAGGCAAGAACATCTAAGAAAACCATCTGTCTCTAGTGTGGTGCTCATGGGGGACACCACTGACCTTGTCTGAGTCTGATGCTCATACTAGATTAGAGCAACTATTAGAAGTATCAAAATTGACTCTAATATGTAAAAAGCATTAAATATATAAAAAGGTAAATTCTGAATGATGTAGTTACAACAGGACAAATGAACTCTACAACAGTTCCCGGGAGCTCATGTCAGAAGAGAGACATCCCAATGTATGCTCCTTAAGCTGGAAAATGGCTGTCTCCCCTCCTAAAAGCAATATTGGCCTATGTGTGGAAAAGGCAAAAAGGCAAAGCAAGTAGGGTTAATGGGGCAGACAATCTACCAGTAAATTAAACTTGTTTCCCATGGGAAGCTCTCGCTGTATTTCTGTGTTTGTTCAGCCATATGTGGGAAGCAGAGTTTTCTAAGCAGCTCTAGCAGCTCTGACATTCTGTGAAACCTTTCTTTATTCCCCTGAGGCACCATACAGTAACCTGTCTGTAAGACTATGTCTGCACAGTGGTGCACTTTTCTTCACCTACCTCAGAAATGGGTGTTTCCAAACACTGACTAGGAAAACGCTGCTTAATGCTTGCAAAGCTTCCCATTATAAACACTGCAACCTCTTGGTAACAGTGGCAGTTCAAAATAAGAAAGGAAGCTACTGAGATGTGCTTCCTGCTTTTTAGCCAGCTGCGGTGGCTGTCTAGTTTATAACATGACTATCATTACAGGACAAGTGTAAGGTCTGCTTGACCTTTTTGCTTCTTCTCACCCAAAGGATGTTCTAGTTAAAGTAATATTAATTCCTCCTTTTTTCAGTACCTGCCCCAGTTGCTGGTCTCAAGGCATCCAACCGAAACATGACGGATAGTCTGTGGTTCACTTGGGGTCCAGCAGCAGGAGATGTTGACTTCTATGAGCTGAATCTTTACAACCCAAATGGGACACAGAAAGAAACCGAGCAAAGGAAAGACCTGGAAGAGTGGCATTTCCAGGGACTTGTTCCTGGAAGAAAGTACACTTTGGTTGTGGTAACTCACAGTGGTGACCTGACCAACACAGCAAATGCTGAAGGAAGAACAGGTATGGGAGTTTTTTTAGTCCCATCTGTTTGAATTCATGAGTTCACAATTATGCAACAGACTTATTTCTGAGGGAGGATGTATTGTAAGAGTCACTGAAGGTATTAAGGTGAAGGATAACCTTAAGTGCATTAAACCAATGGAATGTGAAAGAAACATGCACTGATTTCCTTTTAAAGCCTCAGGAATATGTTATGACTGCAAGAGTCACCATCATCAGCACAGGTGCAGTAACTTTCTGTGTATACAAGATAATACAAACTACTTTGTGATGCATGAACAAAATAATGCGTGTTTCATCTTATTTGTCTTGTGTAAAAATTTGTTAAGAATCTCTTGTTCTTCTCTCATTTTCCCCCCCTTTCTGCATAGCACCCAGCCCTCCTAACACTGTGTCATTTACTGATGTTGCAAACACTTCTTTATCAATCACTTGGCTGGGTCCTCCAGACTGGACAGACTATGATGATTTTGAGTTGCAGTGGCTTCCAAAGGATCCCCTCACAGTATTCAACCCCTACAGCAGCAGCAAATCTAAAGTACGCATCATCTATGGCCTGCGACCTGGAAGACTCTATGAGTTCAGTGTCAGAACCGTCAGTGGCAACAGCTGGAAGACATACAGTCGGTCACAATCTGCAAGTGTGAGAACAAGTAAGTAAAAGTTTCCGTTGCACCCTAACACTCAACTGAAGAAGATGCAAAACTGTAAAATATTACCAGTTCTTTATGCAATCACTAATTGCCATTAATAAATTCATGAGTGACAGTGATGAATTCAGCTAGATTCTAAACCTTTGCTGTGTGCAAGGTCAGCTGTTTAAAGACTGAAAATAGACATTTACAACCTTCACATCCAGGGTCAAGCTGTTTGGTTGCAGAGCCTAAATCAATCAGTTTCAGAGGTAAAATAAAGCTAAATATCCAAACTTCTCTGATGGTAATATATTGAAATAATTGTAATGTTTCTGAATGATAACACAGGAAGGATGAAAGAAACTGTGCTTTACTAGATTTGAAACTGGAATCAGTATTCCACTGCTCTGTGTTTCTGTCCATGTCTGTGAATCTGTTTCATCTCTAGCTGTCTCTAGCAACATCAGTAACAGGCTGATTTGAAAAAGTAACGTGAAATTGTAAAAATAACTTAGTAGTGGCAAATCCTCATGTAATTTGGGGTGGGATTCAGCTCTAAATTGACATCTATGTTTAGTGAGCTATATAGCTCTTTAATTCGGCATAATAACTAAAATTTCCCCTGTATTTAATCACTTAAACGTAGATGCTTGCCATCTGAAAGTGAAACCCTGTCTTTGTTACATGTCATGATACAAATGGTGCTTCCATATTACATGGATGAAGCATATTTCTGTGGTATGTTTTAGTTACATGGACACATCACATGCTGCCCAGGAGACAAGATCAGTCATGAGATGACAGTATCAGTATTGACTGATACTGGTGACCACATGGAGCTTCCAAATAAGTTGTAACAGCTTTCTAGAAATCCATTGCTTTGTGGTATTGCTGTTCATGTTAAGACTTGAACGAATAGGAGTTTTTTCCTTGTTTTCACAATTAATTACTGGAGTTTCACAAAGCTGATGGGGTAGATGTCACTAGATCTGGTTTCAGATGACTAAAATGAGTTAGACAGCCTTGCATAATAATCAGGCAGCAAAGATTTGCTGGGAATTCTGACTCCCAGCCTCCTGCTCTGATCTGATGGTTGATGCAGAATCTAGGAGCTGTAGTGTGAGCAGAGAGTGTATGACACCTATCCCTTTTCCTACTGAGCTTCAACTTCCCAACATTTCTCTAGAACCAGACAAGATCCAAAGCCTTCACTGTCGGCCCCAAACCTCTACTGCCATCGCGTGCTCCTGGACTCCTCCCGATTCTGACTTTGATGGGTATAGCGTCGAGTGCAAAAAAATGGACACTCGTGAAGTGGAATTTTCTAAAAGGATAGAAAAAGACAAATCTCTACTTAATATCATGACCCTTGTTCCCCACAAGCGATACCTGGTGTCCATCAAGGTGCATTCTGCAGACATGACGAGTGAAGTGGTTGAAGACAGCACCATCACAATGATCGATCGTAAGTAGAATTCAGAGTTGCCCTGAAGAGAGGCCTCAAGCAGCAATAATCAATTGCTCCTGTTGGTTAGACAGTAAAAGGAGTTCTGAGCTCCCCAATTGCCAATGTATAGAGTGGTGGCCAAAGTAGATTGAACCCATCCTTTGGTCCCTGTTGTGACAGACAATGCAGGATTTTGACTATATTGCCTCTCATTACATTGCCAGACCCAACTATTTGGCTCATTCATGAAATATAGCCTGAGAAACATAAACAAATATCCTGTCCTCATCATCACATGCCTTCAGTTGTCTTCATGGTGGCTGCTTGACTTTCTGTGTCTGGCTGTTTCCCCTCATAGATGGTAGCCATCCTCAGCACAAATATCCATCAGTAAGGACATTAGATTGTAGTACTACATTCTCTTTGGGCTTCTGTAGACTCTTCTAGGTGCTATCTGACCAAATCACCTGTAGGACTTTTACCTGAGGGAGGATCCAGATTTCCATAGCATGTGCTTTGAAACAGCTTCTTCAGTTTCTCTACCCGTAGGCTGCTGAATGGAGAATAGCAGTAGCATCTGCTGGTGCCTCTGCACTGCCAGGCATCACTGCAGTCAACAGCCTACCATCACTGACCCTAGAGCTCCCCCAGGTTTGGCACTACCTCAGCATGCAGTGGCACAGCACAGTGCAGAGGCCTGAACTGCTCTAGAGCTAAACTTCTCAAAAATGAGAGGATGGCCGGGAAGCTTATATTCAGGGATGCCTCTGTAGCTTCTTATTAAAAGCCATGTTTGTGTGAAATGCTAGATCATAAAAATTATGTTTGCTTTGGGAGCTATTGAGCTAAGCTAGAGTTCAGTTGCCAACCCACCTTGTCCTTTGCCCCTCAATTGCCTTTTAATCTTCTTCCTCTATCACAAAGGATCCTACAAAGCCAGATGTAAGACCTAGTAATTCATGTCACAAGAAGTGAGAGTGGGTCCTATTTGAAGGTTTGCTGATTCACGTTTATTCTTACTTAGTTTATGTTTGTTTGTTGTCATTTATTTGTTCTGAACACTGCTGCTCTCCCAGACCCTGGTAAAGACTGGAGACCCTACCTCAGAGGAACACAAAAAATTGCAGCTGCTCTTTGTAGATGTAAGGGGTTTAGTTAAACAGCATATATATGTGTGAATTTTTGGTTCTTTTGGCATTCTAAAAGCTTTTGAAATTTAGCCACCTGCTTACATTTTTTATATGTTTCCCGTATGTGTAATATAGTTTCAGTACTACAGATTTTTAAAAGATTCAGGAATGTAGATCCTTAAAATCCCCACTTTTGCTGCACTTTCTTCTTTGTGTACTTCCCTTTCCAGTTAACTTCTGCTGTGTCACTGTTCAAGGTATAGTTTTGTATCATGTAAAGAACACTTCCTATAGAAATTCTGCAGTCAGTCCAGAAAATGATAGTCTGTAGTTGAATACTGTGTCTGGCTGACCCTGGCTGTTCCTCTGGAAAATAAAGCAGAAATACAGATGCTTAAAATAGGTAACTTCTGTAGTGTGTTAGGTGTCCTCCAAATTCTTGGCTTAAACCTGGGTCATTTTTAGCAGCTACAATTTCTGTTTTCATAGACTTAACATGACTTTAATGCATTTCCATGTGGGCTTCTGCAGGAATTCCTTCTGAGGAGGTGTCACTCTTATTATGGTGAATTCACTGCTGGCTTGTTTCATTTTTTTGGCAGTTTTGCTGTAGGAGGTGAAGACACTTTCTTGATTGCAAAGAGAATAGAATCAGAGACTTGGGTCCAGGCAACCGAGATTTATTACAAATTGCGTTTTCCTTACTAGATCTAGCCCACAGCAAGTACATAAGTAATGCTTTCTCTCTATTTTGTATTTATTTTCTATTTATTTAATCACTCAGGTCCTCCTCAGCCACCTCCAGACATACGAGTGAACAAAAAAGATGTGCTGATTACCAAATCCTCCATCAACTTTTCTTTTAACTGCAGCTGGTTTAGTGATACTAATGGAGCTGTGAAGTACTTTACTGTGGTTGTGAGGGAGGCTGATGGTAAGTGTTATGATTTAATGCTATTCTCTCTATAGCCTATAAAATTTACATGAGGAAGTACATCCCTAGCACTGCACAGCCAAGGGGTTTCTCCTCATCTAGTGGCTGAGTGTCATACAGGTTTGGGATCCATACTTCCTCTCTAGCCTGAGGATTTAAGAACTCCATCCTATTCTCAGAGAGTCTGTAGCAACTACAGTGCTCAGACAGAGGTAGTAGTTAGCTTCTGTACTCTAGGTTACACTTCTGTACTCTAGGTTATGTTCAGACAATTTCCAAAGTTATGTTGGTTGCCATTGGCGATGAACACAGGAAAAAACTGCCTTGCTGTACACAGATCTCAAAAGGTAGTTTAAATGTAAGGTGGGACCACTAAAAGGCAGCTCTTGGAGAGTTTCACTAAGCCATGCTGAGAAGCCTAAGGTCTGCCAGGTGATGTTTGCTGACTGAAGAAAATGGAAGCATGTGGCACTGTAAAACAGAACAGAAATTGTCTTTGTGGCATGCATGTAAACCTCCCTTTCTACAGTTGACCTATTGTTGAGACATGTGTCTGACAAATCAGATACATGTCTCAACAGTTAGTACCTCATTTTTAGAAGTGGCTTCATTTACTGGCATGCCAGGACATATTTTGTTGCCCTCATGGAAGTTTCTTAATCTCTCTGTCCATGAGCTCTTAGGAAAAAAAATCAGATAGTATTTCTACTGTTGGCTTTGTCATGTTTGGGCAGACTGTAAAGCTCTTTGAGAAAGGGACTGCTCATTACCATGGCTTTGCCTATCTGAGTCTTTTTTCTAGTATTGTGAATTTGCATTCAGGGGATCCCTGTAATTTCCTACGGTAGTTCTTCTCTATATACAGTAGAGTTGTCAGTGTGTGGGTTTTTTACTTGTTTTTTGAAATAACTGGTAGTAGGATCCAGGAATCTGGACCACAAAAACTCACACCAGTGGCACAGGAAAAAATGTCATAACATAGAATACGACCTGTGCATTCCTATTTCAGCAAAAGTTGCACTGAGGACTTGTGAGGAAATCTACCTAAAAAATAATAGAAAAGTTGGTACTAGAAACAAGGTACCCTAACCACTGTAGCTTTGTCTTCATGAGGTAGCTTCCAAGAAATAGAAAATTGGATAAGAATATGTCTGTCAAGAGCTTGAGCCTATAGACCTCATCACATTAATGGCTGTGGCATCTAAACCTTCTGACTTTCTGATGTAGGTAGTGAAGGACCAAAGCCCGATGAGCAGCACCCATTACCTTCCTACCTGGAGTACAAACACAACAACTCTATACGCATCTACCAGACAAATTATTTTGCCAGTAGCTGTGCTGAAAACCCTGACAGTGACTATAAAAGCTTTGACATTAAGCTTGGAGGAGAAATGGAAAATCTGGGAGGAAAGTGTGATCCAGATCACCAGAAATTCTGCGATGGACCTCTAAAGCCTCGAACTGCTTATAGGTTAGACTTATATTGGTAGTTGTGCTCTGTCGCATTATTAGGCTTGGTGTCATTTGGGTGCCTGATCCGCTTGAGCTTCTGTAGATTAGTAAGTGGGTTGTACAATGTTCTTTGTGTTTCACTGCAAATTTATGAAAGCTTTATCCATGCCCCTGTTCCATAGGTAAGAGCCAGTCATTCACTAGCATGGGAAAGATATGATTAATTACGTACAAAACATTGTGCAGTGAATAGGTTTACTTATTTACCTCAACTTGATGCAAAGCTCTGCTATTGCTGCTAAACATTTCTTTGGAAAGACTGAAGACCACTGGCTAAGTCAGAAGAGTACTTAACAGCAGAAGGCAAGCATGCTTCACTTAGTCTGGCAGAACTACCCCACTTGTTCCTTTGGAACAAGATAGAAAAACCTCAAGGTTATTCTATCCTGTGGCACCATCCTCAGGCTCCAGATCTAGGTCCAGGTTAGCTGTAGGGTGTAGAAGGGGGTGACTGCCAAGACCAGGCTCAGCAGTTACGCTGGCTGTGAGACCAAACGTGAGCTTCAGTGTGTCTGTCACACCCCTCCCACAGGCAAATACTGTCCTGAGAGATCTGCAAGCTGCTCACTGAAAAGGCACATGGACAGAAGGCACATGCCAAGGAGTGCCCACTGTGTGTCTCAGCTTCTTCATCATCATCATCAAAACAGTGCTACCCTATTATAGTCTGCTCTCATTGGGGCACACTTCCCAACATTTCAGTCTGGGAAATACCCACATTACCAGAAGAACAAAGAGGCTGATAGCATTTATCCATTAGCACAGTCGTGCCCAGCCAAACAAAGGGAAAATGTGTCCCCACTGAGAAATATTTCTGAGTCTTCTCTCCTCTGCAGCTTCTGCTAGTCCTGCCTTCAGACATGGTCAGGCTGTGTGTGCCAGCAGCCAGAGCCCCATCTGTTACCTCTGCCAGGGTACCTCAGAGCACTTCACCTGTACAAGCTGGGCTCAGGGATCAGTATTATTAATTAAGTAGAATACTGATTAACTCAGGTAATTAAGAATTAATTGGTGGTCAGTGGAAAGGTTTTAGTTGTCTCATAGGGGGCAAATGAGTTTTTACTTTTCTGCTGTTGGTTCTGAACATCTGATGAACTGGTTTTTTACTGGTTTTTTTAGGATCAGCATACGAGCTTTTACCCAGCTTTTCAGTGAAGACCCAAAGGAACTTCCTAAACCGCTCTTTGCAGACACCTTCTTCTCTTTACCGATCACTACAGAGGCAGGTTAGTTTCAGGCTTTTATCAGTGTCTGTGCCATGTGATTAGATATTGTGCCTAAGAATACTCTGGCATCTAGAACTATTTGTAAGGAGTGGAACAAATCTTGCTGTGCCTGTCCTGAGGGCTGCTCTGAGATGAAGCTGGAGCCATGGCTTATCTACCCCTACTAGAAAATTCAGATGACTGCTTGACAGAGCTGCTGAAAGTAGAGAAAAGGAAAAATGCTCAGTGGGGCTATCACCAAGAAAGCTTCTAACTGCAGGAGAACAATGTAGTGGAGCTGTGCTTTCTTTTACTGTGGCTGGGAGTGAATAAATTTGTTTAATGTTTTGGAAAAATGAGGACAGAATATCAAGGCCGGGTTTTAGCTAAGTGTTTTAATGCCTTACACTTCCTTTTGTTTAGCCATTTTCTTCAGCTGATAATAACAGATCCCCTGAAGGTTATTGATTCTCTGATTCTGCTGATCCTTTCCTCAAGATATATAAATACACTGTTTGTTTCTAGAGCCTCTGTTTGGAGTTATTGAAGGTGTGAGTGCTGGCTTGTTTCTGATTGTGATGTTGGTGGCTGTTACTGCTTTATTTGTCTGCAGACAAAAAGTTGGGTAAGTTGACTTCCTTTATCACTCTGTTATTGAAGTAATGTCAAATTATATTCATTTAAGTAATACAATTGATTAGGCATAACTAAAAATTGGATGGATGCACTGAACAACAGATAAATCTATGTCCCTCAACATCTGCACACACTAAGTGTACAATTAATGACTTACGGATTAGGAAATCTATATATCCTTAATTCAAATGGTGTCAGAGTTATGTCATAGAGGATCCTTGTAACTTTTTGTTTGCAATAGGAGTCAGAATAGTTCTGAAAAAATGGTTTACCTTTCAAACTTTAGTCTTTTGGGGAAAAATGTCTTTCGTCAAAAAATGAAGTGTTTCAGATTAATTGCATGTGCATTGTAGATGGGAATCTTTTGAAACTGTTCATTTAGAATTTATCATTTCAATTCAAAAATACTGAGATGTGGCATTACCTCAGTGTTCAAAAGATTAGTTCAAACTTGGCTTCTCATTTTTTTGTCAATTATAGTTGTATATTTCACATTACAGATGAATCTTAATTAGTGAACTTACATGTTTTTAAAAAGTTAAATACTGTATCTCAACTGAAAAGATCTTTATCCATTTAAACCATTTTGCATGACCGAGAGATGTGAAATTCTTTGTAGTGTCTGAAATTAGAAAAAACCCTCAACATTTCTATTACATGGGAAACACTGCAAGTCTGAAATTCAGTTCTTTTACTTATACAAAATTAAGTTGATATTTTTTTGAATTGTCTTTTCATATGCCAGAATTTCAGATTGAAAAAAAACCTGTTTTCTGACTTGTCATAGCTTTTAGCCAAAATGGATAAACTTCATTATAGAATGTGGCTTCTTGTTGTAAATTATATACCCAGCAGGATGGCAATAATACTGGTATGGTTTTCCCATATCAGACATAAAGTGTTCTCTAAGGGAGGTGTCTTGAAGGAGGAGATGGCAGCAAAAAGATGAAAGGCAACACTAGCTGTATGGAGTAAGTACCACTTCTATGGCTTTCCCACAGCCTGCTGTGGCTCTGCCTCTTACTCCTGCCATGAGCCTGGGAATCTGCTACAGGCCTGGTCTGGAGAGTGGATGTGCTGGAAGCTGTAGACCTTTTACAGCTCTGAAAATCTCCCTGCACGTTCCTCTCTACACATAGAGAATCAACCGATTTAGGCCCCATCTTAGCATAGGACACCCTCCTTAACGATGGACTGGGCTGTGAGTGTTTCAGACAAGAAAGAAAAGTCTTACTACCTGTGCCATGCTTATCCTCCACACCACTATTTCCAAGCTAAAATTCAAGAAAGCTCTGTGTTCCAGCTAAGAGCAATGTCACAGGATCAGAGCCAAAAATCGAAACATACTTTCTTAAATTCCTTTTTTCCCAATTTACCATTTTCCAGTTTAGGTTATGTCATTGCCACCTCTTACCAGTTTCAGAACTTAACGATGTAACAGAATACCTTCCTTTTTGTTCCGGCAGTGGCCATGAGAGACCTACAGCAAGGCTGAGCATTCGCAGAGACAGGCCACTGTCAGTCCATTTGAACTTGGGGCAAAAAGGGTAATGTCAAAAGTCTGGTTTTTTAACATGGCATTATGGTTGAACAGACCCACCTGATCACATACTGATGAAGTGTTTCTTTTTCTTTTAAAATAATTTCCAGGTACCGGAAAACTTCCAGGTAAAAAGAAAAAATTAATACCTAAAAAACTTCTTGGTAACCAACTGGATAAATTATGACTGTGATTCATCCTGTGATTTTCTTCCTCCTGTTGAATATTTTAGTCCGATCAAAGTCAGTCACTTTGAAGCACACTTCACCAAACTTCAAGCAGACTCCAACTACCTTCTGTCCAAGGAGTATGAGGTGGGATCCTAACCTAGGCAAAAGATTTGCTTTATGAAGGGGCGGGCTGACTGAATCAACAGGTTAATGTATTAGAAAGGCCTGCATTTGTTTGTCTTATTCACACAAATCCAAATAAGGTGGAGCATTTCATTTGAACTCCACTTGTCCATGTGCAGAAACCAACTCTTCATTTGGCATCTTGTGGTTGGCAGCCTCTGCCTGGTACCTGTCTGGCTGAGATCAGCAGCATTTATTTGTATGGCACATCTGTGGGATAAAGTATGGAAGGTACCTATGAGCCATGCACTTTCTTTAAAACAGTATGATTAGCTATGTTATTTCAGTTATAAAAAAAACCAACCCTGTTCTCTGTCCATGGCCTTTGAGAGCTGATGAGCAATATTTCCATTTGTGTTGTCTTGTCCTTTAATTATTTTCACCTCACTTTTTATTCCTATTACTTTTTTGCAGGACTTGAAAGATGTGGGTCGAAATCAGACATGTGACATAGCACTTCTGCCAGAGAACAGAGGGAAAAATCGATACAATAATATATTGCCCTGTGAGTTTTAGCTTTGGTTGTGTAATATTGCATCACACCAGCTATTTTTCACTTTTTTTCAGCAAGCCTAGTGGAAAAGAGAGTGCAGCCAATCCCTTCCCTTCTTTCTGTCTGAGATGAAATGTCTCTGCCAGCTCAGGTTCTTGTGCTTGGAGGCAGATGATGCATGGCCCTGAGTGGCTTCACACAGACCAGTAATTTAATTTCACACTAGAGGTATAATGACTAGCATTCAGTCCAGGGAGAAAAAGCTCCAGCTATTAGGGGCATTCAGTCACTGTTGATAACAAGGAGAGTAGAAATAACAGTAGGGTTGTTTACATGCAGGGGATCATCCATTCAGTGCTCTGTGACAGCCTTGCCAAATCTTTGTTCTTCAGAGTACACAGCAAAGCTACTATACAATGTAGAGCCGGTGTGATTCTGCATGGTAAGATACGTGTGTGAAGTTAACCCTGTTCTTCTCAGACAAGACCTGTCTTGTCATTGAGAGGTTCCCCCTTTAATCTCCTACCTGTCATTTTGGAGGTAGGACATCAAGGAGGAACACCACATAACTCACTGCTCCACATCCCCACTAATGGATGTGGCATGTGCTTGAAGCACAGCCTCTCCTGTGTCCTGCCTGCCCATGCCAGCAATGACACCTGACTGAGATCCAACACAGCGTTTTCTCACAAATCAGTGTCCTGGCAGCTCAGGCACTCTGTATCTCTGTACAGAGGGCCCTTTACCTACAGAAGATGTTTGGCCTGCTCAGCGTAGCTCGGAATATCACTGAAGTGCATTCTTTCAACGGCAGAGCTGGGTGCTGCTTCCAGTACAGCACACTGCTGTTAGGATCAAAGGACGATGCTATTTTGGCCCTTTTGTTGTCACAACAAATCCTATGCAGCTCAGCAGAGGAAGTTCGGTATATTTACTGCTTCCTTCTTACCATCTATCTCCTAGTCTCTGGAACACTCCACAGCACTCACGGATGAAAGAGGCAGTAAAACCAGCAGTTATTCCTTATAAATTAGCTTTTCATATAAAATCTTTTAACAGTGCTGGCAGCCCTTTCCCAAATGCATTTCTGTTAGTGCGGGAGGGACTGAAAATCAAGACCTAGCCCTAAGCCTCTTGTAATCAATTTCTTGCTAGATGATACATCAAGAGTGAAGCTTTCCAGTGTGGATGATGACCCTTTCTCAGACTACATTAATGCAAGCTACATACCAGTAAGTGACTCAAGGGTGGTGCTTTACAGTCCTCCTTCCAGTGGTAATTTTTCCTTCATCTAAAACTGAATATAAAGCTGGATGGTTAAGGCTCCCCTCCCCCTTCCTTTATTCACTTGAGCTAAAAATCTGAGAACTCATTTTGTGGGTGTGCTGAAAGACTGTGTCTGACTGCCATTAAGTTAAGTGTGAGTGATTTACCCAGCACTTACGAACACTTCCTCGCATTGCTATAGTTACGTGAGATAGCAAATCTAATTGGCCAAGGACATATTTTTAAAGGTCACTGATTTTATACAGTGTCCACAATAACTGTAGCTATCACTGCAGGTGGCATCCTCACTGTGGAGCTGTAGCTCATCCTGACAGCACTGGCACCTTGCAGGGTGATAAAACTGGCTGAAATTAAAATAATGCCCTTTGTCAAAGAGTTATGATTGATAATAGCAGTGGCTTTAGCAATCCAGATTTCAAGCCAGGACTCAGCTAATTTATTAAAAACGGTAAATAAAACAAAAACCCCTCGCAGTTTTAAAATTGTTTGAGACTGTGCTAAACACAAAAGAATAATGGAAAGCTTTGGCTGTCACAAAAGGAATAGCATTTAGATATACTGCCACGGTCTCTTCCTTCTCTCTATTCAAATTAGTCATTTGCTTCCCGGTCCAAGGCAACAATTTAGCTTTCAAAACTATTGTCCCAGCAAGGGTATTTTTGCTGCAGAGACCTGGCTGCAACCCCAAGGTTTGTTCAGTTGTTAGAAGATTTTTTTCTGCCTTTTTGGAAACTAATGGAGTTCTCTTTATTTGCAGGGCAATAATTTCCACAGGGAATACATAGCAACTCAGGGTCCTTTGCCTGGAACCAAAGATGAGTTCTGGAAGATGGCATGGGAGCAAAATGTTCACAATATTGTCATGGTGACCCAGTGTGTTGAGAAGGGCCGGGTGAGCAGTGACTCCTCTTTATTATTAATGTCTGTTTTAACATCTATTAAAAGTTTTTGCTTCTTATTTGCATCACACTAAAGCCAAAAAGGGCCCAGTTGAGATAAGCAGCATGAGAGAAAAGGTATAATATAAAGACTGGAGACAGATTAAGACTGTGAAGTAAGGATACACAGACTGTCCCAAGATCATGCAGCACGTCAAGGCTAGAAGTAGGAGCACAGCTCAGTACTTCTGGTCTCTAATCCAGGACTTTGTTCACTAGTACTAATACAATTTTCTTAAGCATGCAGGAGGACAACCACCAACAAAAAGTGCCTGTTTATCGCATCAACTCTGATCAACTTCTACTTCAAATATAAGCTCAGAGAGCAAATGTTGATCAGTAAATACATCAAATTGTCTCTGATATATAAGCCCTGATGTAGTTAGTAAAGAGACTACTTGTGCACTTAACACTCCTACTGAGTGGAGGTGTAGCATACCTTCCCAAGTATGACCATGTCCTGTGCCCTTTGTAAGACAGGGACTAGGTCTGTGAGAAGACTAAACAAACTTGAGGCAGTGATCGTCTAGTGGCACACACAGGGTCAGTTCCTTTCAGCTTACCATTTTTTCCTGAGGAGAGGGCGAAAGCCGATGCAGAATAGGATCTGTGTCCTTCTTCACCTCACTGGTTCCAAATGGGACCCCGTAGGGTATGCCCAGCCCCTGCCTTGGATTGTGCAATCTCATTATCTCAGCAGACATGCCTCTAGGGCAGGGGCTGGGCATACCCTACAGGACCCTACTGCCATGTCTCAGCAAGAGGTGAGGAAGGGGCACTGAAAGCCTAGCTCTCATCCAAGCAGAGATTTGAGAAGAGTTGGCGCAGAAAATATGCCCTAGAAGAGGGCATCAGTGAAGTGCTTCCCATTCCGCCCATCACAAATGAATTATGAGAGCTTCCACTTCCCAACCCCATGCTAACCCATTCCCATGCCAGACCCTGTTTGTTGACATGGCAGGGACTGGCATCTCTCTCTGAGTTCAGCTACTGCCTTTCTTCCTTCATCCTCAGGCACAAGAGGTCTGAAGTCTGCTTCTGCCAGTGCTAGATGGAGGCATTGTTTATAGCTGTTTCTAACACTAAATCTGTCTTTCCTTGTGTCCCTGCAGGTGAAGTGTGATCAATACTGGCCCCATGACCAGGATTCCTTGTACTATGGAGACCTGATTGTTGAGATGCTGTCTGAATCAGTGCTCCCAGAGTGGACAATACGAGAGTTTAAAATCTGCAGCGTATGTTTGCATTCTTTTTTTTTTCCTGATTAATTGGCTTAAAACACTTGCAAGGCTAAATTAGGAAGGTTTCTTCTGCTGCAGCACGGTTGCATCGTGCCTGGCTCTGCCCTGGTAGAAGAGATATCATTTTCTCTGAAGGTACATGTTGTATGTTCCCCTACCTCTCTTGTCCTGATGACCCAGACTTTTGAATCCCAACAGGAAGAGCAGCTTGACTCAACAAGGCTCATTCGTCACTTCCACTACACTGTATGGCCAGATCATGGTGTGCCAGAGACCACCCAGTCCCTGATTCAGTTTGTCAGAACTGTAAGAGATTATATCAACAGGACCCCAGACACAGGACCAAGTATTGTACACTGCAGGTATGTGCAGCAGCAGCAGGTCAGTGGCACAGAGCCCTTGTGCCTACCCTTGGGAAGATCCCAAATGTTCATCCCTGTTAGACTATGGGCAGCTACAGAATCTGAGAGATAGCTGATGGGCTTAACTCTCTGGATGCATCAGAGCAGTATTACCAAGGCACATGTATTCACCCACAACCTCACCCTGGAGATACCTCAAAAATTGTTCTTAGGGAACCACTGTGTCTCTGTGGGACCACTGGAGAGCACTAAAGTGTCAGCAGCTGCCATTGCTCATAAGCTTTTGCATTCTTAAATTGCCCTTATGCTGCTGTTGTGGCCCAACATTTGAATCACAAACGGGTGTTTTAAAAAAGGTAAGATTTACCTGGGGTGAGTCTATGTATGGATGTTGAGACTAGCTGACAGATCCATCCATCCCTTCCCCCATTCCGACTGAGATTCCCTTTTCTTACTACCTTTTCTTGCTCTTCTGCTTTTTCCGTCTCTGGCAGTCACAGGGCAGCAGTTTACCCTCAGTTCTGTGGTCCACCCCTACACTTACATACAAAAAAGACAAAACTGGACTGGCCTGATCTGTAATCCACCAGCCAGTTGCAGCAGAGTGCAGGGCTACAGAGAGAGAGAGAGTGAGAGAGTGCAGTTGGTGCTGTATCTTCTGATAAAGCCATGTGTTCTCTGGTACTACCTGATTGTAGTATCTGACCCCTCAACCATTATATGGGCTGAGGCTTGTATCTTACATGACCCTGCCTGTGTCTGCCTGCACAGCATGTGCTGCAGCATGTCAGATGTCTGCTGTGTCCCACAGCTGCATCCCTGGAGAGAAGAGGTTTCAAAGTTAGCCAGTTTCAGTCTTGCAGTGTATCTCAATGACTGGGTTAATCCAAAGCAGAAAGCAGTGCAGGCAGTAGCAGAGATATCTCTACCGTTGCTATCCTTTCCTCCTTCCTAAATAAATTCATTATAAAGTGTTATGAAGTCCCAAAGATGGGGACTTCATAACACTTTGAACAATTTGCTTCTCACCCTAGAAATCTGAACTTTACGAAAGTATCCCGTGAAGATAGTGAATCCTTTGATCCATCTGCTTTTACATCTCTTGGGTTGTTTTCTTTTCCAGTGCTGGTGTTGGCAGGACTGGCACATTCATTGCACTGGACCGAATTCTGCAACAGCTGGACTCGAAGGACAGTGTTGACATTTATGCAGCAGTACATGATCTAAGGCTTCACCGTATTCACATGGTTCAGACAGAGGTAAGGTTTGGATAGCCTGCTATGCAGCAACAACAGCTACAGTATATAATAATCTCTCATCCTAAAGGCTCTCAAAGCACTTTGCACTTACTCCACTGTGGAATACTAGTTAGCTGTATTTTGGCTCTGTGAGAATTTCCAGTTCATTGGCTCTCTTAGAGAGAGGGTCCAAACCATAACAAATGGCAGGTATGCTTCCTGCAGATTTTTCCCTTTTTTGCCCTGGCCCACAATCACCCCAGCAGCATTAAGCAGCAGACACTTAACAGCGCACTGTTGCTTTACTGCAGAGCCCAGTAAATGAGCTTTAAGTGGAGATACGTCCTTCAGGGATGGGTTTGGAAAACAAGCCTAAACCAGACAGATAGGTTGACATAATAGGAAAGAGGAATGCAGGACAGAGAAAATTAGATGTATGCAATTTTAAAACTCTAGCCACTGTAACCTTGTGCCTTTGCAGTTTATGTTTTATTGAGCTGCTCTGTCATTTTCATTAAAATTATTTTGGGAAGTTGATTGGCGTTCTCCTAACATACTATGGAAAAGCAAGTACATTTATTCTCAAAGTGCAGAAGAAGTAAATGTTTTATATTTCTTTCTGTGCTTTTAAAACTGCAAGAAAATCATGTTATACTGATAGGACCTAAACACTTAGGAGCTGATTTAATAAAGATGTGTTGTAGAGGTAGTCTTTACATTTTCCTTGTGAACCATTAATAGAAGAATGAGAACAAGTTTGATGGGTCTGCCTGTAGCTTGATGCTAATGGAGCTCTTTGCTGCAATTTGGAAACAAATCTGTCAGTGACAGCATTTTCTGATAGATGTAAAAGTCTTATATGGGTATAAAGAGAGGCCCAGCTGGGAACACAAAACAAAGGGGTTCCTGGAAATATCTTAATCACAGAAGACCTTCTGTTGGAAGAGAGACAGATTCCCAGCCTGGTCTGGGCATCTTCAGAGATCCTCCTACATTCCCATCATCCACAGTCTGCAAAGGCAGACAAACATCTCAGGAGGGTGGCTCTTTTTCCCTAGCTGTAAAAAAGAGGCAACTGCCTCAAGAGTCTAAATTTGACTTACAGACAACAGAAGTTGTGTGTTACAAAGCCTACCTTTGGCATGAGCTTGACATGACATCTAAGTCAAAAGGCAGCCAGATCTGCACAAAAGTCAAAGGCCACAGTACCATCATACTTGACAATATTCAGTCACAGAAAAACAGCAGCAACAAAACAATGTCCCTGCTTCAGACTTGGCTCAACGCTGTTTAAGACAAGAGACTGCAGGTGGAGACGTGCAAGGGAAAACTCTCTGCATCAGCTCAAAAGGCAGTGTGCTACAGCAGCTTTAACCATTCCAGTCGAAAATGGTCTTTGCCAAAGAAAGTCTCTGTGCTTGGCCAACTTTCCGTCGCATTGGTGGGTGGGGTGCAGGGTTCTGCTCCACAGAGACAGCAGCTGTATGTACATAAAGGCAGATATCCTCACTTTCCCAGAGCCAGAGCACTGGGAAAAAGACACAGAGCAATGGCCAAATTTCTTGTGGAAAATAAGAAAAGGTGTGATGGGAGAAAATACATATACTTATTGGAGAAATTATGTTTTTGAGGTAAAGTAACATTATAAAGGTACACCTTGATATATAAACATGCTCGGCCTAATGTTTGGGGGCCATGTTACACTAATCAAAAATTATTGTGACCCATGTCATAAACCACAAAGAGTAGCAAATCATGAAAGTTCAATGATCTATTCTGTTAAGATAGTTTGGTGAGT
This sequence comes from Corvus kubaryi, assembly GCF_017639235.1. Lineage (NCBI taxonomy): Eukaryota > Metazoa > Chordata > Aves > Passeriformes > Corvidae > Corvus > Corvus kubaryi. Next base: position 8,593,478 of record NW_024580671.1, read on the forward strand.
AGTCAATAGCCAATAACATGCTGAGCCTCCTTACTTTGGTTGTGAATGTCATCTTAGCTCCGTTCTATGAAAGGCACTCTTCAGAGGAGACTGTCATTTGCTGCATTGTCAGAAACAATCTTAGAACTTATGCTGGATCAAAAAAATACTGATTTTTTTTTTCCAGAAATTTAGGTTTCTCAAGGTTGTCTGAAATATGTATATGTTATTATAAAATTCTGTGGAAAATATTTATTTTCAGAACAAAAAAAAGAAAATGAGGAAATTGTCTTTTCTGCGTGCTTCCCTGTACATAGTAATTCTTCTACATGTACTTTATACCAAAGCATTCAGAAGTAGCAGCTGTCCAACACAGTACCATGTGAAATTGCGCTTTACAGTTGTTAAAGCTTTCATTCAAGGCATGATCTGTCAAAACATACTGTGTTCATTTATGTTTTACTGGTGTTATTTCTAAAGAGAGGTGATCACGAAAGTTTAGTACATTACTAGCATAAAAAGGAGATCAATTCTTAACACCACCCTTGATTTTGTGTGAAGGAGTTAGCTTGTACTGATTTTTCGCAATATAGAAAATTAAATTATGAAATTCCTCAGAGTGTCTTAAAAACAAATCTTTTGCAGTGTCAATATGTGTATCTACATCAATGTGTGAGAGATGTGTTAAGAGCCAGAAAACTTCGCAGTGAACAAGAAAATCCCTTATTTCCAATATATGAAAATGTGAATCCAGAGTATCACAGAGGTAACTGCAAGTTTATCAAACTGTAAAATGTTTCAAATGCAGTAGCTCACTGACAATGTAATTGAGAGGGAATTGTGCTATCCTTAACCATTGATATTTCTTTATTTCCTGGACCTTCATTTGTTCTCTCTGCTCTTTTCATTCTTGCAGTTCTGTCTTTATTTCCTTCATTAGTAGTCATTATAACAGCACTTCCTGCTCCTACCTTACCTTTATGCTCTCCCTGTCTCACACTTGGTGGTTCCTGTGCTGTCAGGATATCATGATATTGGTTTTACCCCACAAGTCTTTACATCATCCGCCTTTAAGCAGCTAAGGCGACTGACAGCACTCACTGGGCTCTTCTGTCATTCATAGCGTTCGATTTCTCTCTGCATCACCCTCATCTGCTGTTGATTATATAGGCAGCCTTGGGAGATTTCCCATCTGCCTTGACTGGAAAATACAGGTGTCCTAGGCTGTGCTCTTTCTTTCTCCCCAGACCCCAATCCTTGTAGGCTCCTTTTCCTAGCCTGTATCCAGTCCTTTGCTAATAAGAGTTGCAGGGGTAACAAACCTGGCACTAGCACTGCCCTTCCCCTCCTGTTCTCATGGCCAGAGGACCAATGTGGAGAAGCTGTAAGCAGAGGTGACCTGTGTGCCTTGGTAGAGCAGATTCTTGAGGGATGTGGAAGTTTTTAGAGTCAAGACAGAAAGATCTCAGTAGCTCCACAAATTTGGACATTAGGCATTAGGGTTATACGGTAAGAGATCAAAATAATTTTCTTGATCTAGCCTGTAGAAATCAGAGTTGTCATCAACAGGTAGAACAGGCTTGGAGGAGGCCAAGAACTGAAATATCCAGGTTCCATACACTGAGAGTCCAAGCAGAGATGGGATCTGATCTTTAGCTGTCACATCAGTCACCAGCCAGTGCTGCTGCCACACAGCCACCTCTCAGAGCACTGCTGAATCTGCATTGTTTTACTTTTTCTAATCTCAGTTTTCCTTGCTTTCAGATGCTGTTTATTCAAGGCACTAAGAATGTTAGAGATACCTGCTTTTGTGAACACATTTGTTAACTAGGGGGTTCGTTTTGGTTTTTTTAATGTATGTATTTCATGCACCAGAAAGGTGCCAGACCTTTTGGTTGAGACTGTGTATAATTTATTGGTCTGGTGATTTTTTTTTAAAGATATATAATTTAAATGTAATAGATATTAATGTATATAATTGTATTTTGGCATTATGTAAATATGTATTTTTTCTATATTGTTGATATTAATATTATGCTTCAGATAATACTATTTTTTCTTATCACAGTTTTTATAAACTGTTCTACATAAACTATTTTAAATTGTATGGCTAACAGGACTGCTGTGTTTGGGAAGCTATTGGCATGACACGGGAAAAATCCTATAAGGAGAACCTCATTTTTAAAAAATATTTCAGTGTTTGTGAGATGAAATAAGCTACTATTAAGCAAGGGAACAGTAGTCCTGTATAGGAATTACAATGCTACTCTACACTTTAAACTTACCGCTTTTCATCTGACAAAAATGGGTATAAACCGTAACACAGTGGCATACCTTTTACAGAACTCATTGACAACCAAGTAAAACAGGGTTCACCTCACTAGAAGCAACTGTTTCAGTCTAGTGTGACATAGTAGAAAAATATCAAACAACATACACTGCAGTGAAGTCTAGCAGACCTTTCTCCCACCACATACTTTGAGGGGAGAAAGGTCACATTCTCATTTCATTACACTGGTTTAAGAGAGCAGAATCAGACCACAGTTTGTGTCTGTGTACTTTCACATGTGTATAATTTGAATTAAGAAAGATGTTCAAAGAAACACCTCAGACATTTGTGCTAACAGATCTGTGAGGATGTGAAGTCTGGCAACTTCCATAGCTCATTAGAAACAATGCTGTAGCATGACAGCCAAAAAAGTAGAGGGACTGCAAACGTATTGAAACAAAGACATATAAAGGTATATATTCCACCATCTACACAACTGGCCTTAAGCTGCTTGCAGCATGGCTGCTTTGCCCCAAGTGTTGGTATCCTTCAAATGCCATTTGTTTTCACAAAGAGACAGTTTGGCCCCAGAATGTCTGCATAGAAAGAATTTTCCACTAGAATGTTACCTGATGTCACCACCACAAGAGCAGTTGGAATGGAAAAAGGATCATCAGGGAATGTAGGCTGGCAGAGCTGTGCTGATCATAGAACCATCAAATATTTTGGGTTGGAAGAGACATTAAAGATCATCTAGTTCCAACCCCCATGCCCCCAGGCAGGGACTCATTACTGAAGACATGTGGTGATTAGCAAGAAGTACAATCCAAGAGCACTTACCAGATATCCTGCCCAGCCAAGTGGATTATGCGCAGTGCTCTCTCCTCTGCAAAGAGGCATCTCATTCAAGGGTCTAAACACTCTGTTCAGCTATTGCTTGTCTTTATAAAATGCTCCTCAAACAAATAGTGAAGAGGCAGTAACAGTTCCTCTCCGTCATGAAAAGAAGGAAGGGCTTTGTAGTTCTTTCATACATCTACCCATACTTTTCCTAGAGAAAACTGAGCTTGTTGCTGAAGACAAGTGCCTAAATTCCACTTCTGTTTTTGAGAAAAATAAATATTTCTGAAGGCCTTCTGAGAATCAATAAGTAGCTAACTAAGTGCCTAACGGAGGAACTCCTGTGGCACAGCAGGACTGTGCACATCCATGTCACTCTAGTTTTCCTAGAGAGAAGGTAACAGCCTGATAGTCACTCTTCCTATTCCATCTGGAATCTTATCCTTTCTTGACCAAATAGCCTCACATGCCTCAGAAGCCACCCTTCAAATCTGCTGTCACAGCTGCTCAAAACATGTAAACTTAGTTAATCTTTTTAGGTGTTTCTGTATGAAAACACTGCTCATCCCTCCTGCACATCCTCTTTGGCACCAGACAAACCTCAAAATTCACCACCCTTAATGGAAACTGAAGAAGAAGGGAACTAGCATTAGAGTGGAAGACATTTTCACAGAGGAAAGTCTAAGCAAAACCACAAAGAAATGCCTTCATTTCTCTGTTTCCTTTGCCAGATGACTAGGTTAGCAAGCAAGGACAAAAGAGTATGGCATCTTTAGATCGATCGTTGGTCGTGTTAGTAACTGCTGGACTTAAGGCATCATGAGAACTGCTGTTGTGTTACATGCACTGCATTTGGTCCTTTCTTTTTTGCAGGGGTAGCCGAGGAATGACGATCACCATGTTAGTTACCAGCAGTACAATTACACTGTTAAGACACACCAAGTGTACCCTATAAATTACCTCACACTCTATATCACTGTGCCATTTTTTAATGCTGAGGGAAATGGAGCTCACTCAATACTAGATGACCTGAGTAAATCAGCAAAAGTCTGATTGTATGCTGTGTATGCATGTTGTTCATCATTCTCAGAAAGACACACATCATCCTGCAGTTTATTTTATCACTCTCAGCTCCCTTGTCTGCATCTACAGAGTTCACAAATGTGTACCCAAAATGATGATGTCATAGCAGATAACTTGTTTCATCTTTTCTCTCAGCTAATACTGGACACAGTTCATAAGCCTCTTCCTCCTCATCATAACATGACAGATGACCTTAAACACTCTGGCACGGTGCTCTTGAGCAGCTTTACATTTCTGCCCAAGTAGGTCACACATGAGACCGTATACACACATTATTGCTCTGGTTCTGCTCTCTAGCCAGTTCTGCTCATATGAAACCAGTGTAAATCACAGAGAAAAAGTAAAAAAGTTTCTATGTAGCATTTTGTTAATATACAACACCTACTTCTCAGTATAAGTAATTATATTTACTGTGCCTCTAAGCTGAATAACAGGACTGATGGGGAATTGTTAATGTAACAAGAATGGATTTAAAGGAGCTTCTGTGCGGAACAAAGCTCTTAAGGAAAAAGACATCTTTTGAATGTCCTTGATGATATTCAGAATTCCCTTCTTGATGTTTCCCAATAATAATGTTAGAAAGCAAGGCTAGTGTTGTTGCTGATCCATAAGCTAAGATTTGCACACTTGGAGCCCATCCTTCAAATCTCTGCATTGTTCACAAAGCTACCTGAGTACTTTCATGAAAGTCAACTGGAATGCTTGCCTGAAGAAAATACCATTCCACTTCTGAAGCACTTGCAGGGTTGGGCTTTTAGGTTAATTCAAATTTTTGTATTGAAAGTTATTTAATAATGAAAAAATTGTAATAAATATTTTTTTAATCTGTGCAATACAATTAAAAGATCCACTAGCAATTGTAGGAAAAAAAAAAAGATTTTACATAGCTGGAGTTGATAAATGATATTTTTTGTTACTAATGGAACACAAAAGTAGGTGAGAGAAATAGGCATACTGTGAAGATGTCAAAAAGTGCAACTTTATACATTTTTCTCTGCTGCTATATTTAGCAATAAATAATGCCTAAAATGCCAGAAATATTATTTTGTGTCATAATAAACTATGAATTTCCTTTCAGTTGTAGAACAGAGAAAAGAAAATGTGTGAGCTTCAAGTTTGTATTATGTATTGTATATGGTTATTTATGCATTGACTTTGAAAGCAGAAAGTTAAATACTAGACAGGTAGGAGTACATGAGCACTTAGCAGTGCTCCTCAGCCTGGGATTTAGTATATGGGCTAGAGGGATGAGAACAGTAACCATCTAATCACTATATCAGCATCTCTCTCCAAGGCCACAGATCAGAGAAATGCATCTGTCACTCAGAGGTACAGCTTACTGCAGCCACAGCTTCATGTCCAAGGAGTGCCTTGGCAGGTGCTTAACAATTATTCAGGTTTCTTTCAATACTTCAGACATACAGTTTGTGTAAATAAAATGCAATATAGAATGACCACCACTCCCTCATGGCCATGTCACAGATGCCTGGGCTCTGGAGCTCTGGGACCTATAATCCCAGGATGCTGAACTTCGGATTGATATGAGTGCTCACCCCAGTATTTGGGCAACTCGTTGTAGACCCCACGTCCTCAACTGTCCCCCTCAGGCTGACAAAGTCAAACTCCTGACCTGCTGGTAGCACCACCATGGCCAAAGCAAACTGGTCTGTGAGGTCAGTGACCTCAGTGACAGCTGGTTCAAAATGGGATTTGTTTTTTAAGGCTGGCAGGAAATACTGGAGACCAGGGACTAGCTAATTGAGAAAAAACTATGGAATTGGGACACACAGTGTCAGTGATGCAGACTAATAACCATGACAGTTTAGTTGTTTCTTCGTTTATTTGAAAGCTAAAGAAATACTGTAAGTAACATCAAGATGCTAAATATATATTGCTCTACAGCAGAGCAGTATACCATAGTGAAAACCCCCCAGTTTTGAAATTTATGTGGCTAGCCATAAATCCTTTGCCAGCGCCTGGAGTAAAAAACATCTTCAGTACATATTCCATGCTCATATGCAATATAATTACTTATAATTGTGTTCCTGACAAACACTGAGTGAACACAGAACTGTGCTACTATTGTCAATTTAATTTATGCATTTAAGTATATTTTTATATTTTTAGCTACAGTCAACAGATCAAATATATTTGAGTGTATTTTACACATTTTTATAAATACTTAATGAATAAAACATGCATTTAAAAAAATCACATTCTTGTCTTCTGTTTGACTGCCTTTGCATTATGGATTTTGTTGTCCTGCTGCTCAGAGAAAAGGTCATAAGTGAGTTTGATTTCAGTTGAGACAGTCTTCAGAAAACATTAAATTCATCAGAAGCCTCAGCCTGTTGGGGGAAAGGGGGCTCTGCTGTTGCCTGCTGGTCAGATTAGTGCCCATGTGGAAAGATACCGTTGTTCCCTTCTCCTCCCTAGTTCTGTGCCCTCCTTTAATAAACCAGATACTGTCTGGGTTATGCAATGGATGTTTGGAACCACAGTGGGTCTTGACCTTGAGTGCCTGTTATTTTAGAGATATTTTGCCAGGCAGTTGTACCAACTAGCGCTGCACGGCAGCTCAATCACTGCCTGCCCCTCAAGGATCTGAACCACGGTTTTTAACAAACGTATTTCTTCTCCTCCAGCTCTCCACAGTTCTTAAAAACTAGTAGCATAACCATTCTTGTGGGGTCAGGGTGCTTGGCAGTAGCGAGCTTACTGCCAGGGCTCTGTCTCAGTTACTACTTATTGGTCATCAGAAGTGTTTAAGACAAGTTTATTTAAAAGAAAGAATGGTTTGTTGATTTGTACTGTGAACTGTTTGCTGAGGGGATGTGTAGTGAAGGCTGAGGGAGTTGTGAGAGTTTTTTCTTCATGATATAAAAGTTTATCTCTGAACTCTACTCTGTCCTGAAACCAATGTAGACACAAAGGAGAAGTGATAATAATAAAATAATGTACAGTTAATATCTCCACGCAAGAGAAACAAGGCCAACATTGCAGACAAGGATAGATACATATATTTTTACATGGTACAGCAAGGAAACTGAAGAGTCTCTTCAATAAGAACACAGTGGTTGATTTAAAATATCCCCGGAATCTAATTTTTAACCATAATATTTTTATATGGACTTGATTTGTACCTGGGCTTCATACCTATGAGCTGGCAGCTTTGTCTGATAAGTCATTTCACATGCCATAATTTCAGTTTTCTGGTGGTGCCTGTCTTCACTATCAGTTGCTTTATTATGCTCAAAATAGCTGCTGGTGTCAGAGGTCTTATGGCCGGCAGGACATGGCAATGCCTGTATGTCAGCAAATAACACAACTGAAACTTTCAGATGTTTCTAGCCAAGGCTTTGCACAACACTCTGGTACAATACCACTCCTAACCTGTGGAAAAAAAAAAACCAACAAAAAACCCCCAGGAGAAAAAGAGGAAAAAAACCCAGCATTTCAATTGATTTGTGGAGAACTTGCAAAAGCAAGAGGCCCTTCTCTTGTTCTCAGAGTCAGTACTCTGTGGGGCTGGGGGATGCTCTGCAATGGCTGCACAGGCCATGGGCAGGTTGGGAGGCAGCCGTGGTGTGACTGGGCTGGACTGATCCCTGAGCCACCCTTGGCCTTCCCCTGGAAGTGACCTGCTCTTGATTCTCCTCAGGCTGAGGCTGCAGCTTCTTGGGGTCTGGCTCCTGCAGGTCCTGGTGTCCTCTTTATACCCCAGTTGGGTGCTTACTGCATCATGCAGAACCTCACTACAACGAGCAGCTTTCCTTGGGATGAGAGAGGGTCCCAGGTCCCAGAGATCTGGAGTAGTAGTCAGCAGCACGGAGCAGGTGCGAAGGCACCTTGGTCCAAGAGGGCAAAGCTTTTTGTGAACCTCAAACCCTTTAAGTCTCCAGGGAAAACATCACCTCAGCACCTGCAGCTTTGCTGTTGCAGAGGCCCTGGGACCCCCAAAAGATGCTAAAATTCCTCTGAGGGCTTTCACTGACCAGGCAGGGTCCCCATTGTCAGCGCAGCGAGGGTACAGTCCAAGCCCAGTTGCAGACTGCCGTCCCCACCCCTCTTACTCAAATTCCCAGTTGGGAAGGGTAGCAGAAGCGTGTCCTAGCCAACATAGTGCTCCAGGTGGGTGCACACAGCTTCAGGGTTCAAGGAGAGAGGAAACTGCAAGGTAGCCCAGCTAGGATTGAGCACTGGCATGTTCCTCCCTCCATCACTGAGCTGTGGGGCCACAGCACGTGGTGGGGACTGTAGAGGCGTGTGATGGGGACACACCAGCTCTACCAGTGCCCCCATCCCAAGGCTACGGGCGTCTGTGCACTCCAGAGGCCCAGAGCATGAGATCAGTGACGAGAGCTGGGCCAAGAGCACAACAGCCATGGCCTTGTGCAGCAGCCGAATGCCAGGCACCGAGCACCGCTGGCAAGTGCTGCAGCAGCTTGGCCAGACATCATAGTACACAGCTTTTTGCACACTCATGCCAAAATCCCTGCCAAATCACACACAGTGTCCTTGCTTGCCTTTGGTGGTTGCTTGCTGATGTTTGCAAACCAAACTAATAGCAGGTGGAGCAGCTATTTCTTATCGAGGATAAAGACAGAGGTTTCCCGCCCTCCCCACATCGGTGAGGCCACACAACCTGGTTGGCAGACACCAAAGACCTGCAATTTTATTCCTCTCAGGACAAGAAGGGGCCCAAACCTGGGTATTTCTGTCCCTAAAAATCTTAACACGTTCAAGAAGAGGAACTGTTCTTTCCAAAAGATGGGGCAGGTATAATGGGGTGAGCTGAGTGAACCCCTCCTGGAGGTTCATGTCTCCCGCAGCCCTTTTTCAAAGGTTGGGTCTCATGGATGTTTTTCTATGTATCTATCTAGGCTGGGCTGGTTTGCACAAAGCCTTAAAATGATATGTTTTACTAAGCATCCTCATGCATACGTCCAAAACTTGGGCAGAAGAAAGCTGAATATGGGCCTAATATAACACCTTCATAAAAACCCTTTGATGGGTTATCAGGAGAATAAATTTGGCTTTGATCTGGTATTTCTTTCTTGTCTCTTAAGTCCTTGTCTCCACTTCTGGCTCAGAAATGGTTGCTTTGCCCGTGTGATGTGGAAGCCAGGTATCAGGATGGTATTGAGTTATACACACCATATACAGGCTGCACTCAAGAGACCAAGCTGCTGCCTACCCTGGCTCCCTCCAGCTCCTCAAACACATGGTGGCCTCTGGCATCTCAGGTCTGAACTATCTTCTGGAGAAGCTCACTGACTGAGGAGAAAGAGCAAACACCAAGTGTCTCTATGTGATCACACAGCAACATTTCCATTCAACAGATGTCTATCTATCCAGGGTAATCATCCCGGACTGCCCTTATGACTGCTTATGCCCAAGCAGGAATCATACCCCAGAGGTATGTCTCTCATCAAAGACACAGAAGGTCAATATATTGACAGCGCAGTCATCCTTAGGAGAGTTCTACAGTGCCTAATGTAAATATCCATGGGCTTAAAAGAACTGGTTACTATTCCTGTACCTCAGTTACAGGATGGACTAGGAGTTGGGCCACTTCACCCTGCTCAGTGGATATGATCACCTCCTCAAAGGCTTCAGATCCTTGTATCTCTGTGGGAGCTGCACTGTATTTTTGGGATAAAACTCTGAATTTAAGCAATGCGTTTTGGAGTTACACTCAGAAGTCTGAAAACGCAAACCCAGTTCTCAGACTAGTTCCACTTCTTCCCCAGGACTGCAGCTGTTGAGCATGAGAGGTTTGCAGCTGAAATGTCACCACTGATCAGCAAAGTAGCAGAGTGTTGGGGGGAAATAGTGGCAGAGGCCTCTTCAGAGAGGAAAGCATCCACACCAGGTGGCTTTGCAGGACAGTAGCACTAGACCCCTGCATTGGTCTGCAAGCATGAAGGAAATAGCACTGACTAAACACTCATTTGCAAATTCTCCCTGTCCTTGGCATAGTCATACATATATATCAATAGGAACTGGCACATATTTCAAATCCATTTGTTTTCATTGCCCCATGATGCAAAGTTATGTAAATAATTTTTGCTTTGGAAACTTAATAATAGAAGTTTTAAAAATTAACTCTTCGCACTATAATCACAAGATCTCTCCCAGTCCTGTTTGATACATGGGGTAAATGTATCAGGTTTTTGCCCAGCTCGAGCTTGAGGCTGTAGTGTGGCCAGCACAGAAAGAAGGCCCTCCAATTCTGTTTTCCATAGTGCAGAGAGTAAAGAATCTTGAAATTAAAAAAGAGACTGGGGGCATTCCAGATGAGAACACCCAAACTTCCTGGAAAATCAAATACAGACCGTATGGCCTGTAGTAAAACTACCCAAATAGGTTTGGTATGAATGGAGCTACACTGTAAAAACACAGAGTAAAAATAATTGGATGCAGAAAGCAAAGTGAAGATGTTCAGAATGCTCGATGCATCTTAGCTAGGGAAAAAATGTTATGCATAGAAAAGACAGCTACAGAAAGGTCCATGTGTTAATTGGGGGCATTTCTCCTGCCTGTCAATGACTAAAGTTGCAGCAATGAAACCACTAGGAGAAAAAAATGGACAGCTGCAAAGGCAATAGATATATAATGTGCAAAGTATCAAACATCAGAAAAGATACGCACAAGACACCACGCCTGATAAATGCCAGCATCCCGTTTTCTTATCACTAGATCTAAAAGACACCTGGAGCCAAATTGTTTGTAAGAATCCAACTTTGAGAGAATGAACTGGCAGACAACTGAAATTAGTTATGCCCAACAGTCCTATGCTAGGTTCTATGAAAGGTGGGAGAGTACTAAAAATATCCGAGGAGCCTGTTTCTTTACACATTGTGCCAATTAGATATGGTCAGGCTGTGACAAATTTTCTGTAAACATTCTGGTGAACGAGCAACTCCCCCAGCATCCTCCAGCAGCTCCAAGGGTGGCTGAAATCTTGCCTCTAAAATGCCAGAGCTTTCAATTACAAAAGTGGAGAAAGGAAAAAACAAAAAGGAGTGCTAGCATCAAGTACATTGTGCTTGTTGAACCAAGGCAGGTAAGAAAATTTCAGATCCTTGACCTGGCAATATTCTTCATCATGGATTTCTCTTTGCTTTGGTGGGGTTAGATCTAAACATCTTATTGCACTGAGTCCATGAGAGAAAAAGGAGAAAAGACAGAAAATATGATTAGTGAATTTTTTATTTTCTTGTCTAGAGAAGGTGCATCCATTTCAGTGGGGAAAAATGCACATACATCCATGCTGGGATGGGAAGGCAGCTAGGAAAAAGGATAAAGCCACCAAAGACCTCCAGCAGCATTGTGGTGACATCTTTTATTTAATTCCCCTTCTCTATCCAGCACACTCAGAGACCAGAAGAAAAAAAAGCCTGCGAAGGACCATATGGTGCGATCACGGAGGACGGTGCTGCTCCATGGTGCTCGGAGTAGGGGGCTGAGCTGACGAGATCCTGCAGTGCAGGAGCACACTCACCTCGCCCATGAGGTCCTTGCACCAAGGGGAGGCCCACTTCTCCTTCCTCACTCAGCCTTGCCAGGGAAAGCCACACTGGAACTGTCTGCCTGAGATGCTGCTGTGGAAGTGGCTCTCTCCCACCTCTTCCTTTCTGCCCCCTGTGCTGCCCAGTTGTTCCCACATCTCTCTGCTTGTTGGCACTCAGTTCAGCAGACTGGGGAAGTGACCTGTGTTAAAATTACCTTGTCATCAACAAAAAAATAGCTCTTTTTAATCCCCCCAGTTTGTTCCAGGAGAGAGTCTGAGGTTTTTATGCAGCCATGGGCTCACAGAGCATGGGTTGTCAGACATCACTGACTTTGCATCTCAGACCTTTCCCCACTCCCTTAGTCCAGCTGCACTGGCTAAACATGATCTGCCACTCACAAGTCCCTCCAGGCTGCCCCCAGAAAATGAGACTGCAATCCAGCTCAGTCTCCTGACTGTCACCTATCCCCCTGAGGAACAGGAATGATGGGTTTGAAAAAAGACCAATCTAACACTGACTTTCCCATAGGTGCAAGTATGCCTACCAGCCTCAAAGAGGAAGGGACCAGAGAAAGCGAACAAAAAGCTCTGGGTGGCAGGAGGATGACGGATATTGGTTCATGCCCTGTATTATGCCAAGCACACGAAAGCCCAGAATGGTGAGACTTTGTACCCTGCATCAACCTTCTCCAGGGACATGGAGAAGCTGAAAGCCTTGTTAGTGTGACCAGGTCCCCTTTGCTTCTGAAGTGCCACTTTATGTCTTCTAGTACCCACACACTGAAAAGGAGAATTGAATGCAGATGCTTCGCAAACAAATTTCCCATTTTTCTCCATATCCTCCTCCCTCTAGTTCTTATCTCAGTAATTAAATTATGCAGCTGAGGAAAGTGATTTGGAAAACAGATGGCATGCAAGATGCTATAGAAAACAGTGGTGCATTTTAAACCTTACAGCAGAGACACAGACAGATTTGGGTGGTATATGGGCCTTGAAGTAATTGAACTTCAAAGGCTGCTTGTGCAATGACCTTTAAGCAGAAGGAATGAATGGCCCTCCAGCCTTCAACTTCATACTCACAATTAAGTATCAAAATCAAGCTTCTCCACAAACACTGTGGCTGGTCTAATTTGCCACAGAATTTGGTGTGACCTAACCACATCCTTGGTACTTGACAATGGTAGGAAATATGAGATCTGCGCAAGATGGAACCCTGAAGCAAGCATTTCAGCCTAGCAGAATTCTGAGATGTAAGGGGAAAAGACACCAAAAAGAACAGCTCATTAATCTGTGTGAAGCTCTAAGTCCCTTCTCCCCCTGTTTTCCTTTCATTTAAGACCATGGCGGGCAAGGCTGGGTGGGGACAAGCTGCCACAGCTCCTCGCAGCGCAAATGCCGTGTCCCCAGACATGCTGGGGGAGCGCTGTGTGGTGGGAGCCCACTGCAGCACAGCCAGCAGGACAGGAGAACAGGAGCTCTTTTGCCAGCATAACTGAGGAAAGGTGTTTGCCAACGGCATTTGCCTCTGGATCTGCATTAAAAACGTCTTCACTCAAAACCCAGGTGGTAAAAGAGATTGCACTAGCTTGTGTTGGATGGGGCTGTGGCCTCTTTCCAGGAAAATGGCACAGTCATCAAATCCCACCCTCTGAACGGTGGAGGTCGCCTTGTAGTGGAATCCATCACAAGAGGAGCTGGGGAGCCCTGCAGCTGTTTCCACCATTGAACACATTTCCACACAAAGCTGGAGGTAATTCTCAGAGACGCTAATAAATCAAACATAAAGAGTTTAAACTATCCAGATAAATAATGGCAGATGTTTAGGGATGGAATAACAGGCAAAAGTATGAGTTGTGCAGTGCCTGCAGTTCAAAGAAAATGAGTTCAAACTGCGAGGGCATTGTTCAGAGGAACAGTAAGGGATAAAGCAACGGGGGAGGGAGGAAAAGGGAGGAAAAGCTGTCTTTCTTCCCTCGGATGTGTGAGTACCAACCCCAGCTAGCGCGGAGAACTGCATCTTCACTGTCAAGCTAGCAGCCAGTGGAAGCAGCAGCAAGCACCACCACTCACAGCCTCACACCCTGGCCTGCACAGCCAGTTTTCCCAGAGCATTTTTAGCTTTTAACTGGGCTGCTGATGTGCAGAAACACTGAATCGCTCCACAAAACCTGCATCTTCCCACAGATGCTTCCTGCAAGGGACAGGAACTGGGCTAGTCTCTGAGGTAGGAACTGAGGAGCAAGGATCCCTGCAGTTCCTATCTGTCTCTGTTTCACTGTCCAGCCTTTCGTATAAAATATAACCTCTGCAGGCATCAGATCAGCTTCCTGTAAAAGAAATTTTTGCTTCCCAGGGTTGTGAGGAGACATAACTCCAATTAATGACTCTACTGCCAGCCCTCTTCTTCCTCATCCAAGGACGGAGTACATTTTAATATGATGCACTTGCCAGGAATTTACTCTTGTGAAAGAGGAACCAAACGCTTCACTGTCAACAAGACTGCAACACTTCTTATGTGGTTTTTTTTTCTCAAATGTCATAGGGTATAAAAGGTAGTGTTTAAAGGTAGAGGGACAAATTATCAGAGCACTTTTGAACTACATAATGAGTATTGCTAATAGCAATGCTTGACTTGGCAGCAGTGTTCAAGGTTATTTAGCAAAGCACAGAATGTACATCAGACAAAATAAGAAATTAATTTTAATATGTCTTTGCAAAATAAATATAAAAGTAATCAATTTGGCTTTTCATTTTTTATTTTGCCTTTTTGTTTTGGCTATCAATAAAAGCAACCTTGAAAATGTAACGTAAGAAGAGTTAGAGAGGAGCGATGGAGGAACAATAAAATGAGGAGGAATGCAAGTCAGTACAGAATGTCTTTGATCATTACAAACCTAATTATTGAGAAAGACAGCTCAGTGTGCATGAATACAGAATAATGACGAGTTTGGTAAACACTTACTGCACAATACATATGTATTTGTGTGCCTGGAGAGAGGGTGCTTAACAAGGAAGCAACAGAGGGAAATCAAAGCATGTGTGCGCCACTCCAATAGCAGGAAGCAGGGAAGGAAGAACTTCCAATCCATCTTACTTTGAGGCACAATTAGCACTGCAATGAGCTTCCACTATGCAGCCATACATCAGCTGTTCTATTCCTACAAAATGGGCTGTAAATCTGTATAGGTATTATCACAAAAACAATTCCCACAATGTTTCAAGATAGGTCAAGGCATAATTTTAAAACTGACTTGAAATATGGAGATTTGCCTAAATCTTTTTAGTTTGCTTTGCTTGGCACAGCAAGAATTCTGTGGGCACACATGCATGTCCTGTCAGTGAGGAAGACAGGTTACCATCAAATAACTTGTGTGCATGAATATATGGCTTATGCCCAAAATAACTCTGGAGGAAAACCCCACCTAGCCTCAAACCTATTGACACTGACACCAGTGGACATTGATTTGTTCACCCCCAGCGATGTCCTGCTTGCTGCATCCAGTTGTGCAAGCTTCCTTCCCCGGGGAAGAGTTTAGGCAGGGGTCCTCTGGTCATGCATGGGTTTGCAGCAGAGCTGAGCTGCTTTTTGGAAGCAAAAATCGGTGTGGTGGTTCTAATGTTGCAATGGCAGAGCCTAAAGCTGGCAGCAAAAGTCAGTACTCTGCTTTACTGGACCCAGACAGGATGGGGCTATTTCCATTGGGTTCTGCCTGCTTCAGATCCCTCCTCAGGCAACAAAAACTGCCCAAATTGCTGTAAACAATCCCATGCAACACTGCTCTCAACTTCCCAGAAATTTCAACACAAAAAAGAATGGGAAATATATTGCTCTGAGCAAAACAGATGAAAAAAATAGGTTGAAACAGGTTAAAAGAACATGGTACCCCCACATGTCCCCAAAATGTCACCTAGTGACAGCTACTGGAGAAAAGGCTACAGTTTCAGCCCCAAAACATCAGCTAAATGCCATCAAAATCCCGGGTTAGCTAGCACCAGTGTGGTTTTTAGCAGCTATCTGAAGGCTTTACAGTCACAGTTTTGCCTGCTGAGATGTTTCCTCCCACCAAAACATTTGGTCTGTACCTTTTATCTTTATTTATTACCTTATATTTTCCAAGAATAGACAAGACATTTTATTCTTCTGCTAGTATTCTTAGTTCCTTGTATTTGTTATTGAATAACCTGCCCATCAAACTGGAGCTCATAAATCTCCTGATCTGGCATATCTTAAAAAATTCAATTAATTTGCCCTTTACCTTGCTATTTAATATCATGAATAAAGTTAGTGAGGCACCTCATCCCACACCTGTGCTTGGTAGCTCACTCTTCATTATTGCTTTGTGTTGACAATTCTGCAGCCCATTTTCAGTCTCCTCTCTCTCACTGCCAGCCTGATCTCAATTAATTTTTTCTATAAGATCTTGGGGCATTATTTAAAATGTTCCTTATGATGTATTGCTTCCCGTATAGGTCTCCATTAGTAAAAAAGCAGGAAAGTTCACAGGACACTATTTATGTTTAATACAGCAGAATCATTTACTGCCTGTGATTCACTTGTCCAGATACTCGCAGATTCATAACATATGCTCTGTATTTTTGATAAGGATTGAAAATTAATCCATCAAAAGCAAGAGACATTAGCTTACTCCATAATTTCCTTTTTTTTTTTTTTGCCTTTTGTATCAGACCCATTTTTCATGATTTTTCAGAAAAAAATAGGCTACCTGCTATTTAGGTGTACTGACCGTCATATATTTGGCCCTTCCAAACTACTCTCCCCCTGCCTAAGAACTGATTTCCCAAATATTTCACAATAATTTTTTAGTCATCTCAAACTTTATTCTTCAGAGGAATAGTGCAGGAAAATATAGCTCAGCCCTTTGAATTCTATGGAATGAATATTGAATTCTATGCCAAACCCATGCCCCTTCCAACGTTTCACATTCGCCCTTAGGTAGGAGTCCTCTCCCTGATGCCCCTGGGTCATGCTCCCACCACACAGCCCCACACCCTGGCAGTGCTCCTGATATCCAGGCCCCTGGCAAAAGCCAGATATTACATCCTAGAGATGCTGTTGGATGGACACAGCAGCGGAGAGTGGGTGGCTGCTCTGCTCCTTCTCCTGTGGGTACCACGAGACAAACCAGCCTACTGCAAGAGGGCAAAAGGAACTGATCCTGCTGTATGGGGTCCAAATAGCTGAAGTATTTTGTCCAGGAAACCCTCAGGTGCTGAACAAACAATTATGTGAAAGAGCTTACTGGCTGTTTTTTTTTCCAACTGCTTTTAGTGAATGACAATTGGCATGCAAATAAAAATATAGAACTTACACTAGCTGAAATGTTATGGGAAAAGTTATATTACCAAAAGTAAAGTTTGATGCTCCATTAGCTCATTAAATTAAATTACAGAGAGTTTGCTTTTTTTTTTTTTTTAATGCAGTGTCAGAAGTAGTACTGCATTTCTGGGAGAGTTATTTTGGATTGATTGCTGTATGTGCTGTTTGGAGATTGTGTACTGTAGGTGTGTATGCAATTTTACAGCTATGCCAACATTTATTTTACAATAAAATTTTACCTGAAAATTACAGCCATATAGTGTAATGAGCTATTCTTTTCTCTTTTTATAGCATCTCCAGCCATGCATCCAATACACACAGAACAATTTTCTGGCTTACAAGACTTCAAACCATTAGACCACCAAAGAGCTGTGAATTAAATGCAGTGCAAGCAATGGCAGCATTCACGCTCACGTATCAAACCAGAACGAGGATTGCACAGCCTCTCAAATATCCAACTTTGGGGCTGATTCATTCAGTGGGTCTGTGACCTGACAAGGCAGGATGATTAATTGCACACATATTCCCTCCGAGGTTTTCCTGCTCATGCTTCCTGCAGCAAAGATTGTGAGCTTGACGGATCAGCATAGCAGCCTCTTAAGATGCCAGAAAGGGAAGCGGTTGGTTTCTGATTGAAAGTTAATGGAGGAATAGCAGCTGTTCTATGCTGAGGTAAAAAAAACCCAAACAAAGAGGTTTTGATTCTCAGAGAAACCACACACAGGAATAAGCTGATTTTTCAATAACTCTGGCTATGGGATTTCTGTCAGGGATTGAAAGACTATATTTGCATGATATAATAAGCATCATAATTAGAAATTCAGCTGTGCTTCCTTTCATCTGATTATTGAAATATAAACCATGGCCTTAGTGCTTTTCTTTTCTTGTTAAACACTCTTCTAGGTGTCTCCTCTTTCACGTGTTTGTTCTTGGCTTTAAGATACTTTGTCCATTTAGACTAAAGTTTGCAGAAACCCTGATTTGGCAGGCAGCTCCCATATTTGCAGTGCTGAGCAAAGCTGCTTGCACAGCACTTCCCTTCTGTTCACAGGCAATCCACACACTCCCACTGTCAGACCAGACCCACTGCCAATTTTTAATAGTATTCATTTTTCAAGTAAGCCTTAGCAAATTGCATTAGACACCTCCTCAAGAATACTTAAGCCCTATCACTTTATCTATTAAAAGGTTTTAAACATTGACCAGTGTTTCCCCCACATTTCCCAGCTGCACTCTGACGGGATAACATACGCTTGATGGAGGCTCTCATGTTGCTTGTGAATTGAGCTGAGCTGTGTGGCAGCCCTCTGTAGACATACCTGCTCCTGTGGGCATGACCCCACAGCCTGGCCCAGCAACGAGGGTTCCCAGAAGCAAACTGCAGACAGGGAACCCCACAGATTCAGCACCAGGGCTGGGGGGGGCAGAGGCAGGCTGAGCTGCAGCAGCAGATGCACAGAGAGCTCTAAACTCTCACGCCTCACAGACATCTTTGTTCTGTTCTAGGACAAATCCCTCAAAACACACCTGGAAGTGCAAGTCTGGAAACTGAGACCTGCACTACCTCCTCACTGTACTTCCCAACCTGCATCCTGCAGCACCTACTGAAGAGCTCCGTTGAAAACAGTCCTTCAAATCCAGCAGTCTGTGCTGGACCCCTGTCAAAGGGCTATGTTTATAGCAGAGATTATGGGAAATGATCTTCTAAAATGCCCCTGGATTCTCCCATGACATCCCTCATCTGCTCCGAGTTTGAATTAAGCTGTTCATTCAGCAGTTACATTTTCTGACTTTGTTAATAACAATCTTGTCTGTTACTGGCAACACAGAAACACACAAGCAGGAAAAACGCAACAAAAAAATGCTCCTATTACTGCAACTTTTAAAATGAGCCTTAGAAACTAACAGAGAATGATACTGTATAAACAAATTGATTTAATTGCACTACATGAAAGAGAAGGCAGGTCTTACTGAAGCAGAGCAGCAGACAGCATGCCAGAACAAAATTCCTCAAAGCAATGGCATATAAATATTGAACAAAATGCAAAAGCCAACTCTGCAGATGGCTTTGGGAAAAGCAGCCACTCTGGCTGCAAATATGTTTCAGAGAATACAACACAAAACCTGGAAATCTGCAAAGCCAAGGAGGAAATCAGTGAATAATCCGCTAGATGGAAATCCCCAGCTTCCACAATCAAGTACAGGGTTTGCAAAGACATTTCTAAATCAGTGAGGGACGGGATGGGACAGAAGAGTGAATTTCAGGATTTTGAGTTTTCCCCTTAGCATCACACACTGCCATGCCAGGCATATACCTACTGCTGGTCCTTGCATGCCAATTTAGATATTTAACTTGGGGTGTTAATCTCCCAGCAAAATAATTTAATATCATCTCTGTAGCCATTACTTTCTTCCAGAGGCCTTTGCAAATGGCATTTCCAACAGATTTAAATATATGATTGCCAATCAAGTGAGCTGCGTCCGCTCAATTTGCTTCTTGCCTTTTGCTCAGAGAACCAGCTGAACGATTCACTCACAAAAGCTTCTGAAGCAAAGCAAGAGAGGATTTTGTTAATCTGGATTTGTGAGCCCCAAGCTACTGGCTTAAAATTTGATGATGAATCTGTGTCACTGTGTATTTCCTTCTCCCTTGGGAAAACAAAGGATGGATGGATGTAGAAAATCAGGCTTATTCCTCTTAACTGTAAGAAGTTACCAAAGAGAAATAAATGAGGAGAATTTGGCATTACCTTACCCAGAAAACCAAACCACCCCACACTGGCAGCTTTATGTGATTTGCAGAGTGTGAAGAAGTAACATATATATATAAAAAAATAGCAACCAAGCCCCCAAATCAGACACACAATGCAACGTTTCATGGGTTGCTGAGGCAAGAGAACCGCAGTGGATGCAAGCAAGGCTGCAGCAGTGAGACACAAGTGAAACAAAACACAGTGTCCTTTGCAGGACAGCTCTCTCAGAAGCTGGCAGGCTTTCTTCTGAGAGGCTGAGAGCTCACAACCTCTCTGCACCCAGTATATCCAGCACTACTCTTTTCAGTAGGCTGACAGAAGGTACCAGTGTGAGCTGGACAGCAGCCACCTTCAAAGGAGTGATGTTTAACACACAGAATTGGAAATTTTTCTCACAAGAGGTATTTTTCATCTACAGGACTGGAGGTGCCTGAACATGGGCAGCCAATGCCAGCTGGATCTTTCATACAGAGTAATGTGCCAGGAGGCATCAAGTTCCTGCCTCTACAAACATATTTCCTTAACTTGCTTTGAAGGAACTGCTATCCCAGTGTGGACTGGGACCAGATAACATTCAAAAAGTCACATAGCAAGTAAGAAGGGGAGCGGGAAATGACTTCCAGTCACTCTGTTGCCCTTGCTGTGCATCACCCTCATCACTGGGCACCACAGTGTGCACAAGAGGTCTTATGGAAATCACTTCTAAAACACACAACACAATTAATCTGAAAAAGACACTGGGCAATTAAAGCAAGTTTGTCATTGCGCCTTGTGCCAACTAAGCTTTCAGGCTTTCAAATCTAGCACTTTTCTCATCCTGAGGAAATATTTCTGCTATGTGTTAAAATCACAACGAAACCCAAGGTATTGACACATAATACTAAGAATATCAGAGATTAGTACAATGCACAGTGTGTTTAGAATTGCAGAATTGTTAATGTAGATTAAAATGCTTTGTCAGTAATCACTCACTTTCCTGACCCAGCCACATGGCTTTTCTTCTTTGCTGCACTCCAGCGCTGCCAAGCTGCACAGCTGGTCCCAGGGGAGGCCAGCCCTGCAGGGGCATCAACGAGTGCCATGAAACTACTCTGGCCTCAGCTCCTGACTGTGGCATGCAAAAATGTGCCCTGGGAAACTGCCAGAAATATGGAACTCTCTGTGCTGAGCAAGTGGACTAGAGCTGGTACTCCCATCACACACAGCAAGGAGCTGGGGCAAGCAGAGAAACCAGACCCAGCGAGATTCCATGCCCAGAGTGCCTTGTGTTTTCTGGAGCATCCCCTCTGAGGGGGCCTTCATTGAGCTGGTGTGATTGGGATAGGCAGTTCAGCAGCAAACATTCACAGCCCTGCAAGGAGCTGATGTCCTTCTCTGGTGATGTGAGTCACACCATGACACACAGGCTCTCCTCAGCAGACACTCAGGTACTACTACACTGTTGGGGGAAGATGCTGGTAAAATATATTAATGTAAAACCACTACTGTAAAATCCTTGCTCCTTAGAGCCTGGAGCATTCATGAAGAGGGTACCTGAGAAGGGACAAGAAAAACTGTAGGGACTGAATACCACTGAGGCAATAAAGTGAGATCCAGTATTTAATCATCTTTTCCAATAGCGGTTTCATTTTTTTTTAAAGTATTTCAGAGAGACTTCTACATTTCATCACAGTGAATGGGTGATGATGAAAGATTTTGTCTAGACAGAAGGTAAAGTTTGAATTTTAAAATTAAGTTCTACACAGTGGAATAAAAACCAAATCAGCACAATGCTATGTTTGTCTTAGAAAGAAAAAGAAAAAGAAAAAGAAATAAAAAAAGAAAAACAAAAAAATAAAACCCCCGGAAGTTAAAACCCCCAAAGGAATCAAACTTTATTCGTTTGGAAATATGTTCTAACTAAAGTAAATATTTTAAATATTTAGTATTAAACATTAACAAAGATCACTTTGTGGAGATGAAATTAACATCATCAGGGAGTTTTATAAATGGTCTCAATTTCTGGGTAGCTGCTCTTTAGCACTAACAGCACACAGCATATTTGGTGCAGTGTAGATTTTCTTTTTTTTTTTTTTTTTTACTTATTTAGTGCCATAGCAGAAGAAGCAATTAGCTGGCATTTCATGGGGCAATCTCCCAAGAACAATCCTGAGACAAGAGCAACTCCACCACAGATCAGACACTGGAAGGAGACGCAGCTGGGTGCCCCGCAGACCTGCAGGTGTGTCAGGTTGCCCCACTTGACATCTTCTTGCAGGTTTTCCTTTTCCATGAGCAGCCTTGCCATTCACAAATGTTTCTTCTTTTTTATTGCCTCTGCCCTGACAGCCAAGCTCTTGGCACAGATGGTCAGGACCACAATGAGGACTCCGACCAGGAATGTCACCACGGGCCAGAGGAAGCAGTGCAAGAGAACAGTCTCGTCATGGGTGCGCTTCAGCATCACATCATCTGGCCTGTGTAGAGGAGGAACAGAAGATGGAGAAAATATAAATCAGCATGATACGATCAATTCATCATAAGTGAAAGTCATCTAACACGGTAAGAGTAAAGGTGCTTTATTTGCCAAAGTGTTAGAAAATGATTAAGTGGACCACTTCATTCACTGCTTTCATTTGTGTTTTTATCACCAGCACTCATGACACACTGTGAGAGCATTCCACTTGCAGTGTTTACAGGCTAACAAGTTCATTTGGATTAAAAAAGAAAAAAAAGAAAGAAAGAAAGTGTTGGTGCTTTATGTCCTCCGGGGAATGTGGTAATCACAAACAGCCATGAGAGATACAGTAGATTGTGACTGTGGAATGCAAAACCACTCTGGCAGAAACATAACACCAGGCAGCATTTATACTTATCTACCTTAAATGTTATCAGGCCCTGTGAGATGGATTTAAACAGTAATTAAAACTTTGCTTTTAGCTTTGAGCACTGGTGTGTCCATGGGGCTACATGGAGGCTCCTGATGACAGAAGCCCTGGCTGTGATTTGGGTCTGGCAGAGACAAATCCAACTGGTCAGCCCTGGACTGCTGGTGGCCCGGGCTAGCCCAGCTGCACTGGCAGGCAGCAGCCTGCATGAAATCTATCCCCAAGAGGACTACAGCCTGCCCCAGGGTGGCCTCATCTCCTTCCCAGCGGTGGCTGTTTCAGCAATAAGCTGTGATTTGGTGCAGCAGACAGCAGTGCCTCAGTAGACTTGAGTAGGCTCCTACGGGAACACTTTGGCAAGAATCCCACAAAGGTCTGAACCTCCACGCCTCCACCAGCATCATCTAATACACAGTCATGGCTGGGTCTGTGACAGGTGTATGCATTTCCAAAGGGAAACAGAGGAGGAGAATAGCAGGAGAAAGCATCTCAAGACATTTGGATATTTAGCTGTGCCACGTCTGAAAGATCTGTTGTCCATCTGCCTCTTCCAAGTCTGGGATCTTGTTTGGGAAATGTGATGGCAGGTTTTCCTCATCTCTGGCTCTTTCTGTTCTCCCTTGCAGTTTAACAGTTATTAAATCAGTCTTGTGGTATTTGCACTTTGCTGTTGCTTTCCCATCTACAGCCAGAGACATGCAGTCTGCTGGAAAACTATCTGCAAAGGAGAGAAACAGAACTTTCTCCAATTAGAAAAATACCTGTAGTCTTGACTCATGCTGGTCCTCACTTACATCGAACACTCCCATCTCATGTTGCTTCATCAGCGCCACCTGACACTTCTTGGAGCAACAAACCTCACAGCCTAAAATCCTGGCAACCCAGCCTCCTCCAGGGGTGTCCTGGGAGTGAAGGTCTCCTAACCCAGTGGCACATGGGAGCAGATACCTGTTCAATGGCTCTGCTGTCTCTCCCACTATAGCTTTGTCCTGATCAGAAAGCAGCACTAAGAAAGAATTCTCTGTAGGGGAAAAAGAAGGAACTCTTTTTCCTTCACTGAGAGATTGAATGGAGATGTTTGCAAATCTGCAGTTTTATCCATCCTTGAGGAGCTACTGGAGCCAGACTGCCACACTACACCTGATGCCAGATTTAATTACACCTCCATTTGCATTTGGGGGTTTCTCTCACCCAAAATTTCAGTATGGACAATCCTTTGCACCGTGCCAGCCTGAAAGTGCCCAAGGCTGGCACCATAGATCTCTCTTTGGTTCTGTAGTAAGGAGCAGAATAAAACTCAGATTGTGAGCAGCTCAGCTATAAAATTTGAAAGGCAGCAGCATAAAAAAATATCAAAAGAATCCCAGGTGTATTTAATAGTGGAGCGCATGAATCTGCACATCCAAAATCCTCCAAATATATAAGCAGGCACAGGTGGAGACTATAAATTGAATAAAGTACTATTAACTTTATGGGTGCAAAGTCACCAATCTGTGCACCTGAACAGAAAAATCCTTTCACAAGAGGTATAATACTGCCCCCTCATAGTTATTGTACCACCACCTGTGAATAACAGAGTGCTAGTTGGCAAGGAGGACATAAGCAGGCAACACTCAATCTTCACAGCTCTGAACTTATTAGTGACATTGAATTTTAAGTATTTTTTTAAGCAGATGTTAGTTCAAAAACAAGGGGCAAGCAAAAAAACTAGAAAATTGGATTCAATTAAAGGAAAGAAAATGTGATTGGGGAAAGCAAGATATCCTTTTGACTGAATCTTAAATGTTTTGAAAAACATAGGTACCAAAGGTAGCAGCAATGGATGTCAAACACTCATTACAGGTGTGACTGTGACTTAGTAATTTAAAAGATTTTCCCTTTTGGAAAAGAGTCAAAGACAGAGCGTTTAATTAAGTCTTGGGATGAGGTTTGGGTTTAGATGGGTATTACTGCTATTCTTAGGTACAGCAAGAGTCCCTGTGCACTGGTGTGGCCTCACCTTGATTCCTGTGTGCAGTTTTGGGTGCCACAATATAGGAAAGATGTTAAGCTGTTGGAGAGCATCCAAAGAAGGGACATGAGGATGGTGAAGGGCCTTGAGGGGAAGCCGTATGAGTAGTGGCTGAGGTCACTTAGTTTGTTCAGTCTGGAGAAGAGCAGATTGAGGGGAGACTTAATTGCAGTTACTCCCTCACAAGGAGAAGAGGAGGGGCAAGCACTGATCTCTTCTCTGTGGTGACCAGTGACAGGACCCAAGGGAATGGCCTGAAGTTGTGTCAGGGGAGGTTTAGGTTGGGTATCAGGAAAAGGTTCTTCCCCCAGAGGGTGGTTTGGCACTGGAACAGGCTCCCCAGGGAAGTGGCCACAGCACTAAGCCTGACAGTGTCAAGAAGCATTTGGACAATGCACTCAGGCACATGGTGTGACTCTTGGGGATGGTCCTGTGCAGGGTCAAGACCTGCATTCAATGATCCTTGTGGATGCCTACCAATTCAGAGTATTCTGTGATTCTGTGGCACTCAAAACACAGTAATGTAACTTCTTTGGGTTTGCTTGGCAAAGCTACCAGTTTTGACTACTTTTTTTAAGGTGACTTGCCTGCTCCCACAGTCTGAGGGCTTGTTGTTTTACTCGGAACCAGAAAAGGAAAGGTGCTCTGTCCCCGGGGAAGACTTCTCATGGTAAAGATCTGTCTTTGCTGGAAAGCCTAAAAGCATCACTCCCCTGGTACTGAGGCAGTGATGTTGAGCACAGAGGAGGTACATCATGCCTAGAAACACCTTTCTTTTCCCTGTGAAAATCAGCAGATGTAATTAAATTTGTTGCCTTGTTCCTGTAAGTACAGTGTCTTTAATAAACCTGTCTTTGCTCTGCGACTTTCATATAGTACTTCAGTTCAAAGGTGTTGGCAGAGGGGTTGCACATATTCCCCCTAAGCTTGGTTATTGGCAATCTCTTCTTTCTAGCAGTGCTGCCATTCAGGTTTCCAGTAAATGCAAAGCCTCTTGAGGGGATGCACCCGAAGTCCCAACACCAGTTATCTGTGGGGCCACACCAGCTGCAATAGTTACCCATGCACAAAACAGCAGCAGAAGCAAGAAAGACACCTAGGGGGAAAAAGGGGGAAACCCCCCAATAATTTCAAGCCACGCTCAGGCATTCAGACCTGGTTCTTGCTGTAAGCAGTGGTGGGCACTGTGCAACACCATTAGTGCCCAGCAGTGGTCCCAGGGTGAAAGAACAAACAAACTGGGAAAAAAAGTCCCTGAAGATGTCTCTGCCTTAACCCTGAAAACACAGCTTTCCCTTTCACTGAACAGACAAGGAGGGAGGAATTTTGTTTTCATTGCTAAAAGGTGAGACCAGGACTTATTTTTAGCAGGACTTAGAGCTCCTGGCTAAACCCTTGTGGAGCTCTGAGCAGGGCTAACTGGCTTAGTTATTGCATTATACAACACATCCCTGTTAGGTTCTGCCAAGTAGTTCAAACAGACACCAGATAAAACAGGCCTCCATCAGAGCCTTCAGAGCAATTACTGAACATCATGGGAAGAATTGCAGTGCAGGGATTACCAAGAAGTCATGTAGGACCAAAAGGTTACAGGCTTATAAACATTTCAGTCATCACTTACGAACCACACTGTGTACCTTATGTTGCACAACAAAAGCACAACAAAAGGTGGAGGTGCAGGATAGGGAAACCTTACAAATATTTTTGTATTCAAACAATCTGGATTTAATGATGTTTGTAATACACTGATTTTTTCCCCCAGATATTCCCATCCCTTCGCTCTGACAAGCAGTCATTTTTTCCCTCATTGTTGCAAGATGCACAAATCCTCAGCTGGATGGCTGCACACAGAGGCAGCACACTGTCTTACTGACAGTAAAGTCCTTTCCCCCTCGGGCCCAAGCACTGCTCCACAGGTGCAGGGAATTAATTTAGAAAACTGTGAAGTAACAGAGAAAACTAAGATTTATGCTCCAACATTAATGGATGAGCAGCCCTACTACCTGAGCACCCTTGGCTTATACACATAATTATTCTGAGATAAGTGGGAACCCTGCAGGGTACCCCAACAACATACAGGTTGTCACTAGTCACTTGAGAGGGTTTGCTCTTCAAATATCTGATGAATTTGTGTACAGCATCCTGCAGCAAACACGGGGGAGGTTAAAGTGTGGCTGGCTCATCTGCTGTGCCACAGCAAAGGAAACACAGAGTGTTCTTGTGTACAGGACAAACCCAGAACTAAAATGCAATAAAGCCCCATAGATCAGCCACTAATAAGAAATTACTTGACACAGGTTGCTCTGCTTGTCTCTGCATGGCATGAGACAGTAGGTCTGAGCTCATGGCAATCTTAGTTTCTCTCTTTTTTTCTTGTTGTGGATGTCAATGAGACCAGGAACATGAAGAAATAAAGTAACAAGATCTCCCCCATCCTCCCTGTTCCTGCACCTGTCCCACTTTAGGGCATAGAGCTGTGGCCCTTGTTTGGCTGAGGTCATGACTGCGGACCGCCGGGACACTTGGTGTGAGATCCAGAACACTGAAGCCCAAGAGCTCAGTGCCTTCTCAAACGTTTGGCAACAGCCTGAGAACTTTATCTGAATTTGTCTTTTATTTGGGGGTCTGAAGCACTGGAGGTTGGTTTCTGCTGTGCAGGGCTTCCTTCAGACTGGGGTATCATCATGTCAACAGACAGGCACCTTCACCAGAGATCCAGAAAAGCAACTTCCCCATGCAACTTGAACCCGTTGTCCCAAAGCTTGTCAGAGAAGCGTGGGACACTAAAGGTAGGTGCCCACAGTGGCAAAGCAAAACCTTGCTCTTCAGTGAAGCACTGAGCTCTAAGCTAAGCTGCACTTTGGCTCCCTAAGATAAATCTCAGGCAGCTGGTTTTGCTGGGCAGTTTGATTTACAGTAACTAAGAATGGTTGAAATTGCCGAGTCTGCTTCTCGTTGCTCTTGTATAACTTTGAACTGCAATGGCATCCCCTTTTTTGTCTTTTCAAAGTAACTTGTTGAAACATGCACCACCAAACTGAAGGGAGATGTTACCCAACAGTACACTCTGCATGCAGCAACAATTCTGACAACGAAACTGAACTAAATTCAATGAAGAGGAGATGATGTGTAGGGGTCCCTTCCCCCCTGCCATGTAGCCCTGGGAGAGGGGCCCTGAGGGGACAGACACGGGGTTATAATATGTTTTATACAGACTGGCAGAGAACAGTTAGCTTATCCACACAGTGAAAAAAATACTGTCAGAAAGTATGCACACTTCTGTTTTGAAGGGAACAGACTTTTCCCTCAGTTTGTTATGGTTCCTTTTTACGGCTTCACAGGCTGCTTAGTCATCATTGCTCTAAAAGTATAGCCAAGCAAGCACATTCCTAGTCAGCAGAACTTATCTCCCAAAGCTCATTGCTATCTTCAGAAGAAAATAGATGGGGTATACACTTCGGCTTAGACTATCTTCTAGTATCTCTGGCAGCGAGCCACTCTTATGCTGTGTATGAATTGTTGTAGGATCAGCAAAAGGCAGTGTTTCAATGCAGCCATTGTGCTGGCAAGAACTTTTAGCAGTATAGGATTCAGCATCTTTAAGGAAAAACTCTGCCTGAGCGCTGCACAAATCCTCAGTGCCGGCTTACATAAACGGCAGACGCTAGGTAGCATGCAGCCTCAGAAAAACTTTGTCTTTGCTTCACCTAAATGTGATGTGAGAATCAGCTCACATAGCTCTGGACACGTACCACCCTACGCTCCTTTACAGGAGAGAAATAAGCACCTCTGGGCATCTGACCTGTATCAGGCATTTACTATGGGGTAAGATATAAGGCTCCAGTTTCTCTCCACTGACTAAAAAAGTTAACTTTCACATCATCCTTTCCACACCAGGTTAGATGTATCCTAGCCATGACTTCTCCTGCAGACAATCCCATGTTTCTGACTCTCCTGCTCACTCGGACAGCGGCTGTTGCAAGTCCCAGTTCCCAGGAGCACAAGGAACTGGCAACACCTGCCTGCCCAGAAAAATCAAAATCATAACTCGGCTCCTGGTTAGCAGATCCAAGCATTGGCACCTTGTGGATCAGAGGACACCCAAGAAGGTCCCTGACAGGGCTGATGTCATCACACAGGGTGCCCTAAGTTTTAACCTCTGCATGCTGTAAATAATGTTTCTTTCCCCTCTAAAGGAAAAAATGTTGCTACAAAGCTTTGATGGAGTCCCTCTGCGAAGAGTTAACCAGGAACAACAAACACACCCTATGCATGCTGACCAGGTCTACAGTCTCTCCTGGGAGACAACAATTACAGCCAGCCTAGGACAAACCTGAAGCCCTGAGGCACTCGGCAGGACACCCACAGGACAGTCAGGCATTTCTCTGCCTGCCACCCTGCTCCAGCTCCCTGGTTCATTCGAGGCCCGAGCACACTGGCATCCACTTTCCTTCTGTTTGTCTTTCTGAACTTAAATATCTGGTGCCAACACTCCCACACTGAGCCCTGAATTGCACCTGCAAGTCACGAGCTATTCCTTCATCTATTTAACTTCCAAGTGTTTGTGGGATAGGACTAACCTCATCCTGCCACCACATTTCCTTTTATTTCCTGGCATATCACCACCAGAAAGGGACAGGAAAAAGGAATCCCTCCTCTTTTTGTTTACTGAAGGAAGGAAACCACATGTCACTCTCATACACATGGAAGTCACATCAACATTGGCAGTAAAAGTAAGAACTGAAACAGAAGGGGAGATGCGTTAGGTTATGACTTTCTGCTCTGCAAGCATGTATGAAACCTGGCAGTTCTGTGGCTGTTTATTACACGTATCTGATCCATTAATCCTCTATGAACACAATTCCTGAATTAGTTTGTAGTATTTACTGATGTTCCCTTTTCTTCCATGAACACAGTAGGGTTTATTTTCTGTGGACGAAAGGAACGTTACTACGCACACCAGAAATCTGCCATCTGAGTCTTAAAAGCCAAGATGCTTTTTGCCATAAAAATTGCATGTTTTAAGGAAAACTTTTCTCAGAGTTTTTATTTTTACTTCAAGTGGTAAAAATACTCCTTTCCTTTCCGTATAGCTTTTCATCAACAGAACTGTCTTGCAAAGTTCTGCACTGAGCTCTGTGTGATAAACCACATCACTCTGGAGGGGGTCTGCACATGTGTATATACATATGCATGCATTTATATATAATTTCAAATAGAACCAATGGACAGCTGTTAAGCAGATGCATAAGCACTCCTGCCTAGCCAAAGGGAGATTACTCACCTCAAGTGCTGATTAAAATAGCATGTAAATGGTTGAGAACCCACTTTCTCTTTCCAGTATTTCTGCTTGTACGTGACGTTCTCAGAGTTCTCCTGATCGTCTCTTGCACAGGGAGGGATGTATGAACACTGCCAAGACACATTGCAAAACAGAGTTATTTCTGTGCTCAAGAACACAGGGCATCACTGCTCTGCATTTTCCTCATGATACCAGCATGACTGAAATGGACAGAGAATAATAAACAAAAGCTCCAAAGAAACAAAAAAGAAATATTAGCTAAACTTCACTTCAAATGCTAGTTATACTGTGCAGGTACTGGAAAAGAATATAACAGCATTCAGAAAGAAAACAAAGGCTTTGTCATGTTTGTTCCACTGTTAAACCAAACCACCTCATAACATCTTGGGGTTTGGCATGATTAATGTGAATATAATCATTTCTTTTTGATATATTTCTAGCCGGCTGCGTGGATTGGGTTTGAATAACTTCCTATTTTCAGTGAGGCACATAATCACAAGTTTTTTAAGTATCATTCTAATAAATAGCACGAAGAGTCCAGCAAGCTTTCCCAGGTGATGGGATATCTGGCTGATGTCCTCTTACAAAAGAAGGTATTCTCCCACTGTTACAACCCAGGCAAACAAGCAAAAAGGTTCACAGCCCTGCTTCAGCAGAAAGGTTCAGCATCTGCTTCTGCTGTACAGAAGTCAAGGAGAGCTGAGCATGCAGCTGAGCTATCTGCAGATCTCACCCTCATACATCTGCTTCAAAGCCCAGAGATCAAGTGAAATTCCTTCCCCAGCTTGGTGCCCTTGGGACTGGGCTTTCAGAGGCTCCCCTTTGGATCACACACACACGTACCTTGTTTCCAAGTCTTTGACACACCACCCTTACCTCCTAGCCACAGGCAGCTAAACAATAGAAAACAAGTAGTGCACTGAATCAAGTGTCAGCACTATCAGAGTCCAGTGTCCAAGCACAATCCCTCCCATTTTTACCAGGCATCCATACAGGAAATCATTCTAGGAGATGTTGAACCACACTGAGTAACACAGCTTAACTGACCCTCTGGTAGCACAAAGGCTTTTCCCCCTGCAGGATGTATGGACACCAAGGCTCCAGGTGCACACACAGAATTTTAATTCCTTTAAAATTGGGAGCTGCAAACAGAAAAAAAGTGTGACTGGGAAGGTAGCTAAAAAGCCTCCTACTTAGGAAGGATGAGGAAGCAGGAGGTGAAGGGTGTGGGAAACCCCTAAGGGCATGCATACATATGATCACAACATTAATTTCTCCACAGTATCCTGAAGGCAGTAACAACCAGGAGAGGGATACCCTCTCTAACATGAGAATAAAGATCACTCACTGTGCCCAGTGAGTGCTGCTTCTCCTTCTGCTGAGGTTTCACAGGGGCCTACCTTGTCCCCAGCTGCATGCTATACCTAAGACGTACAGACTTACAAGTCCATGTCCACCATACAACAGCTTGAAGATTTGCCGTTCCAAGGGCAAGGGAGAAATCTCAGGATTTTATTTCCCTGATCATGTAAAATCTGACCACTTCTGTCAACACCTGCCATCGCTGCCAGTGTCTTGCAGGCTTCAGACTGAAAGAATCTGCAAGGTCTTCCTTGTTGCTTCCAAACTGAAACCTACCTTTTCCACATGCAAGGATCCCCATTTTCACATGGTGTTGCCATGGCACAGAGCTCCCTTTAGTTCCCTGTTTACATGATCCTTAACAAGGGTTGTCCCACTGATGATGATGAAGGACAGAAATGAGCAGTACCACCAGTCTACTTCAGAAACCAGAATGCAGGATTTATCACAGATAGTATTCCTTGTTCAGCAGTGTTTTTGGTTTGGTTGTCTACTTTGGAAGCATCAAACATGCCCCTTTCTCCTCCACACTCACATAAATCTCTGCAGCAGCTGGGCAGAGTCAGCAAATTTGGCACGAAGACACCTGAGAGCACTGCTGGCTCTGCTCTGTCCCCCTGAGAGCACCAACGTGCTGCACCATCCCAGCTGGCCCCCTCCTCATTGCTTGGCCCAGGGTCCAGCACTTCCAACATTCGCCACCCTGATGTTTTCCTTTATGGAGCATGTCCTGCTTTGGAAATGGCACCATATCCCATCAGTTGTGCGCTCACTGCCTACGTCCAACTGTAGTCACCACCCTGCTCATCCCAAGCCCCCAGCTTGTAGGTAGCCCCCAAACCAGCCACTATTTACCCAGCACACAAAATGCAGAACTAGACAAAACAGCTAAGTAGCAATATACATTATTTTGCCTAAATTCACTCAGCTATCTCAAAACTCCTATTCCTGTGATACTGGCTCCAGTATTTCCTCTATCCTCTGAAATGTTTCTTCCTCCTGGCTGAGCCTACTGCTGTCCTCTGCTATGAAAGTGCAACCACCCCACCACTCCTGGCTAAACTTTCTCTGGATCCTTCAGAGACCTTCCACCCCCACAAAATATTCTTGAATCCTTCACAAAGTTCATAACCTAGTGAACTGTTGTTTAGCCCGATCCTGAGTTTCAGGCTTAGAAAAAAACAGAGAGATCTCTTTTCCCAAGAGATGTCTCTCTGAACAGACAAGTATCAAGCTTTAACAGTCTCCCAGGACATTTAATCACAGAGTACTTCACGTATTTTTCCCATCAGTCCCCATGCTGTTAGCTCAATATGAAGATACTAAAACATTGAGTTTTTCAAGGCAGGGATTTTTCTTGGTATGGAAGATGTAAAAGGGCCCAAGGACAGTTTCTCCAGGCAACACTTCTGTATTTTGGCATGCCAAAGCATGCCAAAGAGTATGGGAGTATTGCCAGTACCTACAGGAGGGACACCTGGAAGTTGGGCACAACAGTGAATATTTTCCATAACTCAAACTTCACATCATTCTCTGCACAAGTAATCCCAGCTGACAGAAAGAATGCTGGATGTATTTCTACCTCTTCCTCTTTATCTTCATGTGAAAAATGCAAAGGAGACACCTGGGGTCTTGCCTTAAATTGATGTGACCTCTCTGCTTCAGCCTGTTAAGGATTAACAGTCTTGAAGAGAGGAGTGGTCCCTGTCCAAATATGAATCCCAGGGGCCACCCTGAAACATCAACTCAATGTGACAAAGGTCTTGAGCCACAGAGAACACCCAAGGAGCAATCCCAGTGTGAACATATCAGCTGCTGCACAAGCACTGGAGCTTGTTCGCCTCCCCAGGATGCCAGCATAGTCCCACCAATCCAAGGTGCACTTTGTCCCTTTCAGATTCACAGGGAGTGGATCTCTACACTTCTAGGGCACTTTGCTTGACCAGCTGTATCACCCTCCAAAGAGTCAGCAGGCAGATAAAAGGGAATCATAACCTCACAAATTTTGCTGCTGTGAGTTGATGGAGGAACGTGAAATAACTTCCACTTTGGCAATAAGCAGTTCCTGAGACATTAATTCTGCTGTCCTCCCTTGCAAGACATGGCATGAAATATTGGCATCAAAACATAAACGAATGCCAACTGAAAGCAAGCTAGGACACCAGTAAAAATGTCAGTGAACAGCTAATACATCTTTACACCAACGTTTTGTAGGATTTGTATCTGTGTTTGCTTCTGGATGATCCCAATTCAGTGTCTCAGCAGATGCCTGGGAAGATTTCTGGTCCTTCTGAACACTTCATGAGGGCAGATATTCTTCCATATCACAGAGAAAGAACATATGCATGAACTCTTGACTATGGTTTAAGTTCCAGGCTGCATTTCATGCTTTTCAAAGATTAATTCTTGCCTAATTCAGTCACGTTTTTAATTTTAAAAAAGACAGACTTTGCAGACTACAAGACAAGTCCAAGAAAGTTTCAAATGCAAAGAGACATCAGGGCCCAAAGTAGAAGCAAGTCAGCCCAACAGAAGACAAACCAAAGTCATTCAGGAGCAAGACTTCAAACTCAGTTTCCAAGTGACATGTTGAGGACCATTCTCCTGGCTCCTGGTGAGCTATGGGACAGAGCATGTACCATCTGTTTGGTGCAGCAAAGACCCACAACATGAGATGGAGTACAGATCCACCTGCAGCCGATGGTGGACCCCACACCACAACAAAGGGATGCCCAAAGGAGGTTGTGACTCTGAGGGAAGTCCACGTGGGAGCAGGGTCCTGGCACGACCTGTGATCCTGTGGGGGACCGATGCTGGAGCACGTTGTAAGGAACTACAGCCCGTGGGAAGGACCCACACTGGAGCAGGTAATGGAGGACTGTCTCCTGTGTGAGAGACCCAACACTGGAGCAGGGAAAGAGTGTGAAGAGGAAGGAGTGCCAATGCGTGATGAACTGACCACAACACATATTCCCTGTCCCTTTGTCCTGGTGGGAAGGAGGAGGTAAAGAAAGTCAGGAGTGAAGTTAAGCTCAGGAAGAAGGGATGGGTAGCGGAAAGGCATTTTTAGATTTGATTTTATTTATGCAGTACCCTTCTCTGATTTAATTGGCAATAAAGCAGATTAATTTCCCTGAGTCAAGTCCATTTTTCCCATGATGGTAAAGGGTGAGTGATCTCTCCCTGTCCTTATCTCAACCCCAAGCCTTTCGTAACATTTTCTCTCTCCTGTCCACCTGAGGATGGGAGTGATACAGCAGCTTTGGTGAGGACCTGAAGTCCAGCCAGGGTGAACCCACCACACCAAGCAATATGTGAGCTTCTCCTAACTTTGTGAGTGAGTGTTTCCATTCACTACTGGGTTACCTTCATGGCATGGAAGGCCGGAAGCACTGCCACAACCATCCCACTGGGGCAGGACATGAGCAGGTGGGCTCGCTCCATTAGTACAAAAAATTGCCCCCTCCTGAGGGGGGCTGAGTGTACTGAGGGAATTGGAGCTGAGCACCATGTCTAGCTTCCACCTGCATCTGTCAGCGCAGATGATCAGCAGCAGCACAACCCACTGGGAGTGACCAAATCCATGACCCCTCACAGAGGCTTAAGGCTGGGAATGGTGCCCCCGGTGAGACAAGTGGGTGGTAGGGTTTATCCATGGCCCCTGGTGCTGCTTCCAGAGGAATTGCTAGGCAGCATCTGCACAGTTTGCCTGTCACAGGCACCAGCCCAAACACGGATCTGAATACTTCACCAAATGCACCAGACTCTCACAAAATTATCGCGAAGTTATATTTTGTTATGAAACCTCCTCTGTCATGGGTCATATTTAAGAGAGTCCAAAAATTAAGCCAAATCCTATTTACAAGTGCACAGAAGACATGACTGCACAGAAGACATGACTGCACATCATCTTGTCAGGTGGAGCTGTTACAGACAGAAGTGTGACAGGAGCACGGGCAGGTGTGAAGTGCAGACAAGGAGCAGCAGCTGGTTTGGTCCCCTGCCCACGGACAAGGATGGGGAGAACTAGGTCCTGCTGCTCAGCTGCTAACATCTGTCTTACCAGTCACTCCCCTAAAAGTTTCTTGGGCAAAACAGTGGACAACTTCTTCCAACCCTACACTTAACTGCAGATGTAGGAAGGGAAATGTCTAAAAACCCACAAATCAGACCTTTTAGCAGCTGACAGACTCCCCTGTCATTTTCCCCAGCCAGACTCATGGCCTGGTCCCTGTGCTGGCTGTATGTGCCACCAACGTACCTGATGGCCAGAGAGTGATAGCAACAAATTGACTTTGGAATTAATCCTGCTTAAGCTTTATCTCAGAGATTATTATTGCTATCAAGGCAGCTGAAGAAAGGCTACTGTCACTCCAATGAAATTTCTTCCTCTGAGACAGCAATCAAAAAAAAAAAAAAGAAATCCACAGATCACTCAGACTGAACACAAATGTAATCGTGTCCGGTGCTTTATATATACATTCCTGGATTAACTCTGACCCAGCTACATAATCTTTTAAGAGCTAAAATGAGTCCTGGGCTGTACAATGATGTGATTATCTTAGAAAGAAAGAGAAGAAAAAAATTCTTTTTCCCGCATCTAGAAAAAGGTTTTTCCTCACTAGAACAGACAGATTCATCGCTGTGATATGTTTATATGTCAGCCCACTCTACTACAGAAAGCAGAAGACTTTTACTCAAAGACAGGGGATTTTTGGGGGGAGTGAAGCTACCAACTGATTTAGTACTGTTGTGTGTTGTAAGGAGCCTGAACTATGCCTTTTCCACACTATTGATTTACAGGGGAAAATTGCTACCCTACAAAGAGAAGCAGCTAAGCAGAAAGTTAAATTTAAAGACTGTTGAAAACAAAATTGGTCTTTTTTTTCCCTTCTAGCTGGTTAGAACTGATTAGCATGTTGCGTGTTTGTCTAAGTGCATGAACACAAGGAAACATAGGGCAAAACCATGATGGGAACAGGAAGGGTTAAACAGCTCCCTAAGCTCCCATCTTCACAAATGCATACTGGATCCCGAGCATTAAATCCAGCAGATTTCTACTCTGTTGCTCTAACGAAGATATTTCAGCATAAAATCCTGAAAGTTTTTAAAGACAGTGAGACTTTAAAACAAAAATTCAAGGAGAGTGTAACTGTTTGCCTTCACAGACACTGAAACAGGGAAAAAAGGGAAAACCAAAGCAACAGATACAGACTTCAGTTCCTTACAAAGGTGCGTTTTCTTGATGAGACCTAACCAACTTTTCTTCTTACTTTGTATTTGTTTTACATAAGCTTCTTAAAGTAGGGAAAACAACTAGAGCACATTTTTTTCTACATAGTTTTCTACTGAGGTAAATTCAATTTCTACCAAAGAAAACAGCTACATCAAAAAAATGCATCCTTTCTGCTTGGTCTCATCTGGTAAATCAGATTTAATCCTCAGCAATCAATATCCCAGGGTAAACAGCTCACACCTAGAGATGCAAGGTGGAAGGTAAAGAAAACAGCTTATATTTGTAAAAGCAGGAAAGCACCACACACTGCCAACACACAGCCCTGTTTCCTTATTAATAGTTAACATAAAGTTAATTGGTAAATAAAAATAGTTTTCTGAGTGACATATACAGGCATTACTTCTGAAGCGTGGGTTGCCTCTCTGCAATTGCAAT
Organism: Corvus kubaryi; assembly: GCF_017639235.1. NCBI lineage: Eukaryota > Metazoa > Chordata > Aves > Passeriformes > Corvidae > Corvus > Corvus kubaryi. Next base: position 8,630,469 of record NW_024580671.1, read on the forward strand.
TCAGCCCTTGGGCAGGTGCAATCCTCTCATCACACTTTCAGAAAGGCAGAAGAAAATAGGATCAAGAAGTAAAAACAAAACAAAACACTTGGACTAGGCAGAAAGGTATTGTGGTTGTAGTCCAATTTGAAAGCCGCTGCTGAACCTGTGGATGCTGCCAGAGTTGCTGAGTCCAGGCATTCTGGTGGCAGGGCTCAGCTCTTGCCTCCTATCTCCCATCTCCCATCACTGCTGGAGGAGGCCACAATAGAGCCATAGGGCCATGCTCAGGGAGAGCCATGCTGCACCCTCTGCAGGGCCACATCCTCTTCACCCCGTATCAAATGGGTAGCTTGTCTCCTGCATTTTACCAACTCCTCCCTGCCCACCTGAAAATGGAGAGATGTATAGAGAAGTCCTGGAGCTCAGACAGCTGGGGCACTCGCAGCACACCTCTGCCACCACAGCCCTCTCCACAGGGTGCCTGGCAGCAGCACTCCCAGGGAAAGGTTTGCAAAGCTCCTTCACAGGCCAACATTTCATCTTCTTTGCAATCAAGCACCATCCAGCACTGCATCTTCATCATCACTCATAACGTCTGAGTGGTGCCAACAATTTAATCCAAATCCTGTCAGATTTACCATCCTGCTACTTACTCTGCTGATTTTTGCCCCAACCACCCTTCCAAGCTGCCAAGGGGAAAAAAACAACCCTCAAACCCCATGTGTGAAACTTAACCTGCCATCCAAGGGACAGAGCACGAGTGCAGGTATGACTGGGAAGATGCAAGGCTGTACATCCCAACTGGACACCCAAGCATGCTTCCTGGCCCCTGCCAGCAGACCCCTGCATCATGCTTAGCACAACCCTTGGCACTATTTTACACCCACACCTCAGTCAAAGAGCTGAAATTTCCTTCTCCAGTACACTCCCAATTTCAAGTTCTTTCAGGGGTAGGAGGATTCCAACAGCTTTTTTTTTCCTTCTGCAAACTACTTAATAAGATCTCCTCCACTCAGGTACATGCTGTCAAGGCCATCTTTACCCAGCATAAAAAGAAAAAGGAGAAGGCAGGATAACTGCCTTTAGAGAAAGCACAAGTCACACATTGCCTTCAGACTTCCCCAGTTTGCTGGAAGATGCAACTTTCACAACTTCTTCATTTGGTCGTTTTTCATGTGGGTGATGGAGAAGTTTAAGAATCAAAACAGCATAGAGGAAACTTCTGTTTCGGTGCAGCCCCTTCTCCAGCGCCCCGCCAGCAGTGGCTCCATTAACATTTCTCCGTGTGCTTTGGGAAGAGGCCCTGGGAAGCACCCCACCCTCCGGGACGCGCAACCCAGCGGCACCGGGCACGGCTGGAGCAGAGCTCCCCGCCGGCAGCAGGAGTCTCTCCTCGTCTCCCCACCGGCGTCCCGGGGCTCCGGGGGGAGCGGCCGGGGAACGGCAGCGGAGCCTCCGCTGCTCTCCTTGCGCTGCCGCCCGGGGGCTGCGCTCCGGACGCGGGCGGGACGGACTGGAAATGGGGCTGGTCGCGAAGAATTGTGAGTGTGTCTGTGTGTGTATAGTGTGCGTGCATGAATCATACTTGGTATACAGGATAGTGTAATACACTATATAGCATACTATACAATATATATATAGGGTATGTTACATTATACTATATAGAATCACAAAATACCCCGAATTGGAAGGCACCCACATGGATCATCAAGTCCAGCTCCTGGACCTGCACAGGACAGCTCCAAGAATCACACCATGTGTTTGAGAGCGAACGCTTCTTGAACTCTGTCAGCTTTAGTGCTGTGACCACTGCCCTGGGGAGCCTGTTCCAGTGCTCAACCACTCTCTGGGTGAACAACCTTTTCCTGTTATCGAGCCTAAACCTTCCCTGAGATGCTATATATATATATGAACACAACATATAAATATAGAGGTACAGTGTATATTATGTTTATAGATATGCACTATAGAGATATACTACTTTTTGCTGAGCAACAAGCAGAGCGGCATTTTGGACGGATGTTCCCCCACTTCACTTACCACCCCCCACCTCCCCAAAGAGAAAAACCCGCACCGAACAGAGGGCGGGCGCCAGGGGCGGTGAAAGGGCACCGACCGCCGCGGCGGGACCACCGCCCCGCATTTGGGGAGAGGAGGGCGTTCGCGGGTCTCACCTTGGGGTTGGTGCGCAGCTGCCGCTCGTCCTCATGGAGCAGGGCGGGCGCGGAGGAGCGGGAGGTGCGGACCAGGACCTGGAGGCAGGGGTAGCGGGCGGTGCCGCGGCAGGCGGCCCCGCAGGAGAAGGTGCAGGCGAAGCGCTCCCCCAGCTGCCGCACCGCCAGCACCGTGCAGTTGGCGGAGCCGCCGCCGCCCCGCTCCTGCAGCGCCGGGCGAAGCCAGCAACAACCCAGACCCAAGAGGGAAAGCAAGCCGGCGGCGATGAGGAGGAAACCCAGCCGCATGCTCTTGTCCTCCGCCTCCGTGTACTCGTAAGCCGCCCGGCTCCTCGCCATCGCGCGGCTGCCGCTGGCATCCGCCGCCGGGCATCAGCCACTGCCATCGGCTAAAGCTCCCGCCGCTCCCCGCCTCCCTCCCCGCCTCCTCCGAGGCTGAGTGTGCGTGTAACCAGCACAAAAAAAAAAAAATTAGATAAATAAATAAACCGCAAATTTAATCCCGTCTGACCTAATTCAGGGCCCTCCGAGGGTGGAAAGGGACAGCTTGCAACGGGATTATCTGACCCTGGAGATTTGCTGTGCGGAGGGCTAGTCCGGATTAATACTAGGTACCATCATGCAATATATAATATCTAGAAGAGGGTGGGTGGGTGGGTGGGGTCCTCTGACTGCATTGTGGCCCCCCTCTAAGGCAACATCTCACCACTGGCTTGGAGTTAAATCCTGGAGAGCCTGTGTAAAGTCCTCTTTAGAACCCCCAGGCATCAAAGTCTGCAAGGTCTCTATGTATAGAGGAGGAAACTGATCTGAAATTAAAGAAATTAAATCTTCAAGTGAGAAGGCAGCTTCTATTTTCACCTGATTAATTGAGAAGGGACATAATGGGGATTGGCTAAATATTAACCTTTTTGGGGTGCAGGGTTAAGTGTTCTGGCCAGCCCCAAATCCAGCATCTGCAGAGCAGGGACAGAGATAACAGATAAGGAAGATGATAGCCATCACACACAGGAATTGTTTTGAACAGGAAGATATTGACCTTTGAAGGTTCACCCTAGGAAGTGCTCTCTTCCAAGCAGCTGCAAGAAAAGCAGCTGATTCAACAAAATACATGTATTTGGCAAATAAAGTTTGGTTATTACCCAGCATTTCCCACTGTGGCAACACAGCAAGCAAGCTCTTCGGTGCCAAAGTACCATAAGCAATACTTATATTTGTATTCTGTAGTCCTTATCACAGGCAATTAGGTAGAACAAAACCTGAGCCTCAGAGCTGGTAGCTGAACTTGATGACACAGCAGACAAGAAAGTGTAGAAACACAGAAGAAGTTTGGGAAATAGCACTTTGCTTTTTCAATCACTTTCCCACTGCAGAGTGCAACACTGAACATTTATAAATGAAGCTGATCCATGGTTCTCCAAATGAACTATTGAGCAAGGTTTGGCAGGAAGGCTATTAGGAGTCCACCCTGTGCCATGAATATAGATGGATGTAAATACTGTCCTTGTCTGTACCAGTGCACCACCACACCGCTCTCAGGCCAGCAGCTTTGCAGTAGCCTGCCCTGATATCAAGGGTTCTCTGAAAAAGTGTGTCAGCTCTGAGCCTGGACTATGTTTTTTTTACTTAAACCTGTCATAGATGTTTACACTGGAAACTGAACTCATCTTGGTTACTCCTTGGCTCTGTTCATCCATTCCGATCATCAGGCTTTACTGCCAGCATTTGTGGTGACAGCACTCCAATGGTGGGGGCTTGTTGCATACAGCTTTCGTAACATAAAAAATAAAATTACAATCAGGTTGATTGGTCACTTACCACCTGAACGGAAGCTCCAGCTCTGCTTTCTCGGTGTAGATGGGCTGTGACTTCTTTCTGTCTTACCTCCTGAACAGCTGGCTTTCCATACTTGGTTCAACTCCCTGCAATCCTTTGTACATAAAGTGCTGTCAGATGAAAATTAAGGCAACAGCTCACTGGGTGACAGAGCATCCTTGAGTTAGTCCTCCTGTGTGCATCCAACCCCTACATCATCCACAGCTGAAGGAGATGCTGAAGCTGTATTTTAACTGGGAATGGCCCTTAGCGTTCACCAGGTGACCTCATTGATTTTGAACATCTGCACAAATGACTCAGTCAAGATTCAAAGTCTATTTGGGTCAATCGGAAGTGAAAAATGATAATCAATGCCTGATCAATGTAGCAGAGTAAAGCTAAGTTCCGTGGGCCTGTTGTGAAGATTTTAGCTCTGCTGTCACCTGCTGAGGGCAGGAGTCGGGATGCTGGCTCCAGGACCACGGGCTGCAGCACGAACCACCAGGGCTGAGAAAGCCGGCATACATTCAATGTCTGTATGAAAATCTCAACAGCAGGACAACTGGTTGCTGCCGGCTCTTCTGGGCCTGTCCTTGCCCCACAACCAAGGGACAGCCTTACCTGTGACCAACTGCAGATGACCCACCTGGTACAGCCAGGGCTGAGAACACCTCTGCCTTGGTCAGGCACCCGGAGGCTGGGCTGCCCATGGTGTGGCTCCGACACCACATGACCCAGGCCGCTCCTCCGGACTGGGCTCACACCTGTTTCCTGGCACAAGCCTAGTAGTGGTCCTTGGGATTCTGACTGCACCTCTTCCAGGAAAGTGTCAGTAATGACCTGCCTTTTCCAAAAGCAAATGACTATACAAACAACAGAATGCCTTTTTAAAATCAATCCTGTGATGCCCATCAGGAAGTGAACCGGCCTTCCAAGGGAAGATCCCTAGGGAACAACCAAACCAGCCCTTTAGTCAAGAATAAGAGCTTAGAGAACACTGAAGGGTTTCCACAGAGGTTCATTAATGTCTGCACCAGAGCAGCTTTGGGACATCTGGCTTCCTTTCACTCCTCATCAGGACTGTTTACAGCCGATGCAGGATGGTCTAATCATGAAAACTGGCTACTTCACTGGATTGTTTGCTAAACCAAAGGGAGTTTAAACAAGTCATTTTACAGAAAATTATTTTTGGTAGTTTCAGCAGGAAAAACTTGACATACACTCACATAATATCAAGAAAATAATATGAAATGCAAATGATAAATTGAAGCCTAGGAAAATAATACACAAACTGGGTTAGCACTGCTAATCCAGAAGTGAGTTGAACCAGTAACAGTGAAAACTATTGTTCAATGTGCTTTAACATTACTTTAAAAAAAATAAAGTTTACCTCTAACAGTAAAGTGGTTTTAAGTGATAAAGCTACTGAAACAATTAAAGCCAAAATTTCAAAGTAATCAATCCAGCTGCATTTCCTCAGGTCTTTTTAATCTACTGAAAGCTTTCAGATTTATGGAAATGAGAGCATGCATGCTTATCATAGAGAAACAAAAACTTTTTAATTCGCATACTACATATGAAAATAAAAGCATAAGTTGTCAATCCAGACTAACTGCTTAGTCCAAATTAATGCATTACCAGAATTCAACTTCTACTACCATAAATTTTGGGCAGTGGCAAATTTTGAGGAACACAATGAAAAGACTCTTGAAAACTAAGCACATTCAGAATTTTTGCTTTCATAGAAGCAATTGTTATATTTAGGATCTTAAACCAAAGCACTGTCTAGCTACCCCATGCTTAAGATGGAAGCTGTGCATTTAGAAGCTTGAGTGTGACAGATAGCAATCAAATCTTCCTTTTTGTTTCATTCAATATCCAGTCATGGAAATTTTCAATTGGAAGTTACCAGGAACTGGG